>NW_006408600.1:8615175-8634425 GCF_000296735.1 Chrysochloris asiatica
AGGAAGACCCCTAGTGAGATGGATTGGCAAAGTGGCAACATCAATGCACTCAAGCATGGCAACAATTGTGAAGTTGGCCCAGGATCTGGCAGTGTTTCATTCTGTTGTGCATAAGGTCGCTATAAGTCGGTACCGACTCGATGGCACCTAACAACAACAACAACAGAGTCTTCCTCCAATCCTGATGCCACATTCTTCTTCATATAATTCAGATTCTCATGTTGTTTGTTCAGCATAGAGATTGAATAAATATGCTGAAAGACTACTACTCTGGTGCACATCTTTTCTGATTTAATCATTCTTTGTCCACTTGTTCTGTTTGAACAACTGCTACTTAGACTATGTACAGTTTCCTCCTGAGCACAATTGAGTGTTCAGGAATACTCAGACTCTGCAATAGCTTGGCATTATCCACTTAGTCAAAAGCCTTTACATAGTCAATAAAGCACAGGTAAAAATCGTTCTGGTATTCTCTGCTTTCAGTTGAGATCCATTTGATATCAGCAATGATACTTCTTGTTCACGTCCATATCTGAATCTAACTTGAACCTTCGACAATTCTCTGTCAATGTTCTGTTGCAGCAGCTTTTGAATTAGTTTTAGCAAAAATTGTCTTGCATATGTTACTAATGATATTGTCAAATTATTTCTGCTTTCTGTAGAGTCACCTCACTTTGGAATGGAAACAAATATGGATCTCTTCCAATCAGTTGTTAAGGTAGCTGTATTTCACAATTCTTGACATAGATGAGTGAGTACCTCCAGGTCTACATCTGTTTGTTGAAAATTTTCAGATTGTATTCCATAACCTCACAGAGCCTCATTCTTTGCCAATGCCTTTAGTGCAGCTTGGATTTCTTAATTCAGTACCATTGGCTCTTGATCATATGCTACCTCTTGCAATGGTTGAACATTGATTATTTTTGGTGCAGTGACTGTGTAATCCTTCCACCTTCTTTTGATGTTTTCTGCCTCATTCAATATTTTGTTCAAACAATCCTTTTGTATTGCAAGCCCAGGCTTACAATTTTTCCAAAAGCTTTACTGCATTCATGTCTTCATGATCAATTCTACTTTGAGGAGGTAGTACTTCCCCTGCCATGTTTTGAGTGCCTTCCAACCTGAGGAGCTCATCTTTTGGTACTATTTCTGATAATACTCTGGTGCTCTTCATCATGTTTTAATATTTACTGTTATGTCCCTGACAGTTTTTCACTGTTATTCTTAAAGTTTTCATTGATTAAACATTCACAAGTAGTCAGCCTCTCCTTCTTCCTAGTCAACCATAGTCTGGAAGCTCAACTGACACCTGTCCACCATGGGTGACCTTGTCAGCATTAAAAAATCAAATAACAGATGGAATAATTCTAGCATTACAGTAACATGCAAGTCACCATAGTGTGATAAACTGACAGATGAGTGGTGATTGCTACACTTGCTACCCTCAAAAATAAGCAAGTGCACTGTTGTGATTGGTTAAAAAAATAACAACAAAACAAACAAACAAAAACCAACATTTGGCACAACATTTCTGGTCTTTGTCTTAATTTTTTAAAAAACATCTTAATAAAAAGCCCCTTTGAGTTTGCTGTGTCCTTTGAGAAAATCTATGAAAATTAGTCTTCTGGAATCCTCCCAAAACAGTTGATGAGTTTTTGTTTATTGATAATTGTTGTTGTTGTCAGGTGCCATTGAGTTGGAACCAACTCATAGCGACCCCATGCACAGCAGAACAAAACAATGTCCGATCCTGGACCAACCTCACTACCGCTGTCACACTTGACGCCATCAATGATGCCACCTGGCTGATCCATCTCATTGGGGGTCTTCCTCTTTATCTCTGACCCTCCACCTTACCCAGCATGACATCCTTCTCCAGTGACTGTTCCCTCCTGACAATATGTCCAAAGTATGAGAGACGAAGCTTAGCACTCTGGCTGCACTTCTTCCAAAACAGATCTATTGATTCTTTTGGCAGTCCATGGCACTTTCAGTATTCTCTTAAAACACCACAACTCAAAGGCATCAAATCTTCTACGATCTTCCTTATTCACTGTCCAGCTTTTGCATCCATATGAGGTTATTGAAAATACCATGGCTTTGGTCAGGCACACCTTAGTCCTCAAGCTGACACCTGTTCTCTTCAACACTTTAAAAAGTTCCTGTGCAGCAGATTTGCCCAATGCAATACGTTGTCTGATCTCTTGACTGCTGCTTCTGTGAGTGTTGACAATTGATCCAAGAAGAATGAAGTCCTTGACAACTTCAATCTTTTCTCCATTGATAAGAATGTTGTTTATTGGTCCAGTGGTGAGGATTTTTGTTTTCTTGACACTGACATTATTGATAATTAAGAACTTTTGATATAATCAGGATAGTAAGTTTTTGCAACTTATTAAAAATATTGTTGTTTGTCTTTTAACTTTGTTCATTTAACAGATGTTTTAAAATGCAAATACTCAAATTTAAAATATAACTATTTGAGCTAGGCTTTTTGATTTATACTTAGAGACTTTCACAGAAAGGGAGGAGGTTAAGTCCTCTATAACAATTTTATGTGGATATAACTTTATATTTTAACCAATGTTTCAGTTGATTTGTTCTATCAACTTTGTGAGACTAATAAGTAGGTTGTTAATTATTATTATCTACAGTTTACAGTTAAGGAAACTGATGCTTCGCAGTATGAAATTAGACAAATATCAAGATTCCATAATCTTGAAAGGCTCAGTAATAGTTATACTGTGAGTACGAAACACATTTTCCTTGTTATTCCCTTGACCAAAAGATTTTATCTCTCTCTTGGAATCTTTGAAAAAATTATAATTTTGAACATTGCAAATAGTCCATGAATAAAACTTGTTACAAAACCAGAAGAGACAACCTTTGACATATCCTGACCACGGTAGATTGTTGCAGATCAGTCAGTGGAGGTAGACTTTCAGGTTTGTTCCATACTGAATTCAAATAACTGAATAAGCTTTGCTGAAGCAAGACTGGTCTGGCTTTACTCATTGATATCTGCATATAAACCTGGGATTAATAATTTTTTACACATTTGAAATTTTAAGAAGTTAATTTTCATGAATTTAGTTTTGCATTTTTTGTATAGAAAATATGAACTCCCTTTTTAAGAGAAATAATTTTAAGTGGGTTGGCAAAATTTTGTAATTATTCTCATCTTTTTGTGTCTCTATAAGAAGTGGGTGAAGTAGTGACTTTTTCTGGGGACTAAAATGTAGGCAGAATTTTCCATTTTCTATGGAACAGTGTTATGAAAGAACAGTTTTTGATATTAACATTTGAATATGTACTTAAAGTGCTATACAATACGATTCCCTCTTTGGAACAAATTCTGACTCATTTTTGCCAGGTTACTGATTCCAAACTCAAAGATGAAATTATAATATAATATACAAATATAATATAATACACATGAAAGCATTTAGACAAAAACAAATGTTATTGAACATGTAAAAAATGAAAATACAGTATAATTTATTGTTGGCCTAATTGTTGAATGTTTAGCTTGGCATACATATCTTTGAATATAAAATTTGGTGCACAGATAAAAAAGTGTTTGAAGTGATAGATTTTTAAACATATCTTTTCTTTGGCATCTGATTTACAACAGTTGGTGTTCTCAACAGAATTCAGCATCTCTAACTAGAACATTAGAATATTGTAATGTCAGTTGATACCCTGTAAAATTTATATGATAAGAATGTAAAATATGGCAACTTAGACATTGGCTACCTAAAATGAGGGGGTGATAAAGGCACGAAGTGACTGGCTTACAAGGTTTCAAGAAGGAGTTTAGTTTAAGAGTATGGGGCAGGGGAAGAAGGAGTCCACATTAAATCATTTTCATCGTGTCTAGTTGGGTCTGGTGAAAAGAGATGGGGATAAGATTCATGTGATTCAATAGTGAATAATTGTTATCATGACTAATTGCAACTGTCACAATTGCAAAGATAGAAGTTTTGTAACAAAAACAGGGGAGTGGTTAATCTTACAGTCCAGAAACAGGACCATCAAAGGAGAAGAGCACAAGCAGAATGCAGGACCTTATCCAGAGAAGCAGGTTTGGAGATGTAAATTATTATATATGCCTGAGTGGTGTTTTTTTTTTTTTTTAAGCTAAAGTGAATAGAGAGAAATACTGTTAAGTGATGGCACATGGAGGGGGTTATAACCATTGTAATTAAACAAGGTGTATGATTTGTTGAATGTAAAATTGATGATTTGCCCTATAAACTTTCATTCAATCCGCATTAAAAACCTTAAAAAAAAATATGTTAAGTAACTTACTTTCTTGAAATATACATTAAATTGTAATTGTTTCTTCAAAGAGGATCATGAAATTTTAGTGTTTGAAATAATTGCCCTTGGGGTATAACTTGACAGAACCCAAAGCTCCAATAAAAATGCAAAGTGTGACCTTTAAAGTAGATAAATGTCTTTTTCTAGTTTAATGTTTTCCTTAAACCAGTCAATCCAAGTACAGACACCTGATTGCAGTAAATCATCACTAGCTACAATTCAAATTCAGTGAGTTAATTCTTTCCACAAAAAGCATGTTATAATCACAAGAGAAAGATAATAGGAATTCCTTACTATAATTTTTCTTTTAGCGAGGAGGGCATCGATTCAGACACTTTATACAATAGTAGCAGTATTCCAGTTCCCTTCATTTTGGTAATAGCTTCTTGTTTAAAGAAAGATGTGATAATTTTTTTCCTCTTGCTTAGACATCTCATCATACTATTTATATTATCTACATAGCAAGATATGTCATCAAAGATATAGTATATAGTTATATTACATCTTACACACTAAGGAAACATTTATGACTCTTAGTGAACTGAAAACTAGACTGATTAATATGTTAAAATCATAGCTGTAATAGTTTATGCTCATTAGAATAACTATATGCATGTATTTCAGTATTCAATATCCAAGTGCTTTCTTACAGTGCTCCACTGCTCTTCATAAGGTTTTCAGTGACTAAATATTTGGAAGTAGTCTGCCTTGGTCTGAAAGTTCAGATGAAACCTCTCCATCCTAGGTGACCCTGCAGGTATTTAAAATATAGGCAGCATAGCTTCCAGAATCACAGCAATACACAAGCCATCACAGTACAACAAACAAACAAATGTGAAATGAGCAAACATGTAAAATTAGAAAGCCAAAAGGAAAGAACATGCTCAGTATCTATCAAGTTGAGGGAACTGAAGAAAAAATTCAAGCTTCAATTGGCAGCACTGAAGGCTTCTATGGACAAAATATTGAATGATGCAGAAAACATCAAAAGAAGACGGCAGGAATACAAAGAATTACTGTCCCAAAAGGAAATGGTTGATGTTCAATCATTTCAAGAGAAAACATATGGTCAAGAGCCAATGATACTGAAGGAAGAAGTCCAAGGTGCACTGAAGGCATTGGCAAAGAACAAGGGTCCAGGAATTGATGGGATACAATTTGAAATCTCTCAACAAACTGATGCAGCACTGGAGGTACTTATTTATCTATGCCAAGAAATTTGGAAGACAGCTATCTTATCAACTGATTGGAAGAGACCCCTGTTTGTTCCAATTCAAATTAAAGCTGACCCAATGGGATATTGGAATCATTGGACAATATCATTAATATCGCATGCAAGTAAATTTTTGCTAAAGATAATTTTAAAAAAACAGCTGCAGCTGTGTATTGACAGAGAATTGTCAGCGATTCAAGCCAGATTCAGATGAGGATATGGAGTAAGGGATATTATTGCTGATATCAGATGGATCTTGGCTGAGAGCAGAGAATAGTAGAAAGACGTATCCTTTTGCTTTATTGACTACATGAAGACTCAATTGTGTTGGTCATGAAAAGCTAAGCACAACATTGAGGAAAATGTGTATTCTAGAACATTATACTCGTGAAGAAATTGAACAAAGACCAAAAGGCAATAGTTTGAGCAGAACAACGGAATGCTGAATAGTAAAATCAGGAATGTGTGCACCAGAGTTGTGTTCTTTCACTATATGTATTCAATTTGTATGCTAAGGAAATAATTCATAAAGCTGGATTATATGAAGAAGAATGTGACATCAGGATTTGAGGAAGATTCAAATATATACAGACACACAGATGATACAACATTGCTTGTTGAAAGCAAAGATGACTTAAAATATTTATTGATGAAGCTCAAAGACCACAGCCTTTGGTATGGGGTGCACCTCAATATAAAAATAAAAAGAATTAAGTGAACATACTCACCATTGGACCAATAAATAACATGCATATAAATGGAAAAAAGATTGAAGTTGTCATAGACTTCATTTTGTTTGATTCAACCATCAACACTCATGAAAGCAGCAGTCAAGATATCAAAAGATGTATTGCATTAGGCAAATCCGCTACACAAGACCTCTTTAAAGTGCTGAAGAGCAAAGATGTCAGTTTGAGGACTAAATTATACTTGATCCAAGACATAGTGTTTTCGATAACCTCATATGCATGTGAAAGTTGGACAATGAGTAAATAAGACCATAGAAGAATTGATGCGTTTGAGTTATGTTGTTAGAAGAGAATATTAAAAGTACCATGGACTGCCTAAAGAAATAAATCTATGTTGGAAAAAATACAACTAGAATGCTCTTTAGAAACCTGGATGACCAGAATTCATCTTTCATACTTGTAACATTATCAGGAGAGACAAGTCCCTGAAGAAGGACATCATACATGTTAAAGTCTGCAAGAAAGGGTAAGACCCCCAATGAGATGGATTGGCACAGTGGCAGCAGTACTGGGCTCAATAGTAACAATGATTGTTTGGTTGATGCAGGAGTATGCAGTGTTTTGTTTTGTTGCGCAGGAAGTCATTAAGTCCTTGCTGACTCAATGGCACCTAACAATAACATATTCATGTGTGCATTTAATAAATAATGTAACATTACTATCATTTTTTTTTGTTTTTCATATCAATAATCCCAAAATAATTCTTATCTTGATTTATGCAATTAAAATGATTGGGGCCAGATTGCTAAAGTCATAGATACCAGGAATATATATAGATATAATCTAATTTCCCACTTGACTTGATTCAACCTCATCCTCATGAAAAAGAGTACTTCCAATTTGTTGTTGTTGTTGTTGGTAGGTGACATCAAGTCGGTACCAATTCATAGCTACCTTATGTGCAACAGAATAAAACACTGCCCAACTATGCCAAATTCACAATCATTTGAGCCTATTGCTTCTGCCATTATGCCAATCCATCTGGTCTGGTGTCTTCCTCTTTTTCTGACCCTCCACTTTTCCAAACATTATATCCTTCTCCAGGGACTGGTCCCTCCTGACAAAATGTCTGAAGTATGAGAGATGAAGTCTGACAAGTCTGGCTTCCAAGGAGCATTCTGGCTGATTTCTTCCAACAGAGATTGGCTTGTTCTTTTAAATTCAGATTTAGCATGCACTATTTGAAGGATCAGAAACATATGTCATGACAGTAAGAAAGGTAATTATAAAAGTTTATTTCAAACATTTAAGTATTGAATCTTATATTTCAAAATATTTTCTTTTTTTTAGTGGGTGACAAATAATGGTAGTATCAATTTTATTTTCCATATATTTAAAAATAGTTAACATATTTTCTAGCCAGTATTTCAGAAAATAGCACTGTAAATAGCAGGTAAACCTATGAAACAATCCTGTCTTTTGATAGGTACAGAAAAGATAGAACTACATTTTTTAGTCCTCGTTGGTTTCTATGCCTTTGTGGATGCTGGTAACATAGTGTGTACCTTTTCTCAGTTTCCAACGTCCTAATTATAGTTCTCTTCTTCAATTATAGAAATATCTACACTATGTAGTGAGCTACTATCTGTAAGTTCAGAAGTTCTAATCTACCAGCCTCTCTGTGGCAGAAAGATGAGGCTTTCTGGTCCCATATAAATTTATAGCCTCAGAAATGCTATACAAAGGGAGCTTGAGAAGACAAAGGCAAATATTATAATGAAATGTGCAAAGACCTAGAGTTAGAAAACCAATAGTGTTGAACATGCTCAGCGTTTCTCAAGCTGAGGGAACTGAAGAAAATATTGAAGGATTCTAAGGGTAAAATATTGAACGATGCAGAAAGCATCAAAAGAAGATAGAAGGAATATGCAGAGTCACTCTACTAAAAAGAAATGGCTAATGTTCAACCATTTCAAGACATAGCATATGATCAAGAGCCAATGATACTGAAAGGAGAAGCAGAAAGTACATTGAAGGTGTTGGCAAAGAACAAGGATCTGGGAATTGATGGAATAAAAATTGAAGTCTTTCAACAAACTAATGCAACATTGGAGGCATTCACTCTTCTATGACAAATAATTTGGTAGCTAGCTACCTGGCCAACTGATTGGAAGCAATTCATATTTGTGCACATTCCAGAGAGAGTTGACCCATGGGACAATATCATTAAAATCACATGCAAGTAAAATTTTACAAAAAATAATTCACAAATGACTGCAACCATACATTGACAGAGAACTTCCAGAGGTTCAAGCCAGAGTCCAGAAGAGGACGTAGAATGAATGCTATCATTGCTGACGTCAGATGGATCTTGTTTGAAAGCAGAGCATACCAGAAAGATGTTAGTTGTTGTTAAGTGCTCTCAAGTTGGTTCTGACCCATAGCAACCTTGTATAGGGTTTCCAAGGAGCAACTGGTGAATTTGAACTACTGAACTTGCAGTTCAAACCAACTTTGCAGTACTGCACATTAAACCACAGTGCAACACCAGGACTCCAGAAAGATGTTTAGCTGTGCTTCATTGACTATGCAAAAGCTTTCAGTTGTGTGGATCTTGACAAGCTATGGACAGCATTGTGGAGAACTACTATTCCGGAACACTTAATTGTGCTCACGAGGAACCTGTATATATAGATCAAGAGGCAGCTGTTTGAACAAAACAAGGGGTCACACAAAATGGTTTAAAATTAGGAAAAATGTATGCTAAGGTTGTATTCTTTCACCAGACATATTTGGTCTAGACGCTATGTGAGAAATCTGAGAAGCTGGATTAAATGAAGAAAAACGTGGCATCAGGATTGAAGGAAGACTCATTAGCAACTTGAAATATACTGATGATATTACCTTGCTTACTGAAAGAGAAGAGGACTTAAAATGCTTATTAGTGAAGATTAAAGACTAGCCTTTGGTTTGGTTTGCACTTCAATGTAAAGAAAATAAAAATTGTCACCACTGGACCAATAAACAACATTCATTCATGTAAGTGGAGAACAGATTTATGTTGTCAAAGACTTCATTTTGCTCGGATCAGCAATCAATACTCATGGAAGCAGCAGTCAAGAAATTAAGCAACGTATGTCATTAGGCAAATCTGCTGCACAAACCTCTTTAAAGTCCTAAAAATCAGAGCTGTCAGTTTGAAGATTAAAGCGTGCCTGGCCCAAACCATAATATCTTCAATAACTTCATAAGCATGTGAAAGTTGGACTGTGAATAAAGAAGACCATAGAAGAATTGATACATTTGAGTTATGGTGTTGGAGTAGAATACTAAAAGTACCATGGACTTTTAAAAGAACAAGCCAATATGTATTGGAAGAAGTAAAACCAGAATACTCCTTGGAAGCCATATTTCAGATAGATTATCAGGAGGGATCAGTCCCTATAAAGGGCTATCATGTTTGGTAAAGTAGAGGTTCAGAGGAAAAGAAGAAGACCCCTAACAAGATGGATTGGCACAGTGGCAGCAGCAATGGGCTCAAGTGCAGCAACAATTATAAGGTTGGCTCAGGACTGGTCAGTGTTTTGTTCTGTTGTACACAAGGTTGCAATAAGTTGGTACCATCTCAATGGCACCTAACAACAACAACAACATGAGTTGGAAGCTACTACATAACCTATAACCACCACCACTTTGTTGTTTAGAATTTGTATGTTGGGCAACACAACCATCCCAATGTTGACCAGGACAGTTTTCAAAGGGAAAGCAAAAGACTTTGAAACTTTTCCTCTCAGAGAACATGCCTTGCCTCCCTTTCTATCAGAAAACACACTACAGAAAATAAGTAAAAAGAAAGAATGATAGATTTATGTTTGAGGAGATACTGCTTTGATCAATCAGATCACAAGTCTGTTCATAAGAAATATGTTGAGCTTTGTGTTTTCTACAGTAAGATACACCTGATTTCATATGTTCTAGTTGTGGAAATTCTGCCTCTTCTTCAGTTTAATAGCATTAATATTTTATTTCACAAGACTTTTCAGTCTCTATTATATGACTACTTTCTATATGTTTCTACATGTATAGAATGTACTATCTTTAAATAAAGAAGATATATTCTAAATTGTAGCTAAAGTAATGGTGATTTATTTTGGTTTTTGGTTTGGATAGTTAAAGAAGCTCCAAAATGACCTGAATTGCAAAGAATGGATGACCATTTTTTAAAGTTTCTTTTGTACTTTTTAACATTTTTGCTCTAGTTACCAAAGAGCAAGAACATTTTTTTTTTGCCACGTATAGGCAAATATGATCGACAGTTGAGGTAATTATCTGATAAGTTAAGCAATAACCCCATAATAGTTGCAGACATGCAGATTTTTTATGACCTGATTTGAGTGATATTTAAGTATCTAAACTGATCAGATTCCATGGATAAATGCTGAGATTTGTACTTCACTCTGCACTTTCAGTCAGAACAAGTGAGAGGACCAAAATAGAACATAGGAAGGCCTCTCTCTTAGGATTTGTCTACTTACCTTCTAAGGTCTCTTATTATTTTTTTTCTGATTGCTTTTTAAAGAACTGCCTACTTTAAAAATATTTATTTCATTAAAAAAATATATGTTAAAAGAGCCAGTTGGGCATTCAGGCTTGGTCCCTTGGCAAATAGCTCCTTGTGGGACTGATGGTCCCTATAGAATGGACTTTCAGCTTTGTCAGACAAGAAACATAATCCCTTCATTTGTAACACACAGACTTGATATGACTCAGGGGAGCTGACTCATGCTAATAAAACTCATAAAAGTCTCATGATAAGCCAGAAGGCTAGTTCATTAATTCATAATTAGAAATAGATCTGCCAAGAGGGAGGAAATACAGCTGGTCAGCACATTTTCTCTCAGGCAGAAAATTTACATGTAAATGCAAAAAGGTAGCCTGCTGGCTACAAAACTAGTGTAAAAACAAATGGATAATATTAAAGGACAGCTTTATCCAGTTGCACTAAGTTTATATTCATTTTTCCTTATAGGGTTCCACCTAGAGGAAGGACTATGGTCTCATTTGCGCTATCCGGAGCAGACTGAACTGAACAGACACTGACTGTACTTGCCCTTTAAATCATTTATATCAGTTGAATGCTTAATGTTATTATACATAGACATATTATAGTCATTGTGTCCTGTGGTTTTCTTGATGAAGCCTAAAATAAACTTCATTTCAACCAGCAGCAGATTATTTACAAATTGCTTCTAACATGAGTTACTGTGAGCATGGCTACTTCTTCATTTTAAACTGAGTTTAACTGCTTTCAATCTCAGAGTTACCTTTTCTAACCTCTTTCTATACATGCCTCAAACAACCATTATGCTGTTGTTGTTAAGGCTGTTGAGTCAGTTCCAACTCATTGCAACCTCCTATAGGGTTTCCGATGAGTGACTGGTGAGTTTGAACTACCAACCTTGTTTTTCAAGTCGACCTTCAGGTCAAGTGCTTAACTTACCAGGTGCCACTGCAGGACTCCAAAATGACAATTATAACTTATACTAACTTGTTGATATGAGTACCATATAACAATAAGAAAAATATCAAAATATTAAGAATAGTACTGGAGGGAGACTCATAGGGTAGAAGACGCTCAAAACACAATGGGCAAGAGCTGCCTTCTCAAAATACAGTCAACCTTAATGACATGGATGAAGTAATGCTTTTGGCCTGCATTTGCTGTAGTGGTATGACTCAAAATGAGAAGAAGAGATGCAAATACCCTTAAATAATTAAAATGTGGAATTTTTGGCAATGACATTTCAGACAAGTGACTAATCTCTAAAATTTATAGAAAACTTCAACACCTCAACAAGAAATATACAAATAATCTAATTAAAATGTGGGCAGAGGACACGAACAGACATTTCACCAAAGAAAACATTCCGGCAGTCAACAAACATAATGAAGGAATGCTAGTGATGTTAGCCATTAGAGAGATGCAAATCAAAACAGCAATGAGATGTCATCTCACCCCCACATTAATTGTTGTTATTAGGTGCCATCCAGTCGGAACCAACTCAGAGAGACTCTATGAATGAAATATTTCCCAGTCCTGGGCCAACCTCACAATCATTGCTATGCCTGAGACCTTTGCTGCAGCCACTGTGCCAATCCATCTCATTGGGGATCTTTCTCTTTTTTTCTGACCCTCCACTTTATGCGTCAGACTGCAAAGTCATTTGAACTGCTAGGTCGGTGGTTCAAGCTCACCTGCTGCTCCTTGGAAACCCTATACAGGGTTGTTATGGGTCAGAATTGACTCGACGGCACTCAACAACAACAACAACAACTTTACCAAACATTATATCCTTCTCCAGTGACTGGTCCCTCTTGACAACATATGTGCAGTATGAGAGACGAAGTCTGGCCATCTTGGCCTCCAAGGAGCACTCTGACTGTACTTCTTCCAACACCCATCTGTTTGCTATTTTGGCAGCCCATGGCACTTTTAATATTCTCCTCTAGCAGTATAACTCAAATGCATAAATTCATCTACAGTCTTTCTTATTCACTGTCCAGATTTCACATGCATATGAGGTTATTGAAAATACCATGGCTTGGGTCAGGCGCACCTTAGTCCTCAAACTGACAACTGTACTCGTCAACACTTTAAAGAGGTCTTGTGCAGCAGATTTGCCTAATGCCATATGTTGTTTGATTTCTTCACTGCAGCTTCCATGAATGTTGATGGTTTCTCTGAGCAAAGTAAAGTCTTTGACAACTTCAGTCTTTCCTCCACTGATATGGATGTTGTTTATTGGTCTTGTGGTAAGGTTTTTGTTTTCTTTGCATTGAGATGCAATCAATGGTCTTTCATCTTAATCATTAATAGATCTTCAGCCTAAAACACATTTTTAATAGAAAAATTTAAAAACCCAGAAAATAACAGATGCTGGTGAGGGTGTGGAGAGACTGGAACCCTGCTGCAGTGCTGGTAGGATTGTAAAATTTAAAATGGTGCAACCACTGTGGAAAACTGTATGGCACTTCCTCAAAAAGTTCTAAGTAGAAATATCATTATTGTTTGTTGTTAAGTGCCATACAGTTGATTCTGATTCATAGAGACTCTGTTTAAGGTTTCTTGAAGAGCAGATGGTGAGTTTGAACTACAGTGCCACACCAGTTCAAAGAAGAGCAATGCTGAACCTACAGTGCCACACCCGAAGTCCAGAATTATCATATGACTCTGCAACCCCTTTACTTATATATATCCTAGAGAAATAGGAGCTGTGACATGAATTGATGTACACACACATATGTTCATAGAAGTACTATAAAAATAACAAAAAGATGTAAACACCGTATATGTCCCTTAATGGATGAATGGATAAACACATTTTGATATATACACACAGTGGAATTCTATGCAATATTGAAGAATAATGATGGATCTACCTTATAACATGGATGAACCTGGAAGACATTATACTGAGTGAAATTGTTGTTAATTGTCCTCTAGTTGGTTCCAACTCATAGTGACTCTGTATAGGGTTTCTGAGGAGTGGCTGGTGAGTTTTAATCACTGACCTAGAGTTTCAAACTGTCCTTGTGGTCCAGTACTTATCCTACAGAATCACTTAATCAATTACAAAATAAATAAATAAAGGTAAATATTGTATGAGAGCACTATTATAAAAGACCAAGGATAGGTTACCATGCTGGAAAAAAAAATTTGATAGTTACTAGGGCTGGGAGTGAAGAGTGAAAATTCATTGCCTAGGGTTACCTTTGGGTCCTGGTGCAGCGCTGTGCGATAATGCACTAGACCATGAGTTGGTTTGAAACAAAAGATTGATGTTTCAAACTCACCGGTCACTCTTTGGAAACCCTATACAGGGTTGCCATGAGACCTACTCGATGTTACTCAATAACAACAACAGATGGTTGCCTTGGGTAAAGGGGAAGGTAATATACAATAGAAGGGGATGAAGGCAGGGGAAGACATGAGGAAGAGTGTAAATGTTAAAAGGCAAGAGAAGTAAATAGTAACATGTAAATAATTCTGCAATAATCATGATAAATGCGTAGATGCATGGAAATACCCACAAGCTAAAAGGTCCTGGATAGAATGGGAGAAAAATGTGGAACAGTACTCAAAATCATACAAAATGGCAGTCTAACTGGTTGGATAGAGACTGGTGGAATTCCTGAGACTATGGCCTTTACTCACCCTTCCACTCTAGAAATGAGCTCATCTCTATGGTTAAATTTTCAGCAAAACAATAAGGTCTACGAGGAGAACAATAATGCTAGGGAGGTACTAAGAAACAAGAAACACAGTGAAGAAGTGGAATAAGTGATATTATGTTAAGGGTACGGTAATCAATGAGATGAAACAAAGTATGCATTATTTGTTAAATATAAAACAAGATCTGCTCTATAAACCTTAACCCAATTTAAAATAAAAATAAAATAACATAATTACAAGGTGGAATATGTACAGTTTGAATCAAGAAAATCAGCAGCTTTCAAAAATGAAAAATGTTTGAAGATTAATATCATAGGCATTAGTGAGCTGAAATGGACTGGTAATGGTCGTTTTGAATTAGTCATATGATCTACTATGTTGGGGATGGAAAATTGAAGAAGAACAGCATCACATACACTGTTAAAAAGAACATTTCAAGATCTATCCTGAATAAAGTACAACACTATCAGTGATAGGATAATATTCATACACCTACAAAGAAATCCAGTTAATACCACAACTACTCAAATTAATTCATGAACCATTAATGTCAAAGGTGAAGAAACTGAAGTTTTCCACTGACTTTTGCAAGCTAACATTGCTCAAACATATAATCAAGATAATTTGATAATCACTTGTGATAATGTGATAATTACCTGCTGAGCAAATGTGAAAATTAAAAACAAAGAGGAATGGTCAGTAGTTGGAAAATATGGCCTTCATTTTAAAAATTATGCTGGACATTTTTGTTGTTAAGTGCCTTGAGTTTGTTCTGACTCATAGTGACCATGAATAGGGTTTCTGAGGAGCAGCTGGTGGGTTTGAACTGCTGACCTTGTGATTAGCAATCCAGATGCTGGAGATATCTGTGGAAAGAGATGATTGAGAAGTTCAATATCATCAGTTAGAACAAGGCTAGGAACTGAGTACAGAACAGATCTTCAATTTCTCAGATTAAAGTTCAAATTGAAGCTAAGGATAATTAAAACAAAACCATGAAAACCCAAGCATAATCTTTAATATATCCCATCTGAATTTAGATACTATATCAAGACTGTTGTTTTTGTTAAGTGTCGTCGATCAGGTTCCAACTCATAGCTACTCTTTATAGGATTTCCAAGGCTATAAGTCTTTGTAGGAGCAGAAAAGCTCATGTTTCTCCCACAGAGCAGTCCCTAGAGATGGACATCAAGTTTGATAAAGTGAAGGGTCAGCAAATAAGATGATGACTTACAATGAGATAGATTGACACAGTGGTAGTAGCAATGGGCTCAAACGTAACAATTGTGAAGGTCACCAATGCCAGACAGTGTTTCATTCTGTTGTATGTAGTGTTGCTATGTGTCAGAACCAACTCAATGCCACCTAAAAGCAATAATAACAACGAGTAAGGATTAAGGTGGAACTAAGAGTAAGGTCAGCGGTTCGAAACTACCAGCCGCTCCGCGGGAGAAAGATGAGGCTTTCTACTCCCGTAAAGATTTACACCCTCGGAAACCCTGTACAGGGACGCTATGGGTCGGACCCGACACGATGGCACTTAACAACAACAATAACAACAACAAGAGTGTGGTATCAGGATTGGAGGAAGACTCATTAACAACCTGTGATATGCAGATGATACAATCTTGCTTGCTGAAAGTGAAGAGGACTTGAAACATTTACTCATGAAGATCAAAGAGCACAGCCTTCGATATAGATTACATCTCAATGTCAAGAAAACAAAAATCCTCCAATGGACCAATAAACAACATTCTTATCAATGGAGAAAAGATTGAAGTTGTCAAGGACTTCATTCTTCTTGGATCAACTATCAACATTCACAGAAGCAGCAGTCAAGAGATCAGACTACGTATTGCATTGGGCAAATCTGCTTCACAGGAACTTTTTAAAGTATTGAAGAGCAGAGATGTCAGCTTGAGGACTAAGGTGCTCCTGACCCAGGCCATGGTATTTTCAGTAGCTTCATATGGATGCAAAAGCTGGACAGTGAATAAGGAAGATCATAGAAGAATTGATGCCTTTGAGTGTGGTGTTGGAGGAGAATACTGAAAGTACCATGAACTGCCAAAAGAACCAATAGATCTGTTTTGGAAGAAGTGCAGCCAGAGTGCTCCCTGGAGGCCAGGATGGCTAAGCTTCGTCTCTCATACTTTGGCCATATTGTCAGGAGGGAACAGTCACTGGAGAAGAATGTCATGCTGGGTAAGATGGAGGGTCAGAGAAAAAGAGGAAGACCCCTAACGAGATGGATTGGCCAGGTGGCATCATTGATGGACTCAAGTGTGGTAGCGGTAGTGAGGTTGGCCCAGGATCGGACATTGTTTCGTTCTGCTGTGGGTCGCTATGAGTCGGTTCCGACTCGATGGCACCTGACAAAAACAACAAGAGCATGGTGCTGTGGGCTAATGTGTCAGACTGCAAAGTCATTAGAACTGCAAGGTCGGTGGTTCAAGCTCACCAGCTGCTCCTTGGAAACCCTATACAGGGTCACTATGGATTGGAATTGACTCAACAGCACTTAACAACAACAAAAGGATTAGTCATGCCCCAACTTACTTGAAGGTGGGACTCAAGTCAACAACCCTTAGCTTTCCTTGAGGGCATAGTCTGAATCTAATATATATGAATGCCTTGGCAAAATTTGCTTTCTTGCACTAGATCTTGCATCCGACTCATTATGTCTGACCTCCAGTTCATGGGACTTGCAATCTAACACTTGACCTGATTCACCAGGTTCTGCAACTTCATGCATCAACAGCCTGTTGTACAACTTGCCAATTTTGGTTCTTCAGCTTCTGAGTTTACTCAGAACTGCCAGGGGTTTAACCTAAGAGTCACATGAGAATGTGGAACTAAGGATATCATTGCTGACATCAGATGGATCTTGGCCGAAAGCAGAGGATATCAGAAAGATGTTTTCCTGTGCTTTATTGACTGCAAAGGGTTTCAACAATGCAGATCATGACAAGCTATAGACCACATTGCAGAGTAAGAATATTCCAAAACAATTGTGCTCATGAGGAACTTGTACATAGACCAACAGGCAATTGTTTAAAAAGAACAGAGGAATACTGAATGGTTTAAAATAAGGATAGCTGTACACCAGGGTTGTATTCTTTCACCATACTTATTCAATCTCTATGTTGACCAAGGAGTCCTGGTATGGCACTGTGGGTTAATGTGCCAGACTGCAAAGCTGTTTAAACTGCAAGGTTGGTGGTACAAGCTCATCAGCTGCTCCTTGGAAACCCTATACAGGGTCACTATGGGTTGGAGTCGATGGCACTTAACAACAACAACAATGCTTAGCAAATAATCTAAGAAACTGGATTATATGAAGAAGAACATGGCCTCAAGATTGAAGGAAGACTCATTAACAACCTGTGATATGCAGATAATACAACCTTGCCTGTTGAAAATGAAGAAGACTTAAAGTACTTACTGACAAAGAGCAAAGAACATAGCCTTTATGATCGTTGCACTTCAATGAAAAGAAAACAAAAATTCTTACCACTGGACCAATAAATAACATCATGATAAATGGAGAAACGTTTGAAGTTGTCAAAGACTTCATTTTGCTTGTATCCACCACCAACACTGATGAAAGCAGTAGCCAAAAAATCAAATCACATATTGATTGTATTGGGCTAATGTGCTGCACAAAACCTCTTTACGGTGTTCAAGAGCAAAGATGTCAGCTCAAGAACTAAAGTGCCCCTCACCCAAGCCATGGTATTTCCAATAGTTTCAGATGCATGTGTCAGTTGGACAGTGAATAAGGAAGACCCTAGAAGAATTGATGCATTTGAGTTCTGGTTTTGGAGGAAAATATTAGATTTACCATGGACTGCTAGAAGAGCAAACACAGTTATGTTGAAATAAGTACACATAGAATGCTCTTTGGTGAGACTTCTATCTCAAACTTCAGACATATTGTCAGGAGGGACTAGTTGCTGGAAAAGGATATCATGCTAGGTAAAGTGGAAGGTCAACAAAAAAGAGGAACACCACAAACAAGATGGACTGGCAAAGTGGCAGCAGCAGTGGGTTCAAGCTTAATGGTTGTGAAGATGGTTGAGGACGGAGCAGTGTTAATTTCTGTTGTGCGTAAGGTTACTATGAGTTGGAATTGACTAGATAACATATAAGAACATCTAACACAAATATAAATAAAGAATAATTACATCATCAATACTACATTGACGGCTCTTGGGAAGAATTCTTGCCTACTGTTCTTGACTACTCCTACCCAGGGGAACTCTAGCCAATGCAACTCATGTGAAGCCACCACTTATCTATTAATATGTGCTTTGTGTTGCTATGACACTAAATATGTTTCAGCAGAGCTTCCATATTAAGAAGGACTAGGAAAAAAGGTTTGTGATCTACTTCTAAAACTAGACCAAACAAACAAACAAACAAACAAAAACCCCATATGTATCCACAATCAATCTGGAGGATGGTGTAGACTTAAGTGGTATTTGGTTCTTCTGTGAATGGGGTTGCTGTGATTTGGAATTGTCTTGACAGAACCTAACAACATTATATACACTGCCCTAGCTTTCCTGAGACAAAATCAATCTAAATTTTATTTTACTATTCCTATGATTTTTAAAAAATAGTCTTACCAGGAGAACAAACAAGATGGCAGATCGGGTGGACGTATAGCAGAGAGCTCCGCCAACAACAACACAGAATACCCGACCAAGCAGGTTCAGGGGATGGTCCCAGAACTCTGAACCACATATAAAGGAATACTTAGAAGGTTGGAAGGTTCATAGCTGGGGGA
>NW_006408600.1:8637735-8645284 GCF_000296735.1 Chrysochloris asiatica
GATGTGCCCTGTAAACTTTCACTCAATCCACAATAAAAACCTTAAATTAAAAAAAAAAAAAAAAAAAAATAGTCTTACCAGAGAAGTGCATTACTAAATCATACAAGGGTTAGGTTTGATTGTTTTGAGCAATTAACATCTTGTGTGTACAAATATGCTTTGTTTTCATTTAATCTATTTCCTAAGATTTCTCAAAGTTCCACGTGAATATTGAAGAAGCTTTTGAAAAGCCTTCCACAAACTGGACTTTATTCCTACCCCAATTTTCCTTCATTCCATATTGTTATTGTTGTTAGGTATCCTCAAGTCAGTCCCAACTTATAGTGACCTCGTATAGGGTTTCTGAAGCTATCAATCTTTATGGGAGCAGAAAGCCTCACCTTTCTTTCTCAGAGTTGCTGATAGGTTTGAAATGCTGACCTTGTTACAAGTAGTCCAGTTCTTATCGTAAACCATCACCACCTATCCATCATTCCATATTAGTTCCTAGAATTTATAGGCTATTTTGCATTCAAATTTTATTCATAATGAGATTCCAAATCTCCCTTATTCTAAAGGACATTTATCTCTTGTTAAGTCCCGTTGAGTCAGGCCCAACTCATAGCAACCCTGTGTATGTTTACAAGGAGTGGCTGGTGGATTCGAACCACTGACTTTGCAGTTGGCAGTCCAGTGCTTATCTTACACGGATACTCAAAAATAATCCTTTTCAGGAGGATTTTAATTCTAATGGAATCAAAACCACCAGATGAAGAATTATCAACTTCTATATGTTCAAGCTCACCAGCTGCTCCTTGGGAATCCTATGTAGGGTCACTATGGGTCAGAACTGACGCTACGGCACTCAACAACAACAAATGAAAAAGTTAGTGTAGTGGTTATGAATTGGGCTGGTAACCTCAAGGTCAGCAGTTCAAAACTACCAGCTGTTCCGTGGGAGAAAGATGAGGCTTTCTGCTCCTGCAAATATTTACAACCTCGGAAACCCTGTGCAGGGACATTATAGTCCACGGCACTAAACAACAACAACATAAAAAAGTTGCTCAGCTTACAATTTGAATAAGTATGGTAAAATAATACAACCCTGATACACATTTTCAGCATTTAAACCACATAGTATCCGTGCAGTTGTTCTGTTTCTATGAATGTCTCTTGGTTTAGATATAGGTTCCGCATAAGCAAAATGCTAAGATTTACATTCTTCACAATGTTATGTAGTTGTTATGATTCACCCAGTTAAATGCCTTTGTGTGGTCAATAAAATACAAGTAAACATCTTCTAGTGTTCTCTGCTTTTAGCTAAGATACATCTAACGTCAATAATGATATGCCTTTTTAAAATTTCCCTTGATTGTCTGTCAGTTGCTTGTTAATATATTGTTGCAACCATTTTTAAAATTATCCTCAGAAAAAATTTAATTGTTTGTGATATTAATGATATTGATTAACAATTTACATATTCCATTAGATTACCTTTCTTTGGAATAGATGTGGATATGCATCACAGCATGACAAAATAATCTATGCTGAGAAATTTAGAGAAGCTAGCCTACATGAAGAAGAAAGTGGCATCAGGATTGGAGGAAGACTCACTAACAACCTATGATATGAAGATGACACAATCTTGCTTGCTGAAAGCAAAGAGCACTTGAAGTTCTTACTGATGAAGATCAAAAAGTACAGTCTTCAATATAGAATACACGTCAACATAGGAAAACAAAAATTCTCATATGAACCAATAAGCAATATCATGAAAACAAATAAATGACTGACGTACTTAAGAATTTCACTTTACTTGGATCCTCAATTAACACCCATGGAAGCAGTAGTCAAGAAGTCAAGGCTTTTTACATTAGACAAATATGCTGCAAAAAACTTTTTTATTCAAAAACAAAGATGCAACTTTGAGGACTAAAATACAACTCATCCAAGCCAAGTATTTTGAATTGCCACATATGCATGTGAAAGCTGGACATATTTTTAAGGGGTCCTTCTGGTGATGTGCAGTAAATATTGGCCTGCTAACTGTAAGGCAGGAGTCCTGGTGTGGCACCGCAGGACCCCACAAGGTTCAAACTCAACAGCTGCTCCTTGGAAACCCTATACAGGGTTGCTATGAGTTGGAACCAACTCAATGACACTTTAAAACAACAACAACAGCTGTAAGGTAAGCAAAGCACTGCTTAAGAAGAAGAATAAGCTTGGAAACCTCTCACTCCCCATCTTCAATATTTATTACATGCCTACAGTTGTCAAAACATCTTGGTACTGGTACAATGAAAGATACACTGATCAATGGAACAGAATCCAGAATTCAGAAATTCACCCATCCACATACAGCCAACTGATTTTTGCCAAAGTATCTAAATATATCTCATGGGAGGGGATAGTCTCTTAAACAGATGGTGCTCCTGAACTGGAAAGTGATATGCAAAAGATTGAAACAAGACATTTACCTCACATCTTATATAAAAACCAAGTCAGCATGGATTAAAAACCTAAATGTGAATCCCAAAATTATGATGGCCACCAATGAAAAAAATAGGGACAAATGTGAGGGCACTAATTTAGGGAATACACAGACTACCAAATATTTTGAAAACTACACAAACAAAATTAGACAAAATAGATGATTGGGACATACTAAAACTTAACAACTTACTTATGTGCATCAAAAGACTTCAGCAGAAGACTAAAAAGGGAACCCACAGAATAGGAAAAATCTTTTGCAATGACAATCAGAAAAGGGTCTCATTTCTAAAATATATAGGAAACAACAACATCTCTACAAGAAAAAGACAAATAACTCAATTTAAAATGGGCACAGGACATGAACAGACACTTTACCAAGGATGAGATCTAGGCAGCCAGCAAATATATGAAGTAATGTTCACGATCACTAGCCATTAGAGAGATGCAAACCAAAACAACAATGAGGTATCATCTCACACCAGCAATAACAGCAAAGATTAAAAAAAATTAGAGGACAATAAATGTTGGCGAGGATATGGAGAGACTGGTACTCGCTTGCGTTGCTGTTGGTACTGCAAAATGGTCCAACCACTCTAGAAAGCAATATGGCATTTTCTGAGAAGGTTGGAAATAGAAATGTCTTATGATCCAACAATTCCTCTACTTGGTATGTACACACAAGATATACGAGCCATAACATGAGTAGATGTGTGCACACCAATGTTCATAGCAGCACTATTTACAATAGCAAGAAGATGGAGACAGCCTAGGTTCCCATCAACAAAAGAATGGATAAACAAACTATGGTACACACACACAATGGAATATATGCTACCTTTAAGAGCAACAAGGAAACTGTAAGTTATCACATAACATGGATGAACCTTGAGGACATTTTGTTGACTGAAATTAGTCAGTCAGAAAAGGAGAAATACTGCATAAGACCACTACTGTAAAAGACTAAGAAAAAGAACCCATATTAAAGGTGAGAGGGGGGAATTCTTTGCAGGTCATACAGATTGGGGAAGTGGGGTAAGGGGAGGGAGGGAAAGGTGGATCCCAGTGTAGGGAATAGACATAGCATAGTTTGGGTGCTAGCGAGGGGGGCAATACACAAGAAGAGGGAGGGGAATGGAAGAACAAGGCAGATGGGAGAACAATTAGGCAGGTTTGCATGGGATAAGTGGGACAGATGTAAATAATGGTGTATGCACAACCTTGGAACAACAGGGTTCTGGGATACAGGGATTGAGATATGGTTGTTGTTGTTGTCAGGTGCCATCAAGTCGGAACCAACTCATAGCAACCCCATGCACAGCAGAATGAAACAATGTCCAATCCTGAGCCAATCTCACTACCGCTGCCACTCTTGAGGCCATCAACGATGCCACCTGGCCCACCTCACTACTGCTGCCACACTTGAGCCCATTGATGCTGCCACCTGGCCAATCCATCTCGTTGGGGGGTCTTCCTCTTTTTCTGACCCTCCATCTTACCAAGCATGATATCCATCTCTAGCGACTGTTCCCTCCTTCCCTCCTGACAACATGCCCAAAGTATGAGAGACAAAGTTTAGCCATCTTGGCCTCCAAGGAGTACTCCTGCTGCACCTCCTCCAAAACAGATCTATTGGTTCTTTTGGAAGCCAAGGCAACTTTCAGTATTCTCCTCCAGCACCACAATTCAAAGGCATCAATTCTTCTACGATCTTACTTATTCTCTGTCCAGCTTTTGCATCCATATGAGGTTATTGAAAATACCATGGCTTGGGTCAGGTGCACCTTAGTCCTCAAGCTGACATCTTTGCTCTTCAGACATGGATGGAATGGTCAAAAATGGGGAAATAATGTTAAGATGCTTGGCTGTCTTTTGAATCTTGGTTTCCCTAACATACTATCATAAAATAGACACTTGAGGGGGATAGAAAGGAATAGTCAGAAATATCACCATAAAAAAGCTTGTAGGTCCATCTTCTGCCTATAACTGATTGGAATACCTAAAATGGGGCTACAACATGCCCAGTGAAGGAGGCTTTCTGCAGAGCCCCTGCATCACATAAGTCCATAGGTGGCATCTTGAAGTTCACCCAAAATCTTCTGAGGTGGGAAATTTCCACTTGAAAGGACAAGCAGACCATTTTGGAGTGGCTAGAAGAACAGAAGATACTTTTTGAAAGAAAGACTGGCAGGAAAAAATACAAAACAATAACGGCAGTCTGACTGATTACTACAAGAACAGGCAAGTTGCTCGCCCACTAGACATCAAGGCAAGTGGTCAGGTGCCCTCGGAGCAAACCCCCTTCCCAGACTAAGACTCAATGGGAATAAATGAGCAGACATGCACTCTGATGCGTGACCATGTTGTTCTTAATAAGGAGAAGTGAGGGAAAAACAGCAATGAAGCTGTGAGCAAAGCCCTACAACATTCCATAGACTCCTGTAAACCTGTGTGGAGACCTGCTTGGCCAGTAGTATGGCAAGACCTGGGTACTGTTGGGACCAGAGTCAGTGACATAGCCACAGAGGACTAAGGTGGAGAAAGAAACGTCCAGTTGATAAGAAGAGAGGGCATATGCAAAAGAACATCCACACTTGCAGATAATACCCACTTGAACTGGCTTCAATGACTGGATGATCAGAGCTCAACTAGAAGAAGAAAGAAGAGGGAAAAAAAGAGTAATATGGTACAATTTGATGAACTTGACCTATACCTATGGATGCAGTGGCTCAAAACAGGGAATGAATCTTTACAGCAAGGATCATTCCCACCCCCTCTATACACAGAGTAGACATGGATGGGCAATTTGGATAGTGGCTACCCAAATGTGGGGAGGGGATACAAAGGCAAAAACTAACTGGCTTACAAGCTTTTAAGAGGAAACCTAGATCCAGAGGGCGCAGAGAGAGGTAGAATCATCACTGAGTAGTATTTAAAATGTCTGGGTTTGGCTAGTGAAAGGAGATGGTGATAGGTCCCTTGGGGTACAATCGTGAATAACTGTTATCAGAACTGACTGCAAGTGTTGGAAATGTAAAGGTGGACATTTTGTAGCAAAGGGAGGGGAGTGATTGACTATGCAGTCCAGGTCGATGCAACCATCAATGGAGAAGAGCGGAGTGTGAGACCCTACCCAGAGAAGCAGTGATGCCAGAGATGGAGGCAGAGAGATGGAGTGGCTGGGGACTCTAGACCCAGAGAGGGAGACAGGCTGTGTGCTGATTACCGGGGGGGGGCGCACGGGGCAAACTTGCAGGGTTGGTTGATGATGCATGGAGGGGATTGTAACTGTGACAATAAAACAATACATGATAGGAAGAATGTAAAGCTAATGTTCTCCCATGTAAACTACCACATAATTTACAATACAACTTTAAAACAAAACAAAACAAAACAAAAAAACAGATGAAGATCTATCTTGGTAGAATGAGATCAATACACTTTCAAGGAAGACCAATAAATGTCACTATTATTCCAATTATGCACCAGCCATTAAAGCCAGTGATGATGAAATTGAAAAATTCTACCAAGTCCTTCTGTCTGGAATTGATCAAACATGCAATCAAGATGTATTGATAATTATTGGAATATGGAATTCAAATGTTGGAAACTAAGAGGAAGCATCAGTAGTTTGAAGATATGTTCTTGGTAGTAGAAACAATGCATGACACTGGAAATTGCATGACAGAAATTTGCAAGACCAATGACTTCGTTATTGTAAATACCTTTTGCAAACAGCATAAAAGATGATTATACATGTGGACTTCACCAGATGTAATACACAGAAATCAAATTGACTGTATCTGTGGAAAGAGACAGTAGAAAAGCTCCATATCATCAGCCAAAACAAGCCCAGGGGCATGTTGTGAAACAGACCATCAATAGCTCATATACAAGATTAGGCTGAAGCTGAAGAAAACTTAAACAAGTCCGTGAAAGTGAAACTATTAACTTGAACATTGTTGTTGTCAGGTGCCATCGAGTCGGAAGCGACTCATAGCAACCCCATGAACAGCAGAACGAAACAATGTCCGATCCTGGACCAACTTCGCTACCTCTGCCACACTTGATGCCGTCAATGATGCCACCTGGCCAATCCATCTCATTGGGGGTCTTCCTCTTTTTCTCTGACCCTCCATCTTACCCAGCATGACATCCTTCTCCAGCGACTGTTCCCTCCTGACAATATGTCCAAAGTAGGAGAGACGAAGTTTAGCCATCCAGGCCTCCAAGGAGCACTCTGGCTGCACTTCTTCCAAAACAGATCTATTGGTTCTTTTGGTAGTCCATGAAACTTTTAGTAATCTCCTCCAACACCACAATTGAAAGACATCAATTCTTCTACGATATTCCTTATTCACTGCCCAGCTTGCGCATCCATATGAGGTTATTGAAAATACTAAGGCTTGGGTCAGGCGCACCTTAGTCCTCAAGCTGACATCTCTGCTCTTCAACACTTTAAAAAGTTCCTGTACAACAGATTCGCCTAATGCAATACGTCGTCTGATCTCTTAACTGCTGCTTCCGCGAATGTTGATAGTTGATCCAAGAAGAACGAAATCCTTGAAAACTTCAATCTTTTTCTCCGCTGATAAGAATGTTGTTTATTGGTCCAGTGGTGAGGATTTTTGTTTTCTTGACATTGAGATGCAATCCATACTGAAGGCTGTGAACTTTGATCTTCATCAGTAAATGTTTCAAGTCCTCTTCACTTTCAGCAAGCAAGGTTGTATTATCTGCATATCGCAGTTGTTAATGAGTCTTCCTCCAATCCTGACGCCACGTTTTCTTCACAGAATCCAGCTTCTCATATTATTTGCTCAGCATACAGGTTGAATATGTATGGTGAAAGAACACAACCTTGTTGCACGCCTTTCCCAATTTTAAAACATTCAGTGTTCCCATGTTCTGTTTGAACAACTGCTTCTTGGTCCAAGTACAGATTCTTCAGAAGTACAATTAAGTATTCTGGAATACTCATACTTCGCAATGTTGTCCATAGCTTGTCATGAGCCACACAATCGAAAGCCTTTGCGTAGTCAATAAAACATATTTAAACATCTTTCTGATATTCTCTGCT
>NW_006408600.1:8645795-8666674 GCF_000296735.1 Chrysochloris asiatica
TCTTGATGCATTCTGCATCATTCAATAATTTGCCCAGAGAATCTTTCAATAATGAAAGTCAAGCCTTGAATTTTTTCTTCAGATCCCCCAGCTTGAGAAATGCTGACCATGTTCTTCCTTTTTGGTTTTCTAATTCCAAATATCTTAAACATATCCCACCTGAATTTCGAGATCATCTGGAAAAAACAGAAGACTTGTGGGGTGACATCTGGAACATCATACAGGAAGAAAGCAAAATGCCATTAGAAAGTCAAGAAATTAGGAAAATACCAAAATGGATGTCAGGAGACACTTGCTGTCCTATTTAGAGATCTAAAGAAAATGGAAGAAATAAAGAGATGAAAGGACTGAATATAAATTTTCAAAGGGCTGTTCAAGAAGTCAAGTATTATAACAAAATATGCAAATACCTGGAGATCGAAAGCAAAATGGAAAGCACATGCTCAGCATTTTTCAAGAGGTCGGAACTGAAGAAGTAATGCAAGCCTCAACTTGCAATAGTGAAGGATGCCATGGTCAAACCATTAACTTATTCAGAAAACACTAAAAGAAGATGGGAGGAATACACAGAGTCACTGTACCAAAAAGAAATTGTCGATGTTCAACCATTTCAAGAGGTAGCATATAATCAAGAACCAATGATACTGAAGGAAGCATTCCAAGGTACATTAAAGGTATTGGTAAAGAAAAAGGCAGCAGGAATTTATGAAATACAAATTTAAGTCTTTCAACAAATTGACACAACCCTGGAAGTACTCACTCATCTATGCCAAGAAATTTGGAAGACAACTATGTTATCAATTGACAGGAAGAGATCCATATTTGTGGCCATTCGAAAGAGAGCTGACTCAATGGAATATGGAAACATCAGAAAATACCATTAATATTGCATTCAAGTAAAATTTTGCTAAAGATAATATAAACATGGCTGCTACCATATATTGACAGATAACATCCAGAGGGTCAAACTGGGTTCAGACAAGGACGTGGAACAAAGGATATCATTGCTGACATCAGATGGATCTTGGATGTAAGCAGATAATACCCAAAACATTTTTACATGTGTTTTATTGCCTATTTAAAATCTTTCAATTGTGTGCATCATAACAAGTTATCGAAAATATTTCAAAGAAAGAGTATTCCAGGACACTAAATTGTGCTCATGAGGAACCTGTAAATAGACCAAGAGGCAGTTGTTCAAACAGAACAAGGGAACATCAAATGGTTTAAAATTAGGAAAGGTATGTGCCAGGGTTGTATTCTTTCATCATACTTATTTAATCTGGATGCTGACCAAATAATCTGAGAAGCTGAATTATATGAAGAAGAAGGTGACATCAGGATTAGAGGAAGACTCTTTAGCAGCCTGTGTTGTACTTAAAATACTTCTGAGAAAGTTCCAAAACTGAAGCCTTAGGTATAGGTTGTAACTCAATTTAAAGAAAATAAAAATCCTCACCACTGGCCCAATAAAAAACATCCATATAAATGGAGAATTGAATTTGTCTAATACTTAACTTTGCCATCAACACTCATAGAAGAAGCAGTCAAAGAATCAAATGACATATTGCACTAGGCAAATGTGCTGCACTAAACCTATTAAAAGTCAATTTGAGGATTAAATTACACCTGATTGTATTTCCAATGACCTGATATAGTAGACTGTAGAAGTATTGGTACATTTAAGTGATGGTGTAGGAGGAGACTACTAAAGGTACCATGGAGTTCCCAAAGAACAAAAGATCTCTAATGGACGAAGAGCAGCCCGAATGCTTCTTGGAAGCCAAGATGGTCAGACTTCATCTCTAATACTTCGGACATATTATCATGTGGAACCAGTCCCTATAGAAGGATATCATGTTTGGTAAAGTGGAGCGTCGGTGAAAAAGAGATAGACCCCCAACAAGATGGATTGGCACAGTGGCAGCAGCAATGGATTCAAGTGTAGCAATGATTGTGAGGTTGGCACCAAACCGGGCAGTGTTTCATTCTGTTGTGCACGGAGTCACTATGATTTGGTACAGACTCGATGGCATATAACAAAAACAACAACAAAGTGGGGAGTGAGAGAAAGAGAGGCAAACCCCAATAAGATGGATTGGCACAGTGACAGCAGAAGTGGGCTCAGGCATAGCAATGATTGTTAGGTTCACGCAGGACTGGGAAGTGTTTCATTCTGTTGTGTATAGGGTTTCTATGAGTTGGTACCGATTCCCTGGCACCTAATAACAACAAGAAGAATTCTTCACCAAAGAATACTGAATGCTTTGATTTACACCATATCAAAATCACAGGTTTGTCCTCGTCAAGGAATTCAAATTGTGTTTCTTTTAAATGTTGTTGAGTTTGAGGAACCACAAAAAGTTTTAAGGAGTAAGATTAAAGCAGTAAAATGGATGAGCTAAGAGTTCCCACAAAATTCTTGTAGTACAGACTTTGCTACCCTCAAAAAAATGAACAGGTATATTGTGGTACTGGGGGAAAATCTCTAGTGCAATTTTCCTGGCATTCTCATTAGCAACAAAATTTTGAATTTTCTTAAAAGTTCTTCATAATAAATCCTTGTAATTGTCCTGTGTACTTGAAAAAAAAATCTATCAACATAACCCCTTTGGGATTACCAAAATAATACTGTCACCATAAGCTTCTGAGATGACCTCTCTCTCCTTTGAAATTAGTTGGCATAACAGATCCCCTCTAAGGCCACAGTTTTGATTAGATTTTTTCAAAAGAAACCCTAGTGAGTTTTAGGTAAGTGTATTATTGAGAAAACTTATCTGTACCTATCCACTGATTGCAGAAACATTATTAAACACATTTTGTTTAGCATAAACCCAATCATATATGAACTGGAATCCTATTAGCAATACTTTTTTGCTTACCTTACTCCATTTAATAATAGTCTGGCAATATACAATATGTTATATTAATTTTAGGAAATATATATTTAAATTAAGCAAAAAGTACATAATAGGAAACAGTGAATGAAAATTAGAACCAATGATAAACATGTTGCCAAAAATCAGGATTTAAAGATTTTATATGCATTTGGAAAAACTGTCTTGAAAACTGGGATTTAAAAAAAAAAATTTTTTTTAAATAAATAAAAACTGGGATTTAAAAGACAATCCATCAGTCCTGTTAAGTCAAGAAAGACAGGGGAAACTATTATATAACATAACAATTAGAATATTAACAGACAAAATGAACAAAAGTATCTTTAAGTAGAAACAATTCCTAAATAAATTTTTGAAGAGAAACAAAATAGCAAACACTTGAATGAATCTGTTGTTGGAATGTTTATAAATTCAATGTTTGCTTAAAAAGAAAACACATTCTCCTATAAGGTAGACCGAGAATGTAAGGAAGAAAGCCAAGTCCCTTAGCTAGATATAACTCCTAAGATTCATATGTATATTTAGATTCGTTGGTCTCTTTCCCAAAGGTCAGAGAATGAAATTTATTATGTAATACAGAGGGGAAACAAAAATAACAGAGGAAAAAGACCTTTAAGGAGAGAAGGGAAGAGGAGTGGTGAGATATTTTAAAAGAAGCTTAAAACAGATGATATGCCAACAGAATTGGCAAAAGGATAAGGTTGTGGCAACCTCCTGAGAGAGAGACCCCACCCACTAGAGAATATCCAGGCACTCACCAATCATCACAAAGAGATGATCTAACAATTGGGAGGAGGGCTTGGCAGAGAGAAGACACTGGCAATGGGAATGACAGAGAAAATCAAGTTAGGAGGAGGGGAATGAGACCATTTTCTATCCAAAGTATTAATCAGAGTATTTCAACCCAGCTAGAAAAAGGAAATTTGAACTACAATGCTCTTTAAGAAAAAACAAACAGTATTTCCCCATTATATACCCAAATATAAAGTATGCACAAATATAAATGAATGCTCATTTTCCCAAAATAACTTTACTATCAATTTTAATGTATAAATATTTAGGAGATGGATAAATATATATGCTAATTTGATATATTTAAATATTCATTAATATCTTGCATCGTAATCACCACTACTGGACAGTTTGATGTATTGTGATGATTTCTGTGTTGCTGTGATGCTGGCAACTATGCTAACTGTATTTTAAATACCAGTAAGGTCGTCCATGGTAGATTGCTTTCATAGAAGCTTCTAAAATAAGGCAGACTAAGATGAAGCAGGCTTTCTGCTCTCGTGAAGATTTACAGCCTCAGAAACTCTGTACAGGGTTGCTATGAGTAGAAACCTACTCCACAGCACATAACCACCACCACCACCACCACCAGGAAGAAGGAGAAACATCTCACTTCTGAATGGTTAGCCACAAAAAGCCTTATGAATAACAGGGGAACACTGTTAGATATAGTGCCTCAGGTTGGAAGGCAATCAGAATATGACTGAGGAAGAGGTACCTCTTCAAAGTAAAGTTTACTATAATGAAGTTATGGAGCAAAACTTCATGATGGGGTGCAACTCAACATTATGAGAAGAAGTTGCAAACTTCCATTAATAATTAGAATGTGGAATGTACAAGAATGACTCTAGGAAAATTTGAAGTTGTCAAAAATAAAATGGAATGCATAAAGATCGATATACTAGGCATTTGTGAATTTAAATGGACAGGTATTGATCATTTTGAATCAGACAATCATATGGCTTAATATGCTGAGACTATAAATTGAAGAGGAATGGCAGTGTCACATTCATTGGCAACAATTAGCATTTCAAGATCTATCTTTAAGTTAAATACTGTCTGGAACACCAGTCAACACCACGATTATTCAAATTTTCACACCAACTACTAAAGCCAGTAATGATGAAATTAAAGAATGCTGTCAACTTCTGAAAGGAGCTCTGGTAGCGTAGTGGTTACAAGTCAGGCTGCTAATCTCAAAACTACCAGTGGTTCCACAGGAAAAAGATTATGCTTTCTGCTCCCGTAAAGTTTTACAGTCTTGGAAACCCTAAACCAACTCCATGGCACAACAACAACAACAACAACTTCTGGACTCCTCTAGTGGCTCTGTAGGATAAGCACTGGACTGCAACCCACAAGGTCATCAGTTCAATGATAGTCGATCTGACTTGGAACCTACTTGATGGCACTTAACAAAAACAACAACCAACATCTTCAGTCTAAAATTGTTCAAACATGTCATCAAATACATTGATAATTACTGGTGATTAGAATACGAAAGTCCGAAAGAAAAGAAGATGAATCAACAGTTGAAAAATATGGCCTTTGTAATAGAAACTATGCTGAAGTTAGAATGACAGAATTTTGCAAGGCCAAGGACTTGTTCTTTGAAAATATCTTTTCAACAACTAAAAGAGTAACTGTTCGTGTAGACCTCACCACACAGAATACCCAGGAATCACATCAACTGTATCTATGGGAAGAGATGGTGGATAAACACAGTATCATCATCCAAAACTAGGATGGGGACAATATGGAACAGACCATCAATTGCTAGTATGAAAGTTTAGGCTGGAGCTGAAGAAAAGTAAAACAAGTCCATCAGAACCAAAATACGACCTAAGTATATTCCAACTGAATTTAGAGACCATCTGAAGAACAGATTCAAATGCATTAGGCACTAATGAACAAAGAACAGAAGAGTTGTGAGATGACATCAAGAATATCATTCGTAATGAAAACAAAAGGTCATTAATAGACAAGAAGGAAAGAAAAGATCAAAGTAGATGTAAGAAGAGACTCTGAAACTTGCTCTTGAGTGCAGAGACGATAAAGTAATTGGAAGAAATGAGGAAGTAAAAGAGCTGAAGAGAGAATTTCAAAGGTCTGGTCAAGAAGACAAATAAAGTATTCTAATGAAATGTGCAAGAACCTGGAGTTAGAAAACCAAAAGGGAAAATCATGTCAGCATCTCTCAAAGTGAAAGAACTGAAGAAAAAAAAAAAAAAATCAAGGTTTAGATTGCAATATTGAAGGTTTGTATAGGCAAAAAATTGAACAATGCAGAAAGTATCAAAAAAAGAAAAAAAATGGAAGGAATACAAAAGGTGCCATACTATCAAGAATCAATAATAATTGAGAGAAGACATCCAACCTAGGTTGAATGCATTGGCAAAAATCCAGAAATTGAACAGAATAAAATTTGAAATGTTTCAACAAACTGATGTCTATGCCAAGAAATTTTGAACACAGCTACCTGGCCATAGAATCTTTGAAGAGATCTATATTACTATCCATTTTAAAGAAAGGTTACCCAACAGAATTCACACTATCATTAATACCACATGCAAGTAAAAGTTTGCGTAAGATAATTGAAAATCAATTGCCGCAGTACACACCAACAGAGAGCTACCAGAAATTCAAGCCGGATACAGAAGATGATTGTAATGAGGGATATCATTGCTTATGACACATGGATTATGAACTGAAAACACCAGGAAGATGGTTACTTGTGTTTTATTGACTACACAATGGCATTCAACTACATAGATCTTAACAAACTATGGGTAACATTGTGAAGAATGGGTATCCCAGCATACTCAATTGTGCTCATGAGGAACCTGTACATAGACCAAGAGGGAATCATTAGAATGGAATAAGAGGAACCTGAATATTTTTAAATCAGGAAAGGTGTGCACTAGGATTGTGTCATTTCACCATACTTATTCAATTTGTGTACTGAGCAAATAATCCAAGAAGCTGGATTATATGAAAAAGAATGTTGAATCAGCCTGCAATATGCTTATGACACAAACCTGCTTACTGAGAGGGAAGAGATTTTGAAATACTCAGTGATAAAGATCAAAGACTACATCCTTCTGTATGGATTGCACCTCAATGTAATAAAAGCAAAAATCCTCACAACTGGACCAATAAATAACCTTACGATAAACAAAGAAAAGATTAAAGTTGTCAAAGACTTAATTTTGTTTTGATCCACAATTAACATTCATGAAACAGTCAAGAAACCAAATGACATATTGCATTAGGCAAATCTGCAAAAGACCTCTTTTAAGTGTTCAAGAGCAACGATATCAATTTGAGGACAAAGGTGTTCCTAACCCAAGACATGGTATTTTCAATCACCTCTTATGCATGTGAAAGTGGGACTGTGAACAAGGAAGACTGTAAAAGAATCGATGCATTTGAATTACGGTGTAGGCAAAGAATATTGAAAGTGCAACTGACTGCCAGAAAACAAATCTGTATTGGAAGAAGTACAGCCAGAATGTTCCTTAGAAGTAAGTATGGAGAGACTTCATCTGTTGTACTTTGGACATCTTGTCAGAAGGTACCAGTCCATGCAGCTGTGCATAATGCTTGGTAAAGTAGAGGGTCAACGAAAAAGAAGACCCCCAAGAAGATGTATTAAAAGAAACCCTATACATGCTCTCTATGAGTCAGAACTAATTCCACAGCACATAACCACCAACAGCAACAGCAGGACCAGGCAGTGATTTCTTCTGTTGAGCACAGGCTTGCTATGAGCCAGAGAGAACTGAATAATACCTAACAACAAAAAATAAATAAATTTTGAAATAGTCATTTTTACTTTCAATTTAATAACCTAAAGGCCCCCATTAGGTCTTTCCAATGCCTTCTCTTATCATCACTGAGGTGACTTGTCTAAGATTTTTACACAGTGCTCTTGAGGACAACATATTTATTGATATTGCTATCATAAATAAAAAACAGGTAGATATAGCAATGAATGTGCAGAGCACAAAAAGAGCCACTAAATATTAAAAATATGACATCAAAATCAATTTGATGGATCCCAACTGAAAATTTGGAAGAAAGCACAAAGAACAAATTTCTATGTGATGTATATTTCTAGAGAAAATATAAGAAAATTATACAATCAGTTGAGCTATCCTAGCATCCAGATACTAAAAGCTCTCCTGAGAGAGAAATATTTTTTAAATGGAAAAAAAAAAAAAAAAAAATTAGGAAATTTACTAGAATTGGACAGTGTGAGGTTTCAAATTATCATGAAAATGAGAAAAATGCAATAGGATTAAATTGTCTTCTATTTTCTATAGTAGGAAGTCAGGAAATACCATCTAAAACCAAAAAAATCAAGAAATAACACTTTGATTGCTTAGTACGCCAGTTAATCATTTATAAGGACTAATATGATTGGATTCGCAAGGTCAGCAGTTTGAAACTACCAGCTGCTCGACAGGAGAAAGATGAGGCGTTCTGCTCCCAGAACGATTAACAGCCTCAGAAACCCTGTGCAGGGTCGCTATGAGTCAGAACCGACTCCATGGCACATAACAACAACAACAATATGATTAGATTAGTCTCAAGGGTAAAGCACTGGCCTGCTAACCACAAGACAGGTGGTTTGAATCCAGCAACTACTCTATAGGAGAAAGATGTATCTGTATGTTCTAGTAAAGATTTAAAGTTTCAGACACCCTAAAAAGAGTTTTTTCTATCCTGTAGAGTCACTATGTGTCAGAATAGATGGCAGTGGTCTGGTTTTGGGTTTGGTTTTAGGTCAATTCATTAGTAAATGTAATTGATCTGCAAAATTCTTCTTGCTATGAAGTATCGCACCAGGGACAAAGATCATGAAACTATTTTAGAATTCTGTCTACTATACACCAAGAAATTTTAAATGTTGTCATAAAGAATTTGAATGCTTAGAGACAAGTAAATGAGCACAGTAGAAATATTTATCAATGTTAGTGTCATGTCTCACCTTTAAGTTCAAAGTTAATTAGAAAATGCAAGAAAATGAACTGTTTTAATTAGATATAAAGAACCTAATTCTAAGGTGAAAACTCCAATATAAACAGTAATCTGGAGAAACCGGTTCCAGGATAAATTAATAAATTAACTGATTAAGCCAAAATATGACTTTTTTGTATATTGTCAATCAAATCATATATGTATGTACTGCTTAAAAAGTATTGGGCTCTACCATTGCAATACTGTGTATGGCTGTTTTCACTAACTTGTTTTGAGCACAATGTTTATAAAATGATCTCTGGTAGCATAGGGGTTACGAATCAGGCTGCAAACTGCTAGGTCAGCAGTTCAAAACTATCAGCTGTTCCATGGGAGAAAGATGAGGATTTCTGCTTCCATAAAGATTTACAGCCTTGGAAACCCTGTACAGTGTCGCTATGAGTCAGAACCAACTCCACAGCATGTAACAACAACAACAGTAAATGATGGAATGTGTGAAAGATCACCTCCATAAACAACTGCCTCCTTTGTCCTGAAAGCTCTAGAACTGGATGGGTCCCAGCTACTATTACTGAACCTTTTGATCAAAGATGCTATAAAAGAATCTTGATCAAAAGGGAGGAAATAGATAACAAAACTTCGAATTCTTATAGACTCCAAACCAACTGGAGCCATTAAGACTGGTTGAACCCCAAAACTCAGATAATATTTAAACCTAAAACCAAAAATATCCCATGTCTTTAAAACAAGTATTAGTTTAATCAGTGAAGAATGCCTACCATGAACATTGTGTTTTTTAAACAATTATATACATGGGATCACATAAACAACAGAAACTTGAAAGATTCGATGGGAAGCCTAGAGTAAATTTAAGTTAGTGTGGAGCAACAATTGGGAAAAGAAAGTAAGAATGGTTACACAACATGAGGAATATAATCACTGTCACTGAATTTAACATGTAGACATTGCTGAACTGGTATATGTTCTGGTGTATATATTCCCCATACTCACGAGAGGGAATACACAGAAATCAAATTAACTATATCTGTGGAAAGAGATGGTTGAAAAGCTCCATATCATGAGCCAAAGCATGACCAGGGTCGGATTGTGGAAATTGCTCATAAGCAGGTTGAGGCTGAAGCTAGAGAAAATCTAAAAAAGTCCAAATGACCCAAATATGACCTCCAACATATTCGATCTGAATTTAGAGACCATTTGAAAAACAGATTAAATTCATTAGACACTAAAGACCTAAGACAAGAAGTATTGTGGGATGACACCTCAATATCATCATATAGGAAGAAAGCAAAAAGTCATTGAGAAATATCATCATATAAGAAGACAGTTAAAGGTCATTGAGAAGACAAGAAAATAGAAAAAGACCAAAATGGATGTCAGAAGAAATTCTGAATGAACTTTGCTCTCCAGTACAAAGTGAGTAAAACAAATGGAAGAAATTGGAAGGTAAAAGAGTTGAATACAAAATTCCAAAGGACATCTTGAGAAGAAAAAGTCAAATATTATAATGAAATGTGCAAATGTCTGCAGTTAGAAAACCAAAGAGGAAGAATAAGCTCAATTTTTCAAACTGAGGGAACTGAAGAAAACTTGAAGTCTCAACATGCCATTTTGAGGAAATCTATGGACAACAAATGGAATGATGTAGAAAGCACCAAAAGAAGGTGTCAGGAATACACAGAATCACTGTAGCGAAAAGAAATACTCCATGTTCAACCATTTCAAGAAGTAGTATATGATCAATGTGGAAATCATTGGACAATATCATTAATATCACATGCCAGTAACATTTTGCTAAAGATATGATAGGATGCTACCATAGGTTCAGGCCGATTCAGAACAGGATGTGAAATGAAGGCTATCATTGCTGACATCAGATGGATCTTGACTGAAAGCAGAGAATAACAGAAAGATATTTACCTGTGCTTTATTGACTACACAAAGGCTTTCAATTGTGTGAATCTTAACAAGATATGGACAACATTGTGGAGAATGTATATTCCAGAACACTTAACTGTGCTCAGGAGAAGCCTGTGTTCATGAGGAGGCAGTTGTTCGAACAGAACAAGGGAAGACCGAATTATTTAAAATTAGGAAAGATGTGTGCCAGAGTTGTATTCTTACACCATACTTATTAAATCTGCATGCTGAGCAAATACTCCAAGAAGCTGGATTATATGAAGAAGAACAAGGCATCTAGATTGGAGGAAGACTCATTAACAACCTGCAATATGTAGATGTGCTTGTTGTAAATGAAGAGGACTTAAAATATTGATGAATATCAAAGACCTCAGCCTTCAGTTTGGGTTGTATCTCAGTGAGAAGAAAACAAAAATCCTCACCACGGGACCAATAAATAACACCAAGATAAATGGAGACAAGATTGAAGTTGTCAAAGACTTCATTTTGTTCTAATCAACCATCAAGAGTCATGGAGGCAGCAGTGAAGAAATAAAATGATTGCATTTGACAAATCTGCTGCACAAGACCATTAAAAAATATTTAAGAGCAAAGATGCCAGTTAGGATTCAGGTGCGCCTGACCCAAGCCATGGTGTTTTTAATAACTTCATATGCGTGTGAACGTTGGACAGTAAATAAGGAAGATCTTATAAGAGTTGATGCATTTGATTTATGCTGTTGGAGGACAGTACTGAAAGTCCAATGGACCACCAAAAGAACAAACATATATGTGTTGGAAGAAATACTGCAAAAATGCTCCTTGGAAGCCACGATGGCCAGACTACATCTCTAATACTTCAGGCATATTATCAGGAGGCACCAATCCCTGGAGAAGGACATCAAGATTGGTGAAGTGGAGGGTTGGGTCAAAATAGGAAGACACCCCATTGAGATAGATTAGCACAGTGGCAGCAGCAATGGGCTTAATCTTAGCAGCTATTGTGAGGATGGTGTAGGACAGGGCAGTGTTTCATTCCATTATGCATAGGGACACTATGAATCAGTACTTACTCGGTGGTACCTAACAGCAACAGCAGTACCGAAAATATTGATACTTAGGATGTGATTCAGGTTTTAAGCAGAAAGCCTCATCTTTCTATTGCAGTCCTGCTGGTGATCTTGAAAACCCCAGATCTTTGCACATTTTTATGTAATATTTGGCTTTATCTTCTTGAGCTGATCTTTGAAATTTACTGTTCAGCTCTTGGACCTCCTCATTTCTTCCATTTGCATTAGCATCCCTATGTTGGAAAGAAAGTTTCAGTGTCTCTTCTGACATCCATTTTGACCTTTTCCTTCTTTCTTGTCTTCTCAGTGACCTTTTGCTTTCATCTTGTATGATGTTCTTGATGTGTCATCCCACAACTCTTCTGGTCTTCGGTCTTTAGTGTTTAATGTATCAAAGCTGTTCTTCAGACGATCTCTAAGTTCAGGTGGGATATATTCAAGGTCATACTTTGGCTCTCATGATTTGTTTTCATTTTCTTCAGCTTCAGTTTGAATTTGCATATGAGTAATTGATGGTCTGTTCCACGGTCTGCCCCTGGCCTTGTTTTCACTGATGATATGGAGCTTTTCCATCTTCTCTTTCCACAGACATAGTCAATTTGATTTCTATGTATTCCATTTGGTGAGGTCCATATGTATATCCGTCTGTATGCTGTCTGAAGAAGGTATTTGAAATGAACAAATCATTGATCTTGCAGAATTTTATCATTTGTTCTCCAACATCATTTCTATCGCAAGGACATATTTTCCAACTACTGATCTTTCCTCTTTGCTCCCAATCTTTGAGTTACAATCACCCGTAATGATCAAGACATCTTGATTGCATGTTTGATCGATTTCAGATTGAAGAAGTTGGTAGAATTCTTCTATTTCTTCCTCATTGACTTTAGTGGTTGTTGCATAAATTTGAATAATAGTGGTATTAACGGGGCTTCCCTGTAGGCGCATGAATATTATCCTTTCACAGACAGCATTGTACCTCATGACTCATATGGATATATACTTTTTAACAATGAATGCAACACCATTGTTCTTCAATTTATCATTCCTGGCATAGCAAACCACATGGTTGTCAGATTCAAAATTACCAATACCAGCCCATTTCAGCTCACTAATGCCTAAGATATCAATGTTTATGCATTCCATTTCAGTTTTGACAACTTCCAATTTTCCCAGATTCATACTTTGTACAATATATATTCCAATTTTCAATGGATGTTTATAGCTGTTTCACTTCATTTTGAGTTGTACCCCATCAGCAAATGAAGGTCTCGTGGGCTTTTGTCCCATGGGCTTTACTCCATTTGTGTCAACATGTTCAAGTCTACTTTGAGGAGGCAGCTCTTCCCCAGTCACATTTTGGGTGCCTTCCAACCTGACGGGCTCATTTTCCGGCACTATATCTGACAGTGTTTCTCTGTTATTCATAAGTGACTAAATATTCGGAAGCAGTTCGTTACTCTTTCTTCCTAGTCTGTCTTCATCTGGAAGCTCATCTGAAACCTGTCCACAATGGGTGACCTTGCTGGTTATTTACGGTAGCATATCTTTCAGAATCACAACTCACAATTTGCCACAGTATGACAAACTGACAGATGAGTGATGGCCATTTGGTTTTAAGTGGAAACTTTCACTCTAACTTTCGAGGAGATCTGTGTGCATGCATAGTAGAACCCTCCAGGGGTGGGGGTGGGGTGTCCATGCGCTCAGGCACCCAAAATGGAGGTGCGCAGAAAGCAAAAGACCAAGGAAAAAAAAAAAAAAAAAAAAAAAAAGAGAATTTCCATACCTGTTCTTTTCAGTTCTGTCAGGTGTTCGTGGCTGTTCTGATCCTTTCCCTGCTTGGTCTCTCTCAAGATGGCGGCTCCAGAAGCAGTGGAGTGTCTTGAATTAGAAAGCACTGGATTTCTTGATTCTGCTACAAATTCCTCTAGCTGTAAGCCTTCCAAGCTTCTAAATACTCCTTTATATGTGGTTCAGAGTTCTAACACCATCCCCTGAGCCTGCTTGGTCTGGTATTCTGTGTTATTGCTGATGGAGCTCTTCACTGCACGTCTACCAGATCTGCCATCCAGTAGACTTTAATGTTACAACCCATAACAATCCTATATAGGGTTTCTGAGGAGCAGCTGGTGACTTTGAACCACTGGCCTTATTGTTCAAATTGACCTTGAAGTTAAGTGCTTATCCTACCAAATGGGAGATTATTGGGTAACTCAGAGTGATTCTTTCTTGCTGGTGCCGTGGTGCTTGAAGGATGTTGTGGAGGTCTTGAGAGGATATTCTGCTGTAGAGACATGTACACTGCAGTTTTCTTACTGCACTAAGTAAGCATTAATTGCTATCCTTGATAGTCTACCATAAACCAATCCTTTTTTTAAAAAAAACATCATCTCTGTACACTCTAATTTATGTTTGTCATTTGTGTTAGTAAGCATTTTTTGGGATTGAATATTATAGTGGGTAGTGAATCATATATATTAAGGAAAAAGGAAATATGAGTATTGCTCTGAGCTTGTATAATGAACTCTGAAAGATTTTTATCAATTATCCAGCCAATGCACAGCAAACTCAAACCTTTGTGGGGATTATTTTTAAGTCTATCAATATAGCATGTTATTTTTGTTGTTAGGTGCCATTGACTTAGTTGTTACTCTTAACAACCCTATGAACAACAGAAGAAAATGCTGTTCAGTCCTGTGCCATCCATTACTATGTTTGAGCCCATGATTGCTATCTCTGTGTCAACCAATCTTGTTGAAAGTCTTCCTCTCTTTTAGTGACACCCCATTTTTCTAAGCATGATGTCCTTCTCTAGTGGCTGGTCCATCTCAAAAGCATATGCAAAATATGTTAAGACAAAATCTCACCATCCTTGTGTCTAAAGAACATTCTGGCTGTACTTGTTCCAACACAGAATTATTTGTTCTTCTAATGATCCATAGTATATTCGCTATTCTTCACTAACATCATAATTCAAAAGCATCAATTCTTCTTTATTCCTATTCATTATCTAGCTTTTTAATGCATATAAGGTGGTTGAAAATACCATGACTTAGGTCAGGTGCACCTTAATTTCAAAGTAACATCTTTGCTTATGAACATTTTCAAGAAGTTCTTTGCAGCAGATTTGCCCCATGTAGAATGTCATTCTACTTATGCACTGCTGCTTCCATGGGCATTTATTATGGATCCAAGCTAAATGATGTTTTTATTGTGATGTTGTTTTATTGGTTCAGGTATGAGGATTTTTGTTTTCTTTCTTTTGAGGTGCATCCTATATGTCAAAAATAAACTAACTATCCTTAAAAAATGTTCCTCTTTTGAAAAATCATACTTAAAAAATAAAATTTATAATCTTTAATCTTCATTATTTGTTGTTCAAGTCCTCTCTGCTTGTGGGATCTCATGAAAAACTCATCTTGAAGTGTTCAAGAAGGGAGAAAATGATGTGAAGATTGATGATTCAGTATTTATAAGGATTTACATTATCATTTTGAGTACTGGTGTGGCACTGTGAGTTAGTGCGCTGGGCTGCTAAGTTGTTTAGCACTATAAGGTTGATGGTTCAAACTCGCCAACTGCTCTTCAGAAAACTTATACAGGGTTACTATGGGTCAGAACTGACTCTACGGCACTTAACATCAACATAAGTATTTAGTTTAATTTTTAATTCCAAAAAACATCTTTCATTGGATTTTCAGTAGCCAACTTCTTAGAAATTGATCATCCGATCTTTTTTATGAGGCACTACTGGACTCAAATTTATAGCTTTGGTAGCATAGTGGTTACGAATCAGGCTGCGAACCTTAAGGCCAGCAGTTAGAAACTACTAGCTGTTCCGCGGGAGACAGATGAGGCATTCTGCTCCTGTAAAGATTTACAGTCTCAGAAACCCTGTACAGGGTCGCTATGAGTCGTAACTGACTAGATGGTACTTAACAACAACAACAGCTGGACTCAAATTTATAGCTTTTCAGTTTACAGCTGTGTGCACTAACTATTTGCACCGCCCAAAGTCTCCTGGTAAGTTTTTACTTAGACTCATTTCTACTTGATTCTTTGGACTGTTAATATTAATTGTAATATTAGAATGTGAGTACAGTGAAAAGATCCATGCAGTGCTGAGCCTGCATTTCAGGAAGAATTAAGACCTGTAATGAAAAATAAAACATTTTACCACACACAGATTTGATATTGAATACCTAAGTAGTAATTTAGTAATTTGTCCGGCTTTGTCTTCTAGTCACATTTCTTCCTCTAAGACACTATTGAATCTGTAAGCTGCTGTTTGAGGATTCTAGGAATTATGATTGTATTCATGTGTTTTAAGATGGAGAAAAATGGAAATAACTTCTTTGCTGTAAAAAATAATCACATATAGGATAGTAGAAGATTTCAACATTTTATTGGTTCTAATGTGGTAAATGAAAACAAAAATAGGGTAAATTAATCTATCAATTTTATCCATTTCAGGAGGTTACATATGATCAAGAACCAATAGTACTGAAGCAGAAAGTCCAAGCTCCAATGATAAAAAGCAAGGCTCCAGGAATTGACAAAATTCTAGTTAGTGTTCCTAGAAAAGGTTGCAATACTGGAAGCACTCACTCATTTATGCCAAGAAATATGGAAGACAGCTACTTAGTCAACTGAATGGATCCATTTTTGTGGTCATTACAAAGAAAAGTGATCCATATAAATGCATAAATTATAGAACAATACTAATGAATAAGGAAGACCTTAGAAGATGCCTTTGAGTTGCGGTGTTGGAGGAGAATACTAAAAGTGCCATGGACTGCCAAAAGAACCAATAGATCTATTTTGAAAGAAATGCAGCCAGAGTGCTACTTGGAGGCCAGGATGGCTAAGCTTCATCTCTCATACTTTGGACATATTGTCAGGAGAGAACAGTCGCTGGAGAAGGATGTCATCCTGGGTAAGATGGAGGGTCAGAGAAAAAGAGGAAGACCCCAATGAGATGGATCAGCCAGGTGGCATCAGTGATGGCGTCAAGTGTGGCAGTGGTGGTGAGGTTGGCCCAGGATCGGATATTGTTTCGTTCTGTTGTGCATGAGGTCACTATGAGTTGGTTCCAACTCGATGGCACCTGACAACAACAACAATATTGATATCACTCAAAAATAAAATGGTTCTAAAGACAATTCAAAAGCTGTTGCAGGAGTCAGTTCATAGACAGGAAATAGCAGAAATTAAAAATGGACTTAAAAATAAGATGCAGAATGAGGAATATCTTTGCTGATGTCAAATTAATCTTGGTTTAAAGCAGAGAATGCCAAAGATGCTTACCTCTGTTCTTTTGACTGTGTGAAGACTTTAGATGGGATGGCTCACATCTTTAGAAATAACATTGCAAAGAATGTAAATTCCTGAAGAGACAGTTGTGTTCATGCAGAACCTGAGCATAGATACACACACACAAAGAGTGAAAGGCAGTAATTCAATAAGTACAAGAGGCTAATACATGATTAAAAATCAGGAACAGTGTGCATCAGTGTTATTTGTTTACTGTGTTTATTCAATCTGTAGGCTGATCAAATAATCTGAAAAGGTACACCATATGAAAAATATGGCATCAGGATTAGAAAAAAGACATATTAACAACCTATGCAGATGACACAACTTTGCTTATTGAAAAATTACTAATGAATATCAAGGACTATAGACTTATGTATGGATTACACCTCAACATAAAAAAAAAAAAAAGTGGAAAAAATAAAATCCTCACAACTGGACTAATAAGCAACATCATGATAAGTGAAGAAGATTGACGTTTTTAAGAATTTCATTTTACGTGGATTCACAATCAACTCCCATGGAAGCAGCAGTTAATAAATCTTATGGTGTATTGCATAAAGCAAATCTGCTGCAAAAGGCCATTTTAAAGTGTTAAGAAGCAAAGATGTCATTTTGAGGACTAAGGTGTGACTTATCCAAGCCATGATACTTTCAGTTGTCCCATATGCATTTGAAAGTTGAAGAAATAATAAGGAAGATACAAGAAGAATTGATGCATTTTAATTATGGTATTACCTAAGAATACTGAATATATTGTGGACTTCCAGAAGAATAAACAAATCTATATTTGAAGTAGAACCAGAATAGAAGTCAGGATGAAGAAGCTTCATCTCATGTACTTTGGACATATTATCAGGAGGTAACAGTCCCTGGAGGAGGACATTGTAGTTGGAAAAGCAGAGGGTTATCAAAAAAGGGTAAGACAATCAACAAGATGGATTGACACAGTGGCTGCAATAATGGGGTCAAACATAACAATGATTGTGAGGATGGTGAAAGAAGACCAGGCAATGTTTGGTTCTGTAGCAAGCACAGAGTCACAATGAGTAAGAGCCGACTCAAGGGAACCTAAAAGAAACAACTATAAGCTAAACATAAAATGATAAAGGGAAATAAGCATCCTCTAGAGATTTTCAAACACAAAACACTTTTAGCAATAATAAATATCACATCAATATTAGCTGATTTTATTCAAGTCCAAAACAGCATCTGAAAAATCACTGCTAGGAGAATGAGCATCTATATAAATAAATTGTTTAGTTACTGTGGTTCAATGTATTGTCTGTTATGTAGCCTGTTATGATTAGGTTGTACTTAGGCCATGTTTTAATTAGAATTCTGGTTGAAAAGTTGGAAATCTATTAACTCATTATTAACTCCCATAAAGTTATTATCTGGAGCACCCTAGAAGATAATTCTACTCTAACACATGGGATCGTTCTGAGTTGAAATCAGCATGAGGGTACTTAATAAAAGCAATAAAATTTGAGAATAACTGAGAATATCCAGAAAAAGAAAATAAAAAGTAGAAAAATAAGATCTGAACTAAGATGTGAAGGACAGTATACTTTATTATGTAAACAGAAAAAGTAAAAAAGTCCAATAAAGAAAAACAAATGTACAAAAGGAAGTATATTTTTTCTCAAGTGGTACTAAAGGAATTAATTTTTCTGAATAAAATTTTTTTTCCCCATTTGTTAATGTACTTCTTAGCTAATAGTAATTTCTGATGGAAAATTAGAGACTGTATATTTGAAATTAGAAAGTATAGTGATGTTATTTCTTATTTCTTTTATACTCTTATTATTTCACTAATTTCTTGAATTTTCAGATCTGGTTATTGAAAATAGTAGCATGTATTATAAAAGTGATATTGTAAAATAAACTTGATATAATTATCAAATAGATTAGAGTAATAATACTGAGGGAAAAGATGTGCCTTAAGATCAGAGTTGAAAGAGAACAGAATGAAAGGTCAAAAATAGAAAACTATAATTTATAAAGTTGTCTTTTCCCCTAACACTAGAAATGCAAAGTCTCTTCAAATGTAACACTTTCTTAGGTGGGAACTTTCCAAGAAATATGCAGTTTGTTAGTGTAAAAAACAGTGCAGATGTCAAACATCTGATGGTGGAAAGCAAGATTATATTTAGCTTTAACTCAGACATTTTTGGAGAATTGAATTTATGTTTACTTTCAAAGGCATATGTTCACTTTGAATTTTAGTGTGTTGATTATAAAAGAGGATAAATATTTTAAGGTAACAACCATAAAGCCAATAGAAATTGAAAACAAATAACAGTTGTTACTAAAATCCCCAAACCAAAATTAGACAATAGGTATCATAACTTAATACACATGAAATTCTATTTTCAATACATATACTAACTCTAAAAGAAATGAAAAGTATCTAATATAAACACACACTTCTTAATTCCACCAACACAGTATAACTCAAATAGTGTGAAATTAAACTACGCTGAGTTTAATTCACAAAGTATAGCTAGGCAGTGAGTAAGTTATATTACATGTCAAAAACTGACATTAAAAAAATAAGGTCCTTACCATAATGAAAGAGTGAACTTATACGCAAATGGGAGTTCTTGCAATCTCAAGGTGGCTGAGAAGACTGCAATTCCGCCAAATATCTCTCCATGTTTGCTGATACTTGAATCTTCTATACATTTTTTTAGTTGTGCATGAGTCATTTCCAATTCATAACCACCCTATGATCAACAGAATAGAACTTTACCTGGTAATGTGCCATCCTCAAAATCATTGCTATATTGGAGCCACAGTTGCAATCTCTGTATCAGTTCATCTTGTTGACGATATATCTCTTATTTGCTGATTCTCTATATTAACAAGCATGATAATCCTCCAGAAACTTGTTCCTCCTGAAAACATTTGTCTCATGTCTAAAATATATGAGACAAAGTCTTGCCATCCTGACTTCTAAGGAACATTTTGACTATACTTCTTCCAAGACAGGTTTGTTCATTCTTCTGGCTGTCATTGGTATATTAAATATTCTGCAACAACTAAATAATTCAAAAGCATCAATTCTTCTTCAACCAAAATCAAATCAAACCCACTGTCAGTGAGTCAATTCAGACTCATAGAGATCCTATGTAGTTTCTGAGACTGTAAATCTTTATGGGAGCAGATAGTCTCATCTTTCTCCTGCTGAGAGAAAAATGAGATCATATGATCCCATGCATATGGATTTGAACTGCCAGCCCTGGGTCTCTTTCCTTTCCATATAAAGTTTGTAATTGTTTTTTCCATCTTTTTGAAGAATGTCATTCGAATCTGGATTTGGATTGCATTATATGTGTAAATCGCTTTGGGCAGTATTATTTTCACAATGCTAAGTCTTCCTATACAGGAGCATGGTACATTCTTCCATTTTTATAGGTCTTTTTTGGTTTCTTGTAGTAGTGTTTTGTAGTTTCTTTGTATAAGTCCTTTGTTTCTCTGGTTACATTTATTCCTAAATATTTCAACCTTTGGGTGGCTATTGTAAATAGTATTGCTTTCTTAATATCCTTTTTAGCGCTGTCGTTTTTGGTATAGAGCAATTCAACTAATTTTTGTATGTTGATCTTATCCTGCCATTTGGTTGAATGAGGTCTAGTAGCTCTTTTATTGACTCTTTGGGATTTTCTATGTATAGAATCATATCGTCAGCAAATAGAGACAGTTTTACTTTCTCTTTGCCAATTTGGATGCCTTTAATTTACCTGGCTTGCCTTATAACTCTTCCTAAGACTTCCAGCACAATATTGAATAGAAATGGTGACAAAGTGAATCCTTGTATGATTCCAGTTTGCAGAGGGAAGGCTTTCAGTTTCTCTCCATTGACAGTAAATGTAGGCTGTTGGTTTTGTATGTTGTTGTT
>NW_006408600.1:8669839-8674221 GCF_000296735.1 Chrysochloris asiatica
TGGTATTGAGAGATTTGTCTTCCAGCTCACTGGTTCTGCCTTTCATCTCTTCTATTCTACTCCTTTGCCCTTTCAGTGTAATGTTTATTTCTCATATTGTAACATTGATCGTTTGGAACTCTTTCTGTAACTTTTGAATTGTTGTTTCCAAAGCTGTATCTATCTTATTTGATTAATCCTGTAGTGCTTTTCTGACTTCTTCCTTATTTTTCTCAACTCCATTGTAAAGGGTTTTGAAGCATTTTATAACCATTTTTCTGAATTACTTCTCAGGCATTTCCAAGGCCTGCATTCTTTCCAAAATGTAGTCCAAGTCTACTTCTAGGTCATTTGTCTCAGACATTCATCTTGATTCTCGACATGTGCTTATATGGTCATCTGCTTTTGCTTCTTGGATGCAGGGACCATCCCTACACGAATGGGTTCTCAGAGGCAGACTGAAGATTAAAGTGACAGGAGACTCAAGATGGTCAGTTGAGAATGCTGTATTATTCTACATTACTAACTTATATACCATTTCTACTAGAAGGTGCAAAGAACAGATCAATACATCTTTAGTAAAATGATTCACAAGACCTTTGCTAGATCACAATACTATTGACATCATTCAGTGAGAATAATATGTTGGAAATAAGTACGTGTAAAGATTGGTTTCATAGGTAGGGAACACAGTTTCCAGGATAATTATAAAGATATGGATCAAGAACTACATACTACAATAGTCATATACTTCAGAGTACATGTCCTAAACTAACTTGTTTTTCTACCATACAGGTCTGTGTGGCCTTGGCCCATTGCCAATGGCTAGCAAGTTCTTCCTTGTAGCTCTCTCCAAAGTCTTCCTTTGTTTAGAGAGCTACTGCTGGGTGGGCTTCACACACTTCCCTTAAATCCTGCATCTGGACATGTTTAGTGTTTTTCTGTGGCCTTAATACTTGAGCATGTGTTTTGGTATTTTTTATGCTTTCTGATTGCCTCCAGGTAAATGTGATCAGGATGTGGGCTTCCCTTTTCACTCTTCTTATTGCTTGACTCAGAGTAACTTTCCCTTGACTCAGGTGTTGTCTACCTCCCTGATGTATGGCAGTTGGTATTGGTTCTTACCTGGATTTTGGTGTTTTATAGAGTGTGATTGTAGCTTGACTATATGGTAGCAGTTGCTGTCTCTTCTTGGGTAATATAGGGAGAAAATGAGTCCCCTAAAGGTAAAAGGGGAGCATAAAACAGCAAAACAGGAACAACAAAAAGAAAGAAAAAAACCACCAAAAACAAAGACAACAACAACAACAACAACAACAACAAAACTAGATTGGATACTGTAGTCTATAATCGCAAAAAAGGGAGAGGAAAGAGGAAAAAAAAATCTATAGTCTAATATGAGTATGACTTTAATGACCTCTTTGAACTTCTCGCCTTCAAAGAAGCCTGATAAATTTCATGATGCCACTGTTGGTTGTTATTTTGTACCTCAGGATTTAATTTAATTTTCTGCCTGTTTTGTTTTTAAACTGTCTTTCCCTCTTCACACCCCTTGTCCTGGGCTTTTCACTTTTAAAAAACACAGTTCAGGGCCGGTTCTTGGACTGAGAGTAACTGTGTGCATGCATGGCAAAAGAATCTTCCAGTGGTGGGGTTGAGGGGTGTCCATTCACTCAATCTCCCCTTCTAGTCATCAGAATGGAGGTGTGCAAACAGTGGGGAAGCTAAAGAATAGATACCAAAAAAAAAAAAACCAGAACAAAGCAAAACTGACAAAGTGTATTGTCTACCTTTTTTCTGAGGTTCCCGCAGTGTTATTCCATGATGGGTCTGTTCCCCCACTTGGTCTTGCCATTTGGTCTCACCCAAGTTGTCGGCTCCAGGTTAATTACAATCAATAAAGAATAGGAGTGGCAGTACTAATTTCTGATAAAATAAAAAATACATGATTTCTTTCTCCCTCTACAAGTTCCACTAGCTATAAGCCTTCAAACTTTAAAAATAATCCTAGATATGTGTTTCAGAGTTTTGGAGCTCTGCCCTGAACCCTCTTCACTTGGTATTCTGTTGATGGCTAACTTCACTGCACCTCTACCCTATCTGCCATCAATCCTCACCTCTCCTTGATATGTTCTTTTTCCTGATGCATGTGACATCATTCCTTTTCAGTTTATCATTCCTGGCATTGAAAACCATGTGATTGTCAAATTCAAAATGGACAATGCTAGTCCATTGCAGCTCACTAACCCCTAGGACATTGATGTTTATGCATTCTATTTCATTTTTTTACATTTTCCTAGATTCATACTTTGTACGTTCCATGTTCCAATTATAATGGAATGTTTATAGATGTTTGTCTTCATTTTGCATTGTGCCCCATCAACAAATTAATGTCTGGAAGGCTTTACTCCATTCATATCATTACGGCCCACTCTGCTTTGAAGAGACAACTCTTACCCAGTCATTTTTTGAGTGCCTTTCAACATGAGAAGCATATCTTCTGACATTATATTTAACAAAAGTCTGGTGCTCTTCATCATGTTTAGATATTCAGTAATCTGGTGCTGACAGTATTCCACTGCTATTCATAAAGTTTTCAATAACTAAATATTTGGAAGTAGTCTGTCTCTCTTTCATTCTAGTCTGTCTTTGTCAGGAAGATCATCTGATATCTGTCCAACGTGGGTGACCCTGCTGATATTTAAAACATGGCATAACTTCCAGAATCATAGCAAAATTCAAGCCACCACAGTACAACAAACTGACAGATAAGTGGTGGAATGAAGGTTTAGTGATATGGAAACACCATTTTCAGAAGTGTATGGTCCTGAATGGTGGCTATGCCAAGAAACTATATCTTGACATTTTAATTTTTTTTTCCTCTGATTTTTGTAGCAATATTTTTAAACTTACCTTCATATAGTAATAATCAACCTCACATATCAAACTAACTTTATAATGGCTTCAGAACAATTGAAAATATGCACATAATTAAACAAATATTGTTGAGTTTTGTTAAGTGGCATATATAGTCAGTTCCAACTCATAACAATAGTATATTGGGTTTCTGAGGAGTGGCTGGTAGATTTGAACTGTTGAATTTGGGTTAGCAATCCAGTGCTTATCTTACAGTGCCACATCAGGGTAAACAATATTTCCCCCAAAATCTTTGTGATTTAAATGAGACTTGATATATACACAGAATATTTATATAAAATATTTGTATTTAATTTTCCCTTTAGTGTTAGGAATAAAGAAGTACTTGAAAACAGGATTGCAGGGCATTGCCTGTCTGCTGTCAGGTTCATTTGTTGCCCTTCATCTGCAATCTGTTTCCCAGCTCTTTCTGTGTCCATTATTTTCTGACTAGTTCAGCCAAAAGGAGACACTAGTGAGAGTCTGAACATTGGGGTGTGGAAATATGAAGGCTTTTATTCTCGTATACCTGACACCCTCTTCTTTAATTAGTTTGAGTTTCTTAATGTACAACTCCTTCTCTGATCTCAACTTCAGCAGAACTTGCCTCTATCATGTGATTATTCCTTTGAGACAGTTTCAACTCTAGCTTCTGATGTATTGAGAATTTTCTCTGTCTTTCTAGTTGTGTCCTTTCAGAATTTTCCACGCAATGCTAATTTCTGGGTTAATTCATCATGTCCTGTTTTAGTACTTAACTCAAAATCATCTGGGTTTATAATTATCATCTGTATTAAAATTTCTCTGATTAATGATATATCCATTTCTCTGACTGGACAAAGAATTCTACAATGATCAAACTGACATCTTTTCCCTAAATTATTTCTTTTTGATTTTCAAACTAAATTTATAAATAATGAAATAGAAACATACCCTGAATTTACAAAATAAACTTTTACATTGTACAATAATTTGAGATTTACAGAGAATTTGCAAAGATGTAGATAGTTATCAGATATTCCTTACACAGTGCCAATTTTCCCTAAAGGAAAAAACTCAGAAACCAACATTAGCATATTGCTAATGAACCCAAGATTGATCATCAAGTCAGATGACAAGCATGTCAGACAGGTAAGATGGTAAGTGGCTGATGCCTCCTAGGACCGGCAGACAGTAGAGCAGGGCACTGTCTCAAGTTCTGGAGGTTGGATGATGAGCCAGATGCAGGATCCAGATACAGCAAAAAGCAAGCCAACTTTTCCTTAATGTCCAATATACTGGAAGCAGGTCATACACTGGAGGAGACATCCTTTCAATTGGTTAGTGTTCAGAGCAGACACACTCATAGAGTTTATGATATTTTATTAGATCTCATCCTGGGGGATTACAACCTATTCACTGTCTAACCACTGAGAATCCTGGCCCAGTCAATTTGATATATACCTTATTTTACTGTGACATATACCTTATTGTAAGGAGCTCTGGTA
>NW_006408600.1:8674896-8677009 GCF_000296735.1 Chrysochloris asiatica
GCTGGTAGTTTCGAACCGCTGACCTTAAGGTTCGCAGCCTGATTCGTAACCCCTACGCTACCAGAGCTCCTTAATAAACCCATTAGTACCACCCAAATTGCAGATCAGAAGTTTTGGTTTAAAAAAATTACATTTAACTATAAATGATCAGAAAAATTGAACAGAGCTTGACCTTGTCAGAGGACAATAAGAGACTAAAGAGAATCAAACATATTTTTCCCTGACCTAACTAATCTAGAGAGAGCTCAGGAATATTTTCTCATGGATTATGTGAATTAATAAAGAAAGAAGACTAAATAATATGGATCTACATACCTTTTTGTGTGTATTTATAGTCCTCGTCACTTGATTCGTCTTTAGTTTCAGAGTATTTGTAATATACAGTAGTCTTCCAAATGCTCTCCACTTACTTAGCATAATAGTCTTATCTTCCACTTGGGCATTAATTTTTTAAAAAAGCATCTGTACGTTATGCAAAACAGTAAATAAAAAAACCCAAACCCATTGCAATTGAATGGATTCTGATTAATTGCGACCTTACCATAGTGTTGCAAGGTGCTACATAGGGTTTCCAACACTGTACATCTCTAAGGGGGCAATCAGCCTTATCTTTCTCCTGCAGAGCAGCTGGAGGGTTCAAACTGCTGACATTGTGATTAGCATCCCCATTGCATCACTAGGGCTCCTATGCAAAATGTATTCAAAATGATCATTATGAAGAAGTCTGGTAGTATAGTTTTTAACTGTTCAGCTGCTGATTAAATCCACCAGCTGGTCCACAGTAGAAAGATGTGGCTGTCTACTTAACAAACATTACAGCTTTGGAAACCATAAGGAGCAGCACTTACTCTGTCCTATATAGTCGCTATGAGTGGAATCTTCATGATAGGAGTGGATTTGATTTATTTATTATCCTATGATAGTATGTATAATAGAATGGGAGAAAGATGAAGCTTTCTGAGCTCATAAGGATTTACAGCTTCAGAAACTCGATACAGGGTTGCTATGAGTTGGAACTGACTTGAGGCCATACTGCCACCACCACCATAATATATAATTGTTGTTGTTGTTGATAAGTGCCTCAGGGTCAGTACCGACTCATAGCGATGCAATATAGGGTTTCTGAGCAGCAGCTGTCAAGCTTGAACTGCCAACCTTATGGTTCAAAGCGACCTTGCAGTCCTGTGCATTAACACACAGCACCACATCAGGACTCTGTAATATATACTATGTTGTTGTTGTTAAGTGCTGTTGAGTCCGTTCTGACCCATAGTGACCCTGCATAGCATTTCTGAGAAGCAGCTGATGAGTTTGAACCATCAATCTTGCAGTTCAAACTGACTTTGCAGTTTACATGCATTAACCCAGCCTTTTTCAAATCATTCTCCTCACAGGATGATCGCCATGCAGAACATAAACTATGATAGGAGAACCCCTTTATAATTTAAGTGTAACAACTGTGACTTTCAATCACATAGCTTGCCTTTAAAATATTCAACATTCCACTTGTGTACACTCTTCCTATCATGTAACCATATACATTCTTACTTTATAAGTCACATCATAAAAAGTTTTGCTTTAGTAGAAATTATTATTAAAGGACATGGCATGACAATTTCTAATTGTCCAGAGATTAAAGCCTCTTTTCTCCCCCCATATTGAACTGTCATAGCAAAAAATTGGCTTCTTTTATTAGTTCAATATCCTTTCAGCTTTGTTATTAAAAATAAAATCCCATAACAATTTTGCTGCTCCAGGATTTGCTTTTGGAAATTAACAATCTTATTAGATGACTGTAGAAGTAAAAATATTTTATCCCATTAATATAACATGTATATTATTACTATCTAATTCTAAGGGAAATTACTTTTTTGGTCAGAAATACTGTATAATAATTAGATTGGTAATGCTGCTTATAAAATTGAAGAAAATTAGGGAAATTACTATTGTGTGTGAACAATGGGTTATACTTACATAAAAAAATGATGTGTTTGGAGGAAAAGTTTTGACCATCCAGAAAATGTGACAATTTCTAACTCATTGTTCTCTCTTGTGGGTGATTTTGTCATTTTTGTCATCTTTCCCAAAAAACTTTGGTTTGGTTGATATATAT
>NW_006408600.1:8684110-8686173 GCF_000296735.1 Chrysochloris asiatica
TGTGTGTGTGTGTGTGTGTGTGTGTGTGTGTGTGTGAGTATGAAACCATCCTGGTTTTGAGCTATCACTTTTCTCTGAGCCACCTTTCCCCACAGAAATCCAAATAAAGTCAGAGGAGCAAACCATGGCAAACAAAACAAACTTTGAAAATAAAAAGTTGTACTCGATTCACTAATGAATTTCTTATGTAAATTCAAAACAATTAAGAATATTATTGGAGTCCTGGTCAACAGTTCAAACCCACCAGTCTCTCTTTGGAAACTCTATACAGAACAGACTTGATTGCACTTAACAACATGAACATTATTATAGTTAACTTGAGGCTAAGAATAACTTGAATGGATTTTACATCACCCGAAACCCTATACAGGGTCACTATGGATCAGAACCAACTCGACAGCACTTAACAACAACAACAACAGCAAGACACTTTAGAGTAGAAGCCTGAAGTTAAGTAACTGCAGATAATGAACCTTGAAAGAAGGGTGTTGTAGTTGGTATTTCTGGGAATGCAGTTGGATGGGAAACAGAGATTAATCTCAGTATTTAGTACAAATCCAGCTAAAATCCTGACTTAGGAAAACAAAAGTGATGACATAGAGCCAGCAGTTCACTCTCTCCTAGGGAACATCCATCAACAGGAGAATATGGGTTTGTTTGTTCATAAAAATATATGAAAGTACGCATTTACCTTCTACAATAAATTTTTCACAAAGAATACTAGCTCTAAAGAAGACTGACAGTCTTACTGATGCAAATATAACTCTTCCCTACAGAACTGCTAAAAATGCACTAACCAACAGACTGAAAGATTTGTTTCTTATTATTTCATTTCTAAGTTCTCATTTTTTATGAAATAGAGAAACAAGACTTTCACAGCATTTAAAGGCCTTAACTTCCCTCCACTATTGATGATGCTTTTTCTGCCTCCTTAAAGATTCATAGCCTTGGAAACCTTACACAGGGCCACTGTGAGTTAGAATCAATTTGACAGCTCATCACTACCACCACCATTTTCTACTTGGATGTGGTTATACACTTTTGTAATTCACCTGGTAGTTTCAGGCATTCTCTTAGAGTTGTTGTTGTTAGGTGCCATCGAGTTTGTACCAACTCATAACAACCCTATATACAACAGAACAAAACTTTGTTTATAGTTTATTATTTTTCTTTCCTCACTCCATAAAACCTTGAAAAGAGTAAGTACCCAACAAATGTTTGTCAAATAAATGAAGGCGTGAAAGGGCCAGAGTGTAGAAGGAAAGGCTATAAAAATAGGCAAAGAATATCCAAGACTGTGTTTGATGTAGTTATTTTTGTACTTTCAGAGACTGTATAGAATCATAGAACAGTTTAGCTCAAAGAGATCCTAGAAATAAGTTAATTTTGCCTTATTATTGTTATTGTTTTTGTTAAGTGCCATCGAGTCAGTTCCAACTCATAGTGATGATCCTGTATAAGGTTTCCAAAGAGTTGCTGGTGGGTTTGAACCACCGACCTTGCAGCTCAAAGTGACTTTGTGGTCTTGCACATTATACTGCAGTATCACACCAGGACTCCTGCCTCATTATTATAAGTACAAAACCACAGAAATTCAGAGATTTTAATCTAATATAAGAGAACCAACTCAAACCAACACAACCTGCAGTAGATTCTATCTCATGGTGGCCCTATGTGTTACAGAGTAGAATCTGACCTTTTGCTGTGATTTTGAAAGCTATTTTTACCACATATGTGCTTAACCTTAAACAATGTACTGTTTAATTTTGGTGCTATCTGAGATTTGTAAATGTGGTATCATAGCACAAGAAAACTTCTCCAAGCTTATTCTTTTTATTCAGCATTCTTTATTATGATTCATCAATATTGCTGCATGTAAGTACATTTCATTCATTTTTTTGTGATATACCAGGATAAGTCAAAAGCCTTCCTACTAGGATTCTACATGCACCAGTTTATTCCCCAAACGAAATGTGTTTTAACATGTCTTTGTGATCAATGGATGGCTGTAGGCAAGTTATTTTAGTAATACACTTAGTCTCATTAGCATGCCTTTGAGAAAA
>NW_006408600.1:8686273-8689568 GCF_000296735.1 Chrysochloris asiatica
ACAACTCCTAACAACAACAATACATATATACATATGTGTGTCATTAAGTGTCATCATGTGGGTTCTAATCCTTAGTGACTCTGTATAGGGTTTTTGAGGAGTGTCTGGTGAGCTTGAACCATTGTCCTAGAGGTTCAAATGGACTTTGTAGCTCAGGGCATTAAAGCACTACACCAGGGCTTTCTCTCTCTCTCTCTCTATCTATACATACATATATACATATATATATATATATATATATATATATGAGTGGGGGGTAAGGAATGCTATAAAACCATCTAGTGAGAAGAGGTCAAGAACGCCACTAAACATATTAAAATGCAAAGTTAAGCCCCATCCTGAACAAAAAAATAATTATCCAGCCAAAATATCAGTAATGCCAAGGTTAAGAAATTCTACCTATCTGACTTGCCTTCTGTATTGCAATAATATGACCAGTAAATTACAATATTTGTTAAGTTATTCCTGAGGTTTTCTATAAACATCTTTTCTCCAAATGTGACTATTAACTTTAAAGAAATCCCTCCAGAAATATACCTCTTAAAAATCACATTTGTGACTTTAACTATTTTTAAGTGTATAATTCAGTGACATTAGTTGCATTGTATATGCCATTCTACATCACCGTTATCTATTTCCAAAAGCTTTCATCAATCCAACGATACTCCCTCAACTCTGAGTGAGTTCTAAGAAAGGAAACCAATATGAGCATTTTGCTTCAGTCTTTCAGGCAGTCCACCGACAAGTTGTAACAGATAAACAAAATAATTTTCAAGACAATCTGCTTGATTCTGCCCAGAGCCAGAGAGCAATCTTGCTTTCAGAGTATGGAACAATGTTGCTTTAAGATAGTCACTTTGGGATGGAGAGTGGGCAAGGCAAACCAAAGCTTCCCTGCCATTTAGATGACACCTTTCCTGATTGAGTGTTCCCTTAGTTATTCTAACTTTTTGACTATTTTCCAGAGTTCTGATAAAGTTGGTTCTCAGTGGTATGTGTTTGTGAATATTCAGAAAATATACCATCTTGTTCAGGACCCTCCACAACTGCATCTTTTTCTTACACATGTGTACTTACCATTTTCTTATACATGTGGACTCAATAATTGCAAGAAGGAAATAAAGAAAACCCAGAATGTGAGAGGCAAACATAAACTGGATCAGATGAAACTAGATATTCTTTACTAGCTAAGGAAATAGAGATCAAATGAGTTTACTTGACTTTATCATAGATTTGGTCAGAGAGCTGGGCCTACTACTCTGCTGATCTTCAGACTAAACTGAAAATTATTCTACCCATAATTTAAATTATAAAATAATTTAACAAGAATGCCCCCAAAGAAACAAATAGGATACCAAGTAACTGCTGGAGAATCGGAGGATAGAATTGGTTTAAGAATGATTAAATAATTTTCTTCACAAATGTTGATGTTGTTAAGTGCTGTTGAGTTGGGTTCCGGCCCATAGTGACCCTGTATAGGGTTTCCACCACAGTCTTCCCAGTTCAAAGTGGACTTTGTAGTCCAGCACATTAACCAAATTGATTTATGTAAAATTTATCCTTTGACTAAACCCTCAGAAATATCCAATAAATGTTTCCTTACCAAAAGGATTTGAACCTGAAATACAAGATATTACAAGAGTTGAAATACTACATGTATTTTAGATAAGAAATAATTACAGAAACTTGTAGGTAGTCTCATTCTTTGATATCAACTTAGAATTAATAAAGCTTTTATTTATTACCTACTGTGTGAAATGTGAAAGTTCTTACTCTTCTGAATAAGAACTTCTCATTTTGTTACTCATTAGCACATGTCCTAGAGAGAAAGAAAGAGCAAGGAAAGAAGGTGAGGATCCAAGCAGTCGTTGTTTTACTTGTTAATAATAATCAGAAATGCAGAATAGGGAAAACAGAAATAAGACTTCATTATCTATGGTAGCGTAGTGTTTACGAATCGGGCTGCGAACCGCAAGATCAGCAGTTTGAAACTACCAGCTGCTCCGCAGGAGAAAGATGAGGCTTTCTGCTCCCGTAAAGATTTATAGCCTCGGAAACCCTGTATAGGGTCGCTGTGAGTTGGATTCAACCCCACGGACATAACAACAACAAAAATTTTCTGTGATTTTAGACATGATCCACTGCAAAAGACAGAGAAAACACAGAATAGTACTTCAGAAGTCCTTCTCTTATGATAATATTCAACTGTTAAAATAAAATGTGCTTTTAGCTTATTATAAATAAAAACAAACATTTACTATGAGATGAGGCTTTCTGCTCCAGTAAAGATTTACAGCCTCGGAAACCCTGTACAGGGTTGCTATGGGTCGGAACCGACTCAACGGCACTTAACAACAATAACAATAGGTTACTGTTAACTCTCCTTTTTCATTATTTATAGTATTATCATAATACCTCTGTTAGGTAAGCAGTGAATAAGGAAGACTGTAGAAGAATTGATGCATTTAAATTATGGTGTTAGAGAAGAATATGGAAAGTATTGTGTACTTCCAGAAGATCAAATAAATCTGTGTTGGAAAAACTAAAGCCAGATTGCTCCTTAGCAATCAGGATGGCCAGACTTCATATATCATACTTTGAACATATTATCAGGAGGAACCAATCCCTGGAGAAGGACATAATGCTTGTTAAAGTGAAGGCTCGTTGTAAAGAAGATCCCTAACGAGATAGATAGGCACAGTGGCAACAGCAATGGGCTCAAGCATACAAATGCTTGTGTGATTGGCTCAAGGTTGTTGTTGTTGTTGTTGTTCAGTGCCATAGAGTTGGTACTGACTCATAGGAACTCTATGGACAACATAACAAAACTCTTCCCAATACCGGGCCTACCTCACTATTATTGCCATGCTTGAGTCCATCTATATTGCCACTTGACCAATCCATCTAGTTGGGGGTCTTCCTCTTTTTCTCTGACCCTCCACCATACCAAACATGATATCCTTCTCCAGCAACTGGTCCCTCCTGATAATATGTCCGAAGTATGGGAGACAAAGTTTGGCCATCTTGGCCTCCAAGGAGCACTCTGGAAGCACTTCTTTCCAAAATGGATGTATTGGTTCTTTTGGCAGCCCATGGCACTTTCAGTATTCTCCTCAAACACCATAACTCAAAAGCATCAATTCTTCTATGGTCTTTCTTATTCACTGTCCAGCTTTTGCATGCATATAAGGTTATTGAAAATACCATGGCTTGAGTCAGGTGCACCTTAGTCCTCAAGCTGACATCTTTGCTCTGCAACACTTTAAAAAGGTCTTGTGCAACAGATTTGCCTAAT
>NW_006408600.1:8694958-8701585 GCF_000296735.1 Chrysochloris asiatica
TACTAAAGGCTGTGGTCTTTTATCTTCATCAGTAAATACCTTAAGTCCTCTTCAGTTTCTGCAAGTAAGGTTGTATCATCAGCATATCACAGGTTGCTAGTGAGTCTTTCTCCATTTCTGATGTCACGTTCTTCTTCATATAATTGTTTCTTGAATTATTTGCTCAGCATCCAGACTGAATAAATACAGGAAAAAATACAAACCTGGTGCACACCTCTCCTAATTTTAAATCATTAAGTGTCCCCTTGTTTTGTTTGAACAACTGTCTCTTGGTCTATGTCCAGGATCCTCATGAGCACAATTAAGTGTCCCAGAAAGCTCATTCTCTGCAATGTTGTCTGTAGTTTGTCATGATCCACAAAAACAACAGTCTTTTCATAGTCAATAAAGCACAACTAAACATCTTTCTGGTATTCTCTGCTTTCAGTCAAGATTCACCTGACATAAGCAAAGATTTCCTACAATCCATGTCCTCATCTGAATTTGGCATGAACCTTTGGAGTTTTCTTGTCAATATATTGTTGTAGCCATTTTTGAATTATCCATCAAAAAATTATTTGCATATTACATTAGTGATATTTTCCGATGATTTCCACATTCCACCAAGTCTCCTTTGTTTGGACTGGGGACAAATATGGATTGCTTACAAACAGTTGGCCAGGTAGTTGCTAAGTTTCTTGGTAAAGATGATTGAGTACCTCAAGTGCTGCATCAGTTTGTTTAAAGATTGCAATTTTTATTCCAACAGTTCCCAGAGCTTTGTTCTTTGTCAATTCTTTCAGTACCATTGGCTCTTGATCCTATAATACCACTTGAAATGGTTGAACATCATCCATTTCTTTTTGATACAGTGATTGTGTATTCCTTCCATCTTCTTTGATGTTTTCCACATCATTCAAATTTTGCCCATAGAAACACTCAGTAATTCAAATCAAGGCTTGAATTTTTCCTGCAGTTCTTTCATTTTGAGAAATGTTGAGTGTATTCTTCCCTTTTGGTTTTGTAACTCCAGGTTTACACATTTTATTATAATACTTGACTTTGTTTTCTGCTGTCCTTTGATATTTTCTGCTTAGCTCTGTTATTTTCCCAAGTCATCCTTCTTCTCTAGCATCTGTATACTGGAAAGCAAGTTTTAGAGTCTCTTCTGACATCTAATTTGGTCTTTTCCTTCTTTCTTGTTGTCTTAATGACATTTTGCCTTCTTCCTGTATGACATCCTTGATGTCATATAACAACATTTCTTGTCTTCTTTTTAGATACACAGTAATCCAATCTCGGAGTTGTAAGTCATGTACAGATTTGACTTTACAAAATAGTGGTTAACAGTTTTCCAAAAAAAGGGTACTAATTTGAAATCATATGAACAGTAGATAAAAGTTGCCACTGCCTCACATCCTCATCCACAGAATAACTGATTTGTGTTAAATCAAATATTGAGACTTACTGTTGTTGTTATGATTGAACCCATTACTATGGTTATTGCATTAATCCATCTCAGGGGGGGAGGGGCGGCTTCCTTATTTTCCTTGATTCTCCACTTTATCAAGCATGATGGCCTTCTCCAAGACCTGGTCCCTCCTAACAACATGTCTAAATATGAGAGATGAAGTCTCGCCATACTGGCTTCTGAGGAGCATTCTGGCTGTACTTCTTCAAACACAGATTTGTTGGTAGTCCATGGAAATTTCAATATTCTATTGTTTTTGTTGTTGTTAGGTGCCTTTGAGTCAGTACTGACTCATAGTGACCCTATGCACAACAGAGAAAAACACTGCCCAATCTTGGGCCAACCTCACAATTGTTGCCACGCTTGAGCCCATTGATGCTGCCACTTTGCCAATCCATCTCACTGGGGGTCTTCCTCTTTTTCTCTGACCCTCCACCTTAACAAACATGATATCCTTCTCCATCGTAAAGCACCATAATTCAAATGCATCAGTTTTCCTACAGACTGACAGACTAGGAAGAAATAACTTGTTCACATCTGAAAACTTAGTCACAGTAAATGTTATGACATACTGAATGTTAATGACTGAGACCAAATGAGTTCTGGGTTGACATCAAATACATAATACATGAGGAAATCAAAAGGTCATGAAAAATAAACAGGAAAGAAATAAAAGACCAAAATTGACACCAGAAGAGACTATGAAACTTACTATTGAACTTAATGTAGCTAAAGTAAACTAAAGAAACCATGAAGTACAGGAGTTGAAATGAAGATTGCAATAGGAGGTATGAGAAGACAAAGTTAAATATAGTAATGAAGTGTACAAAGACCTAGTATTAGAAAACCAAAAGGGAAGAACACACTCAGAATTTTTCAGGCTGAAAGAACCAAAGAAAATTCAAGTCCTTAGTTGTAATGTTCAAGGATTCTCTGGGCAAATTATTGAACAATTCAGGAAGCATCAAAAGAAGAATATATAGAATCTCTGTACCAAAAATAATTTGTCAATGTCTAACCATTAGACTGCCCGAGAAATGAACAAACATGTCTTGTAAAAATTACAGCAAGAATGTTCCTTAGAAGTATGGATGGTGAGACTTCATCATAACTACATTGGATACTTTATAAGGGTGACCATTGCCTGGCGAAAGATATCAAGTTTGGTACAACAGAGGGTCAGTGAAAAGAGGAAGAACTTCCACCAGATAGAATGACAAAGTAGCTATAGAGATGGGATCAAGCATAGGTTTGATTGTTAGTGTGGCATAGAATGAGACAATGTTTTGTTCTGTTGTACATAGGTTAAGTCTGAGCTGGAAATAACTCAAAGGTACCTAAAAACACTAACAATAGTACAAGTTTACAGAGATATTCCTTGACCACTCTGATTATGAAATATGTGCTATTTTGAACTTTAAAAGTATATATTAATTTTTGTGGAGTCCTGCTGTGGCACTGTTGGTTACTATGCTGGACTGCAAGCTGGTTTGAACTGCTAATTCAGCAATTCAGTTTCACCAGATACTCCTAGGAAACCCTGTACAGAGTTGCTATGGGTCAGAACTGACTCAATGGCACTTAACAACAACAACAACAATTAGTTTTATAAAGCTTCATGTATAAGTCAAGCAAAGAGTCCCAAACCATTGAAATGTATTGTTATAATTATTCAAATGAGAATTTACTAATTTGATTAACTACAAAGGATACTCTCCCCATTTGTAAAAGTAAAACATTTCTAATTCAGAGCAATACTTTCAGCTGTGCTCTGTATCATCAACATGCTCATAAAAATATCCCAATGAAATTAAAATGGAAGATTTCAAATATTGTATCCAAGTATTATTGCTTTGATTCCCTAATGTTCTTGGAAAAGTAGAGCTTTGGAGAAACGGTAAAATTGTGGGAGAAATAATATAATTAATTATAGGGAATTTATGATTCTATGGGTAAAATATTGAATGATGCAGAAAACACCAAAATAAGGCAATTGAGTCTCTGTACCAAACAAAACAAAGAAAACACACAAAACAAAACAATTTGGTCAATGTTCAATCATTTCAAGAGGTAGCATAAACCCAAGAGCCAATGGTAAGGAAGGAAGAAGTCTAAAGTGAACTGAAGGCATTGGTAAAGAATAAGGCTCCAGGAATTCATGCTATACATATTGAAATTATTTAACAAACTGATGTAGCACTGGAGGCACTTACTCATATATGCCCCAAAATCTGGAAGACAGCAACCTGGCCAACTGATTGTAAAAGATCCATGTTATTGTTAGGTGTCATTAAGTCCATACAGACTAATAGCGACCCTATGCACAACAGAATGAAACACTACCTGGTCCTGAGATAATCTCACAATAGTTGCTATGATTGATCCCATTTCCACTGCCACTATGTCAACCAATCAAGTTGGGGGTCTTCCATTTTTTTATTGACATCCCACTTTGCCAAGCATGATGTCATTCTCCAGGTACTTCTGATCATATGTCTGAAGTATGAGCAATGAAGTCTGGCCAGCCTGGCTTCTAAGGAGCATTCTGGCTTTACTTCTTCCAACACAGATTAGTTTCCTTTTTAGTCCATGGTACTTTTAATATTCTCTTCCAACACCAAAATTCAAATGCTTCAGTTCTTCTATTCATTATCCAACTTTCACATGCATATGAAACTGCTGAAAATACCATGTCTATGGTCAGGCATACCTTAGTCCTCAAATTGATACCTTTGTTTTTCAACACTTTAAAAAGGTCTTGTGCAGAAGATTTGCCCAATTCAATACAATGTTTGTTTTCCTAACTGCTGCTGATATGAGTGTTGACAGTGGATCTAAGCAAAACAAACTCTTTGACAAATTCAATCTTTTCTCCATTTATCTTGATGTTATTTATTGGTAAAGTGGTGAGGATTTTTTTTTTTTTTTCTTTACATTGAGGTGCAACCCATACCAAAGGTTGTGGTCTTTGATCTTATTTAGTAAGTATTTTACACACAATCAAAGGCCTTTTTATAGTTAACAAAGCAGAGATAAAAAAACTTTCTGGTATTCTCTGCTTTCCGCCAATATCCATATGATATTAGCAATGATGTCCCCCATTTCATATCCTCATCTAAAGTTGGCCTGAACCTCTGGCAGTTGCCTGTCAATATACTGTTGCAGTCATTTTTGAATTATCATTAGCAAAACTTTACTTGCATAAAATATTAATGATATTGTTCTAAGGTTTCTGCATTCTGTTGGATCATCTCTATTTGGAATGTGTACAAATATGGATGTCTTCCAATGAGTTGGCAAGGTAGCCGTCTTCCAAATTTCTTGGCATAGATGAGTGAGTACCTCCAGTGCTGCATCAGTGTGTTGAATGATTTCAATTTGCAACCCATTAATTTCTGAAGCCTTGTTCTTCCCCAGTCCCTTCAGTGCACCTTGGCATTCTTCCTTCAGTGTCATTGGCTTGTGATCATAACTTCTGGAAATGGTTGAACATCATTGATTTCTTTTTGGTATTAATGACTCTGTGTATTATGTCTATCTTCTTCTGATGCTTTCTCCATCATTCAATATTTTGCCCATTGTTGTTGTTGTTAAGTGCCTTTGAGTCAGTTCTGACTCATAGTAACTCTGTATAAGGTTTCCAAGGAGTGCCTTGTGAGCCTAAACTGCTAACTTTCCGATTCAAGTTGAACTTGCAGTCCAGTACATTAATATGTAGCACCACATCAGGACTCCCCATAGAATCCTGCAAAATTGCAATTGAGGTTTTAATTTTTTTGTCAGTTCCATCTGCTTAAGAAATGCTAAGCGTGCTCTTCCCTTTTAATGTTCTAACTCCAGAATCTTGCACATTTCATTATAATATTTGGTTTTGTCTTCTATAGTTGCCCTTTCAAATCTTCTATTCAGCTTTTTTAATCTCTTCATTTCTTTCATTTGCTTCAGCATCTTTGTGCTGGAAAGCAAGTTTCAGAGTCTTTTCTGACATTGAATTTGGTCTTTTTCTTTTTTTCTATTTTTCTTTTTTTTTTTTTTTTGTCTTCTTAATGACCTTTTATTTTCTTATTGAATGATGTTCTTGATGTCATCACACAACTCTTCTGGTAGTCAGTCATTAGTGTCTAATTTGTTGAATCTTTTCTTGAGATGATTTCTAAATTCAGGTGGTATATGTTTATGGTCATATTTTGCCTCTTATGGGCTTGTTTTAATTTGCTTCAGCTTCAGCCTGAACTTGCATATGAACAATTCATGATGTGTTCACAATCTCCCTGACCTTGTTTTGATTGATGATATGGAACATTTCCACCATCTCTTTTCAGCAGATGTATTTGATTTGATTTTTGGGTATTCCATGTGGTGAGGTCCACATGTATAGTCTTTCTTATGTTGTTTGGAAAATATATTTTCAATAATGATGTCATTGGTCTTGCAAAATTCTATCATGCAATATCCAGCATTGCTTCTATTACCAAGGCCATATTTTCCAATGACTGGTCTTTCCTCTTTGTTTGTAACCTTTGCAATTTCAATCACCAGTAATAATCAATACATCTTGATCGTATTATTGATCAATTTCAGACTGTAGAACTTGGTAGAATTCCTCAATTTCATCATCACTGTCTTTAATGGTTAGTGCATAAATTTGAAGAGATCCATTTTTGTGTTTATTCTAAAGAAAGACCAGTGAGTTGTGGAAATCATTGGGGAACATCATTAATCTTGCATGCAAGTAAAATGTCAGCAATTTTAATTCCAAAACAGCTGCAACAGTACAAGCCAGATTTAGATAAGGATGCAGAATGATTGATACCATTGATGATGTCAGATGGATTCTGACTGAAAGCAGAGAATACCAGAAAGAGGTTTAACTGTGCTTTATTGAATACCCAAAGTCTTTCGATTGTATGGATCATGACAAACTATGGACACTGTTGTGGAGAATAAATATCCCAGAACACTTAATTGTACTTATTTGGAACCTATATATAGACCAAGAGGCAGTCATTGAACAGAACTAGGGGACAATGAATGGTTTAAAATTAGAAAAGGGTTGTATTCTTTCATCATACTTATTCATTCTGTATGCTGAGCAAATAATTTGATAAACTGGATTACATGAAGAATATGGTATTAGAATTGCAGGAATACTCTTTAACATCCTTCTATATACAGAT
>NW_006408600.1:8702285-8704799 GCF_000296735.1 Chrysochloris asiatica
TTCTTCAACACTTTAGAAAGGTCTTGTGCAGCAGATTTGCCTAATGCAATACTTCATTTAATTTCTTGACTGCTGTTTCCATGAGTGTTGATAGTTGATCCAAGAAAAATGAAATCCTTGAGAACTTCAAATAGATGACAACTAACAGCAACAATTAAAAGTGAATTGAGAAAGTTGTGAAAATGTAAAATTAAGATTTTTATAGCTATATGCACTCCATCTATAGTCATAGTAAAGAAGACTTACTCTGAATGTTAATTATCAACACTTTGAAGTCTTTAGTGCAAAAATGTTGTTTTTTGTACCTTTACCTCATGTACGATTCACTTTTTAAAGTTAAAACATTCTGATAAAATATTTTCTTAATAAAGAAGGTATAGAACATTACACACACATAAATATACAAACATTTGAGAAAACGTAAATTTGAGTTTGCAAATTCTTGCTCATGATAACTGTTATTAAGAAATTAAATAGCTTTTATTGAGAGATTATCCCTGCATTGCAGTGAATTACTTCATATGGCTCATATACCCATATTCTTTCTAACTCCCACCAAAATAACTTTTTTTCCAATGGGTCTGGGTAAGTAGAGGTGGGAGAAAATGCTTATAAAATTATATGATTCAGATATGAATGTTAGCTGAGTTCATTGCAATTGCAAAAACTTGAAATTCTAGCATGGGTATAAAATGAGTCATCTCATAAGCAGGAGGGGGCATCTTACTACAATCAAAGAAGACCTAGGTGTAGTACATATTCTTCAGACTTAGAGATCCCTGATTATTGAGCTTCCTCCACCCAAGGACAGAAATGTTTGACACCAGAGGAGTGGCAGAGGACCAGCTTCAGTAGAAGCAAGAACCAGAGCATGATACAAGGCATTGGGCTTCTCAGCCCACAAAGCAATTAATGCTGAATGACTTTGGACAGGAGGCTTGTTTTGAGAGTAGGGTACCTCAAGGAACTTAATTGGGGGCGCTGGGTATGTTGATCCACAGAATTACAGCCAATTGCCTTCAAGCTGAGACTTATAGTGTAGTGTAATGTGCTCTGTGATCATTTATCATCAACCTAAAAAGAGATTTATATCTTTGCCCAGGCAAAGAGAGACCTGCCTGTAGGTCTAATCCTGAATTGTAACCTGTTAACTTCCTTAATGGAGTCCTGGTGTGGTGCTATGGATTAATGCTATGGACTGCAAAGTCAGTTTCAACTTCAAGGTCAGCAGTTCAAGCTCACCAGCTGCTCCTCAGAAACCCTATAAAGGGTCTCTATCAGTTGGAACACACTTGACAGCATTTAACAACAATAACAACCTCCCTAATAAAACCCATAACTGTGAGTGTGGTGCCTAAGTTCTGTGTGATTGTTGCAATGAATCATCAACTTAGATGAGAAGAATAGACAGTTGTGCATGGGATGATTGGTGCCATTGTCTTGAAAACTTTTAAATCAATAGCATAAAGTCATAAAAATTGCATGGAAGGAACAATGATGTAGCTTTAGAAATATAGATTTTATGTTTTTCCCTTAGACCACATAATCAGTTACAGTCATAAATACTAGTTGCTATAACATTTACCCCCAAATCAACAACATCCTTACCTAGAATTTTATATACTTACCAAGAATTTCCAATACAAATTGCTGTTGTTATGTGCCGTGGAGTCAATTCCAACTCATAGCGACCTTGTACAGGGTTTCCAATGCTGTAAATCTTTACGGGAGCAGAAAATCTCATCTTTCTCCCGTGGAACAGCTGGTAGTTTCGAACTGCTGACCTTGCGGTTCACAGCCTGATTCGTAACCACTACACTACCAGAGCTCCTTTTCCAATACAAATAGCAACACTTGTTTGTCACTACAAAGATTTTCAAATCTTCAAGATTGTGCTATTTCCCATTCTGCTATTTTCATAGCTGTTCATCTCCTTGTTTTGGTTCACCTGTCAAACTACCTCAACAAGGCTCTGCTTCACATTCTATGGGCTGTGATCAAGTGAGAAATCAGGTTTTAATCCACCTTTCAAATTGCCAGCATATTTTCTTTCAACTTGTATTCACTGACCATTAAATTATTTAAGCTCTGTCTGTAGCTATAAAAATAAACTCGTTCAATTTTACAGATCTCTATAAAAAGGAACTTATAAAAAGGTCAAGTGGATACCTAAAGAATATGTCCCTATTTCATTTTGAGGATATATATATATATACACACACACACATATATAGTGTATATATACATATTAGTTGTTGCTGTTGTTATGTGCCGTGGAGTCGGTTCTGACTCATAGTGACCCTGTACAGGGTTTCCGAAGGTGTAAATCTTTACGGGAGCCGAAAGCCTTATCTTTCTCTCACGGAACAGCTGATAGTTTTGAACTGCTGAATGTGAGATTAGCAGCCCGATTCATAACCACTACGCTACCAGAGATCCTTATATAAAGAATGAATGTATGTATATATATGTATGTATATATATATATATATTGTTGTTGTTGTTGTCAGGTGC
>NW_006408600.1:8706724-8707440 GCF_000296735.1 Chrysochloris asiatica
CTGACCTTAAGGTTCGCAGCCCGATTCGTAACCACTACGCTACCAGATTCTAGAGGGCTCCAATCACCAACCTTTTGATTAACACTCAAGTGCTTTAAACATTGCTAAATAAGGACTTCATTCTATGTGTGTCTATGTGTGTTTTAGGTGCCATCTAGTCATTCCGGTTCATAGTGACCTTATGTACAACAGAATGAAGCCCTGTTAAGTCTGTGCCATTGCAATAATTGTTGTTAAGCTTAAGCCCATTGCCACTACCACCGTGCCAGTTCATCTCATTAGGAGTCTTTTTCACTGACTCACCACATTAACAAGTCCTTCTCCAGGGACTGGTCCCTCCTGATGAAATGTCTGAAGTATGAGAGACTAAGTCTCACCATCTGAATTCAAAGGAACATTCTGGCTGTATTTCTTCCAACACAGATTTGTTTGTTTTCCTAGCAGTCGATGGTACTATTAATATCCTTCTCCAACACCATAATTTAAATGCATCAACTCTTCTATAGACTTCCTAATTTACTGTCCAACTTTTACATGCATATGAGATCATGGAAAATACCATGTCTTGGATCAGGTGCACATTAATCCTCAAAAGACATCTTGGTTATTGAACACTTTCAAAAATGTCTTGGGCAGCATATCAGTTTTGAACTGCTGACCTTGTGGTTTGCAGCCCAATTCATAACATATATATACATATATATAACAGTAGTGAG
>NW_006408600.1:8709154-8710361 GCF_000296735.1 Chrysochloris asiatica
TACAGTGTTTACGAGGCTGTACATCTTTATGGGAGCAAAGCACCTCATGTTTCTCCCTCAGAACAGTTGGTAGTTTCAAACTGCTGACCTAGCTGTTCGCAGTCTAATTCGTAACTGCTACGCTACCAGAGCTCCTTTCATAGGATTAGAAAGCCTTGTCTTTCCTGTGGAGTAGCTTGTGGACTAAAACCACTGATATTATGATTTGCAATCCAATACTTATCCTATGGAAGCACCACATTAAATATATATATTGTTGTTGTTAAGTACCATTGAGTCAGTTCTGACTCACAGTGAACTTATATAGAGTTTCCAAGGAGTAGCTGATGCATTTGAACTGCTAACCTTATGATTAGCAGTTCAGTACTTATAATAGAGCACCACATGAGAACCCCATGTATATATAAATATTGTTCTCAAGTGCTCTCGAGTAAGTTCTGATTTTATTTTCCTAAAAGGCGATCATAATTAATCTACCTCAGGACTGTATGGCATTTTGTTTCACAACACACCATTGTCGTCTTTTTTATTGCTGCCTCTTGATATGTAAATTGATTATCAATTTGCAAACCTAGAGTTTATTACAGGAATATAACTCATTTTCATTTTATTACAAAGTTGAATATATTTTTCTTTGTTTTTTCTATGTGTAATTTAAGTTTTTCTTAAGCCTGTGAGGTACCTGTTTACATACACTAAGACTATTAATGTGTACAACATTAATGTTTATATTGTTGAAAATATTTTCCCATTCCTTTTTTAAAAAAATTATCATTTATGGTTATAAAAATGTTAAGAAGCCAAGATATCACTTTGTTGTCTAAGGAGCTCCTGATCAGTAAGTATCATTGCCTGTCTGATCACCTCATATATATTGAGAAAAATGGACAATGAAAAATAATTAATACTATTGAATTGTGTTGGTGAAGAATATTGAGCATATTTGGACTTACAGAAAAATGAACAGATCACTTTTTAGAGAAAGTATAGCTAGAATTCTCCTTTGAATTGAGGATGCTGTGCCATTGTCTTGCTTAATTTGGAGACATTTTTGTTTCTGGTTCTTAGGTGCCATCAAGTCGGTACCGACTCATCGTGACTCTATGTGCAATAGAATGAAACACTGCCAGGTCCTGGGCCAACCTCACAATTGTTAACACGCTTCAGCTGGCAACAATTGATGCTGCCACTTTGCCAATCCATCTTG
>NW_006408600.1:8713391-8715203 GCF_000296735.1 Chrysochloris asiatica
AACTCACAAGCCACTACAGTATGACAAACTGACAGACAATAGAGACATTTTTAGGAAAGACCAATTATTAGAAAGGAACATCGTATTTGGTAGTGAATCAACAAAAAAACTAGGGAAATCCTCCATAAGAAAGGTTGATACAATGGTTGCAATAATGATCTCAAACATAAAAAACAATTTTGAGAATGGCAAGAATTGAAAAATATTTCATTCTTTTACTTGAGTATATAAAGTGGCCATGCATTGTAGTTGACTTCAGGGAAACTAACAACAATGGTTTATTTTATGTAATCTGATATTTGAGCAATTCATTCTATTGATTTTTCTTTTGTGACTTTTCTATTAACAAAAGCAATTTTAATATAATTACTATTTGGGGAATACTTTAAATTTAGTATTTTTAGGTTTTCTTGGTAAATGAATTCTTATTAAAGAGCCCTTACCCTATTTTCAAGTTTATATACTAAGTTCATACACCAAATCTCTGACATTGCAGACAGGAAGAATGGAGTAAAATAGAAGATCTTTTATATATAAGATTTTAAAATATAGTATACTCTTATCAGAAGATCAAAACTACCAGTTGTTCCAAGGGAGAACGATGAGGCTTTCTGCTCCTGTAAAGATTTACAACCTCAGAAACCCTGTACATGGTTGCTATAAGTCGGTTTGACTCCATGGCACATAACCACCACCACCACCATCAGACTAATGTACTGTATTAGGTAAATCTGCTGCACATGAACTCTTAAAGTGTTCAAAAGCAAAGATGTCCATTTGAGGACTAAAGTGTGCCTGAGCCCAAACATGATATTTTGAATAGCTTCATATGTGTATGAAAGTTGGACAATAAATAAGGAAGACAATAGAAACATTGATGCATTTGAATTGTTGTGATGGAGAAGAATATTAAAAATACTGTGGACTGCCAAAAGAATCAAGAAGTCTGTACTGGAAGAAGTACAGCCAGAATATTCCTTATAAGTCAAGATGATGAGACTTTTTCTCTCATACTTTGGACATGTTATTAGGAAGGATCTGTCCCTGGAGAAGGATACCATGCTTTGTAAAGTGGAGGGTCAGCACAACAAGATAGATTGGCACAGTGATAGCACCAATAGCCTCATGCATAGCAAAAATAATGAGATTCACACCAGATAGGGCAGTATTTTGTTCTGTTAGGTATAGACTTGCTGTGATTTGGAACTGACTTGATGGCACCTAACAACAACAGTGACAGAAGAACAAACAGAAAAAATAAGTAAAAAAAAACAACAGAAGAAAGCCTAATAATTACATAGAACACCAACAAAATAAATAACTTTTTAGTGATCATAATTAGGGAACAGGAAGAGACTAAATAAATAAACAAGCACAGAGAAAAATTTCAAAGAGTTGTAGGAAGAAAACTTTCCTGAAATCAAGAAATACAGGAGGAGATGCATTCAAGAATCCGAACAAACTGAAACAGGATAGAAAACAAAAGAGCAGCACAAAACCATATCATAATCAGACTTTGTAAAACCTATAACAAGGAAAGAATTGTGAGAGCAGCCTGTGAAAATTGACAATTTACCTATAAAAGATAACAAATAAGACTCAGTTTTGATTTATCAGTAGAAACAATGCAGACAAGAAGGCAATGGGATGAAATAAATACAACCAAGAATCATACATGCAACAAAATTGCCCCTCGAATATGATGATGAAAGTAGGATAGTCCTAGATAAACAGAAATGAAAGGAATTTGTAATAACCAGACCAATTTTATAAAAAATATTAAAGGGAGCTTTTTGGACTAAGAACCAACAG
>NW_006408600.1:8716298-8725906 GCF_000296735.1 Chrysochloris asiatica
ATATGCATGTGTGAGTTGGACAGTAAACAAGGAAAACCATAAACAAATTGAATTATGGTGTTGGAGAAGACTATTAAAGATACCATAGACTGCCAGAATAATAAACAAATCTGTGTTGAAACAAGCACAACCAGAATGCTCCTTGGAAGCCAAGATGGTCAGATATCATCTCTGATACTTCTGGAGGGACAAGTCCCTGGAGAAGAACATAATGCTTGGTAAACTGGAGGGACAATGAAGAAGAGTAAGACTCCCAATGAGCTGAAATAGCGCAATGGCAGCAACAATGGACTCAAGTTTAGCAGCAAGTATGAGAATTGTGCAGGACGTAACAGTGTTTCATTCTGTTATACATAGGGTCACTATGGTTTGAATTGACTCGATAGCACCTAACAAATTAACAACACAATGATGGGGAAGATATTAATGTGCCACTTTTGATGAAGGACAGAATAGAAAAAAAAATGGAATAAAGACAAGGAAGAACTAAATATAATCAACAAACTTGACCTCATAGACTTATACAGATCAATTAATATAACAACAGCACAATAAATATTCTTTTTCCCATGCCCATGGAACACTATCACAAATATACCATATGTTAGGCCACATAGCAAAGTTTAATACATTTACAAACATCAAAATACTACAAAGCATCTTCTCAGATCTAAATTCTATAAAATCAGAAATAAACAATAGCAGATCAAGGAAAAATATAAAATATATGGAAATTGACTAGCACCATGCTGCTACTGTCAAATGTTGTAGTTGTTAAGTGCTGCCGAATCCATTCTGATCCATAGCATCCCTGTGTAGGGTTTCCGAGGAGTAGCTGGTGGGTTTGAACTGCTGACTTTTTGTTTTGAACTCCAGTGTTGATCCTATGCCACACCAGAAGTGTACTGTGGATTGTTGTTGTTAGGTGCCATCGAGTCCATAACGACTCAGTATGAAACACTGCTAGATCCTGGGCAAACCTCACAATCGTTGCTACTCTTGAGCCCATTAATGCTGCCACTTTGCCAGTCCATTTCTCTGGGGATCTTCCTCTTTTTCTCTGACCCTCCACCCTACCAAACATGTTATCTTTTTCTAGTGACTGGTCCTTCTTGACAATATGGCAGAAGTATGAGAGACGATGTCTGCCCATCCTGGCATTCAAGGAGCACTCTGGCTACTCTTCATCCAAAACAGATCGATTTGTTCTTTTGGCAGTCCACGGTACTTTCAACATTCTCCTCCAACATAATAACTCATATGCTACAATGTTTCTACAGCATTCTTTATTCTGTCCAACCTTTGCATGCATATGAGGTTATTGAAAATGCCATGGCTTGAGTCAGGTGCATCTTAGTTCTCAAACTGCTATCTTTACTCTGCAACAATTTGAAAAGTTCTTGTGCTGAAGATTTGCCTAATGCATTAAGCCATTTGATTTCTTGGCTGCTGCTTCTATGACTGTTGCTGGTTGACCCAAGAAAAATGAAGTCTTTGACAACTTCAATTTTTCTCACCATTGATAACAATGTTATTTATTGGTCCAGTGGTGAGGATTTTTGTTTTATTCACACTGCAATCCATACCGAAGTCTATGGTCTTTGATCTTCATCAGTAAATATTTTAAATTCTCTTCACTGTCAGATGTGGATTAGAAGATATAATCCACTGTGGATTAGAAGAAGTGAAAAGTGAAAGTAGAAGTTACTTGAATCAAATGAGAATTAAAATATTGCATACCAAACATTGGGGACACAGTAAAAGCAGTGCTTAGAGGGCAAATTATAGCAATTAATTTGTACATCCCAAAAGAAGAAATAACCAAATTCAGCACCTTAACCTAACATCGCTCACATTTATAAAAAGAGCAGCAGAGTAAGCCTACAACATTGAGAAGAAAAGAAATCGTAAAGATCATAGCAGAAATAAATGAAACACAAAAACAATAGAATCAACAGGAGACATTGGTTTTTTGAAAGATTTAATAGAATCAACAAAATCAATTATTAAGACTTAATAAAATTAACAAATCACTGCAAATCTAGCAAGGAAAAGTAGAAGGTGTAAATGATAGAAATACATTAATTGGGTGAATTCATTACAGAACCAATGGAAAGAAAAAGCAGAATACAATGAAGAATTATACTCCAACAAATTTGAGAATCTAGAAAAAATGGTTAAGCGTCTAGAGTCACATTACCTACCTACCCTAATATATACTGAAGCAGAAAATTTGAACATTGTAACAAGAAACTGATCCGGTCTTTTAAAATTCCTCTCACAAAAAAAAGTCCAGGCAGCGATGGTTTTACTGGAGACTTCTATCCAGCATTCAGAGAAAACTTGACACTAATTCTACTCCAGAATATATAAGGATGGAAAACTCCCAAACTAATTTTTGAAGCATGCATAACTCTGATACCAAAATCAGGCAAAGACATTACTAAAACAGAAAATTATAGGTTAATATTCTTCATAAATATGGATGCAACATTTTCAACAAAATTTTAGCCAATAGAATCCAAGAATATACCAACAACTTTTCAAGTACCTTTTTCAACAACTTAAACATTAATTACACATGTGGCTCTCACCAGATCGGATACAAAGGAATCAATATGACTATATTTGTGGAAAGAGATGATGGAGAGATTCAATATCATCAGCCAAAACAAGGCTGGGGACAGACTTGGAACTACTCATCAACTGTTCATATACAGGTTCAACCTGAAGAAAATTAAAGCAAATGTGGCACCATAAGATAAGAACTGAACTGAAAACTGCAAAGATTGTGTTCAAACCCACCCGAGAATACAGAAATCATCAGACAATATCATTAATATCACATGCAAGCAAAATTTTGCCAATGATATGTAAAAAATGGCTGCAACAGTACACTGAAAGGGAACTGCCAGAGGTTCAAGCTGTATATGGACAAGGATGAGGAATGAAGGTATCATTGCTGATGTCAGATGGATCTTGGCTAAAAGCAGAGAATACCAGAAAAATGTTTACCTATGCTTTAGTGACTATGCAAAGGCTTTCAGTTGTGTGGGTCATGACAAACTGTGGATAAATTTGCTGAGAATGAGTCTTCCAAACACTTAATTGTGCTCAAGAGGAACTTGTACATAGACCAGAAGGCAGTTGTTCAAACAGAACAAGGGGACACTGAATGGTTTAAAATCAAGAAAAATGAAACATATGTATTCTTTCACCATACTTATTCAATCTGTAATATGAGCAAATATTCTAAGAAGCTGGATTATATGAAGAAGAACACGGCATCAGGTTTGGAAGAAGACTCATTATCAACCTGCAATATGCAGATACAATCTTGCTTGCTGAGTTCAAAGAGAACTTAAAATACTTACTGACGAAGATCAAAGACCACAGCCTTTGGTATGAGGTGTACCTCAATGTAAAGGGAAAAAAAAAAAAAATCCTTATGACTAGATCAATAAACAACATTAAGATAAATGAAGAAAAGATGAAAAGATTGAAGTCGTCAAAAACATAATTTTGCCCATACCCACCATCAACACTGGTAATGTAGTGGTTACAAGTCGGGCTGCTAACCTCAAGGTCAGTAGTTTGAAACTACCAGCTGTTCTGCAGGAGAAAGATGAGGCTTTCTGCCAATAAAGATTTACAGCCTCGGAAACCCTATACAGGATCGTTATGAGTTGGAACTGACTTCACGGCACACTACCACCATCACCACCACCATCAACACTTAAGGAAGCAGCAGCCAAGAAATTGAACGATGTATTGCAGTAGAAAAATATGCTGCAAAAGACCCCTTTATAGTGTTAAAATGTAAAAATGTCAGTTTGAGAACCAAGATGCACCTGACCCAAGCCATGGTATTTTCAGTAGTCTCATATACATGTGAAAGTTGGACAATGGATAAACAAGACCATATAAGCGTTGATACATTTGAGTTATGGTGTTGATATAGAATATTGAAAGGTACCGTGTACTGCCAAAAGAATGAACAAATCTGTGTGAGAAGAAGTCAAGTCAGAATGCTTTTTAAAAGCTAGGATGGCCAGACTTCATCTCCCATACTTCAGACATATTATGAGGAGGAATCAGTTGCTAGAGAAGGACATCATGCTTAAAGTAAAGTAGAGGGTCAGTGAAAAAGAAGAAAATAGTCAATGAGATGGATTGGCACAGTGACAGCTGCAATGGGATCAAGCATAACCAGTACCAGTCCGTTTTTCATTCTGCTGTGTTTAAGGTCACTATGAGTCTGTATTGACTCAATGGCACCTAACAACAACAACAATTTGTAGAATACAAATTGGAATATCTCAACAAACTGATGCAGCTCTGGAGGCATGGAATCATCTATGACAAGATATTTGGAAGATCATAACATGGTCAATGATTGGAATAGATCCATATTTGTGTCCATTCCAAAGAATTGTCACCCAACAGAATGAAAATTCACCAATTTAATTAATATCACATGTTAGTAAATATTGTCCATAGGGTTGCTATGAGTTAGAACAGGCTCGACGGCACCTAACAACAAAATTTAAATATCAGTATCTGCTAATTCTAACCCTTTTCATCATCAGTATTTGCATTGAGAAACTTGATTCACAGTATCCACCATTTCATACTATTTTACAATAAACTTTGCACTAGTCAATCAGTCCCTTGCCTTGCATGACTCACCTTAAAACACACTCAGGCTCTGCTGTTGTTATGTGCTGTCAAGTTGGTTCTGACTCATTGCAACCACATATAGGGTTTTAGAGGAATAGTTGGTGGGTTTCAACTGCTGATCTTGAGGTTCACAGTCCACGGCTGATACTACACTTCACAAGAGGAGGCTCTAGAATACTGTAAATGTCTTATCCTTAGCTCCCAGTTCTGGGAAATCAGTGAGAAATCAGTAAGAAATCACTAAAACTTTTAAACTGCTGATCGCTCTTTTTTCTAGTAGTCTTTGGGAGTCAGGATTAGGCATGATTAAATGTTTAGCATTTAAAGTTTTAGTTAATGTTGATGAACAAATTTTAGTAGATTAGATGAAAGTATAAAGAAAGGAAGTATGAATATCTACCAAAATATTAAATAAATATATAAATGCATACATATTTACATATTTATACATACAATATATATATGGTTGTTGTTGTTGTTGTTGTTGTTGTTGTTAAGTGTCATCAAGCCGGTTCCGACCCACAGCGACCCTGTACAGGGTTTCCGAGGGTGTAAATCTTTACGGGAGTAGAAAGCCTCATCTTTCTCCCGGGAGCGGCTGGTAGTTTCAAACCGTTGACCTTAAGGTTCGCAGCCCGATTCGTGACCACTACGCTACCAGAGCTACAATATGGTTGTTAAGTGCTGGCAAACAGTTTTGACTCACAATGACTCTGTATAAGGTTTCAGAGAAGCAGCTGGTAGGTTTGACATTGTGGTTAACAGTTCTGTGCTTATATACGTGTGCGTGTGCCTGAATTATACATATGCTATGTTCTCTCTCTCTGTCTCTTTTTTTCCCTCCTAAACATTGTTAGAGTGTTTTGAGTTCTGGCTCATTGTATGGATTAAAGAGTTACAATCTGGAAATATGCTATAAGTAACCCCTTATGCTCATTTCCATGGGGATAATCTATTGAATAAAGATTTATTTTCTACAAGCATCAAAATAGAAAATGTTTCAAGCTGCCTATATGTCCCAGTTGATTTTTAGGGGAAAATAAAATTTCTGACTGTTATATCAGAACTCAATGTTCCAATGTAAAAAAATAAATTATTTGCTTTATATTGCTTTCCAAGGATACCAGCTGATAAACAAAATTTATCTGAATTTAAACTGTCACTATTATTATTCCATCAGTTCCATTAGAGACAAGATTTTAAACCTGTATTTTTAAAGCTTAAATGCATAATCATTGTAAGTTTTGTAGGTATAAATTTTCTTATAGCCTTGCATCGACCCATAGTGTTGTTGCTGTAAAGTGCAGTCAAGTCAGTTCTGGCTCATACAGCCCATTTATAGATATTTGAGGAGCAGTTGTTGAGTTTGAACCAGCAATCTTGTGGTTTAAACTGACATTGCTTAACCTAGACACCGAATCATGCATTATCAAATAGGTAGAAGTCAATGAAGATGAGAACAAATTACCTTGATTCTAAACATTGCTAGTTCACAGTAGGGAGTGTGCTTCTTATTCTTAATGCACAGCCGAAAACATACAATCAACCATTGTATCAGTAGGCTACTCATCTGTGGATCTGATCAAATGTTTATACGAAAATATTTTAGCAAACGTTGTTGTTGTCTTGTGCCATGGAGTCGGTTCTGACTCATAACGACCCTGTACAGGATTTCCGAGGCTGTAAATCTTTACGGGACCAGAAAGCCTCATCTTTCTCCCGTGAACAGCTGACCTTGAAATTCGCAGCCCGATTCATAACCACTATGCTACCTTAGCAAAAGTTGTTGTTGTTGTTAAGTGCCATCGAGTCAATTCTGACCCATAGTGACCCTGTATAGGGTTTTCAAGGAACCGCTGGTGAGCCTGAACCACCGACCTTGCAGTTCAAACAACTTTGTAGTCTGACACATTAGCCTATGAGTTAGCAAAAGTAGTAACAATTAATTGTCAAAATAATCCCTCAAGGCCTAAGGAGTGTAAAGTCCTATTTATGTAGTATTTACATAGGTATTATAGATAATATAGAAATTATTCAAAGTATATGAGAGGATCTATGCAGGTTAAAAGCAAATATTATACCATTTTATACAAGGAACTTGAGCGTCCATGAATTTTGGTAACCATGGGGTTCCTGGAACTAATCTCCTTTGGATATTGAGTAAAGACAATTTTTTCTGTTTCCTCACTAATAGAAACTTCTTGTTAAGTGATGTCTAGTTTTCATAATGATTTCATATAGGGTTTTGAGGAGTAGGTGGTAGGCTTGAACTGGTCATCTTGTAATTAGTAGTCCAATGCTTATCCTACAGCACTATACCAGGATCCCTAATAAAATTATCAGAAAATATATTTGATATCCCATGTGAGTCAAGTTTTACTAAAGGTAATACAGAAATGGCTACAATCATAGATTGACAGGAAACTTCCAGAGGTGCAAGCTGGATTCAGAAGAGAATGAGGAATGAAGGATATTGTTGCTGATGTCAGATGGATCTTGGTTGAATGCAGAGAATATCAGAAAGGTGTTTACCTGTGCTTTATTGACTACACAAACACTTTCATTGTGTGGATCATGACCAGCTATGGACAACATTGTGAAGTATGAGTATTCTGGAACACGTGAAGAATCTGTACATGGACCAAGAGGCAGTTGTTGGAACAGAACATGGGAACACTGAATGGTTTAAAATGAAGAAAGGTGTGTGACAGGGTTGCATTCTTTCACCACACTTATTCAACTTGTATGCTGAGCAAATAATCCAAGAAGATAGGTTATATAAAGAAAACCATGGCATCAGGATTGGAGAAAGACTTATTAACAACCTGTGATATACAGATAGATACAACCTTGCTTGCTGAGAGTGAAGAGGACTCAAAATACTTACTGATGGAGATCAAAGACCATAGCCTTTAGTATGGATTGTATCTCAATGTAAAGAAAACAAAAATCCTCACCACTGGACAAATAAATAGCATTCTTAACAATGGAGAAAAGTTTGAACTTGTCAAAGACTTCATTTTTCTTGAATCAACCATCAACACTCATGGAAGCAGCAGCCAAGAACTCAAACAACATATTGCAAAAGGCAAATCTGTTGAAAAAGAAAATTTTTTTTCTTTAAGTTTTTATTGTGAGTCGAGTGAAAGTTTACAGGGCAGATCATCAGTTTTACATTCAAAAAATCATATACTTAATTTTATTAAAATAATGATTATAGTCCCCTCCATGTAACATCAGTTAACAGTATTTCTCTCTATTCACTTTAGCTCTTTTTTTTTTTTTTTAACACTCAGGTATATATATAAAATTTATACCACCAAAGGGCACAAGTCTGCCTTCTGGCTGTCATCTCTCAGTCCTTCTCTTTCCATGAATCTAGAGTCCTCAGTTGCTCCCTCTGTCCATGTCCCCATCTCTGCCTCCATCTCTGTTGTCACTGCTTCTCTGGATAAAGTCTTGTATTTCGCTTGTGCTCTTCTCCCTAAATGATCCTAGAGTACTCTGTTTCTGGACTGTAAGATTAACTACTCCCACGTTTTTGTTACAAAACTTCTACCTTTAGAATTGTGACAGTCACAATTAGTCATGCTAACAATTATGCACTATTCAATCCCCATCTCTTTTTACCAGACCTGTCTAGACGAGATGAAAACTATTCAGGGGGATTGCAGTGCTCTACCCTGTATACAGAGGGGATAGCACTGATATTTGATGTGAAGACTCCTTCTCTCTCTGTTGGTAAAGTTACTACCTCCATGGCTCTAGGCCAAATTCATCAAACTGTAGTAATTTACCCTCATTTCCTTTATAAACATTAAAAAAAAAATCTTCCTTTAGTCGAGTTCTGATTATCAAGCCATCGAGGCTAGGTCAAATGGGAACTATCTGCAAGTTTGGGTATTCTTGTGCATCTCCCCTCACTTCCTATCAGCTGGATGCTTCATTCTCAGCTCTAGCCCTCTGTGGCTATGTCCTTGTCCATGGACTCAGTTCACAAGAACTTTTATAAATGTTGAAGAAAAGAGATGTCAGCTTGAGGACTAAGGTACGTCTGACCCAAGCCATGGTATTTTCAACAACCTCATATGCATGCAAAAGTTGAACAGTGAATAAAGAAGATCATAGAAGAGCTGATACATTTGAGTTATGGTGTTGGAGAAGAATATTGAAAGTGCCATGAGCTACCAAATAGCAAACATATCTGTGTTGGAAGTACAGCAGAGTGCTGTACTAGGAGGCCAGGATGGCCAGATTTCATCTCTCGTATTTTGGACATATTGTCAGGAAGAATATCATGTTTGTTAAGGTGGAAGGTCAGAGAAAAAGAGGAAGACCCTTAGCAAGATTGTTTGACAAAGTGGCAGCATCAATGGGTTCAAGTGTGGCAACAATTGTGAGGTTGGCCCAGGACTGGGCTGTGTTTCATTCTGTTGTGCATAGGGTCACTATGAGTCAGTAGTGACTCAATAGCACTTAACAACAATGTTTTATCATTAATGCACAGGTTAGAGTATATATTTATATTTCCAGAAATTATGTTAAACAAATATGTGTCATTTACAGTAAAAACTGCCATTTATTTATTGCTTATTCTGTGAAGAGGTATATATTAAATAGAGTGATATAGATTGTTGTTGAAGTTAAGTACCTTAGGCTTGGAAAACTATAGTCTTTGGGTTGTCACATCAGGCCCACTGCCTATTTTCCTTTAGTTTGTGAGCTAAGAATGGTTTATATATTTTCAAGTGATTCAAAAAAATCTAAAAAATATATATTTCTTGTCATATAAAATTCAAATTTCAATGTGCATACACGAAATTAAGGAGCTCTAGTAACGCAGTAGTCACGAATCAGGCTGCTACCTCATCAACAATCTCAAGGTTAGAAGTTCAAAACTATCAGCCATTTCACGGGAGAAAAATGAG
>NW_006408600.1:8726006-8727236 GCF_000296735.1 Chrysochloris asiatica
GAAACCAGCCCCAAGAAACAGCACCACCACCACAGCCATACAAAAAAATTATATTAGAATATAATTACTCATTTATTATGTATTAAATATTGATAACTATATTGATAACTATATTCACAATAGCAAAATCCCAAACACAATGCATCAAGTTGAATTCTAACTCATAGTGACCGGATAGGACACAGTAGAATTTATCCTCAGGGTTTCATAAGTTGTAAATCCTTACAGCAAAAATCTGCCACTTTTGTCTCCCTCAGAGTGATCAGTTGTTTCATAATACTGACTTTTCAGTTAGCAGCCAAATGCTTAACCACCATGTCTCCAGAGTCTGTGTTTTCACATAGCAAACCCATGTAAAGCAGATTGAAACACTGCCTGGTTTTGTACCAACCTCAATAGGAAAACGATGTTCAGAACAATTCAAAAATTAAAATGAATTACATCATCAAAGCAGGATTTCTTTTTTTTTTTTTTAAAGGAAAATAGAACTTCAATCAAAGTAAGTATCTAAGAGTCTCATATGTCAGCTAAACAAGGAAAATCAGTTAACAATGACTAGTTGCATAATTATACTGCTGAAACTGAAGAATTCCATATTTTTACAAGATACGTGCTCAAATTGTTGAGTAAATTGGAAGGAACATTTAAAGGAAATTTTAAAAAGAAGATAAATTATTGTGAATGGTTCCTCTCAGTTCCTAATGATTATAGATATTTCCAGTACTGTTCAGTTTAACAAAGAAAAAAAAAATGGGGGGAGGGGAACGACTCAGTGAAGAATTTGAGTTATTCAAGCATTAGCCTATATGTTGTCTGCAAAAACATTTCCTTAGAAGTTCAGAAAATGTTAATGCAATACAAATTAGAGTGGAATCTACTAAGATGTGTTACAACTGTATTAAACTATCTTTTAATTCCATGTTTCTACAAACTTTTTAGTCTCTTCATATGTATGCAGCTGAAAATGACAATGCTGAACAAATTATAAAGCTTCTGAAAAATGCAAGGACTTTAAAACTATGATTATCTATTTCATTATTTATTAGCAGGTTGTTGTCCTTAGGTGCCATCAAGTCAGCTCCGACTCATAGCGACCTTGTGCACAGCAGAAAAAAACAATGATCGATCCTGGGCCAACCTCACTATTGTTTTCACACTTGAGTCCATTGATGCTGCCACCTGGCCAATCCATCTCGTTGGGGGTCTTCCTTTTTTTCTCTGACCATCCAT
>NW_006408600.1:8730486-8758125 GCF_000296735.1 Chrysochloris asiatica
GGTCGGTTCGAGCCACAAGGTCGGTGGTCCAAACTCATGAGCCACTCCATGGAAATCCTACCCAGGGTCACTGTGACTCAGAATCAAATTGATGGCACTTAACAACAACACCACCATGAGTAAGAGAACCAGTAGTTAATGATGAATTTCACGAGCATAGGGATTTGCGCTATTAATAATTACATGAATTTTTATCCAAAATACTTGTTGCGTATCATGAATTGCTATTCAAAACATCAATTAGATGGTTTTTCAGTGTAAAATTTTATTGAAATTCTTCTTTTAACGTAGGGACAAGATTAAGATTTTTCTGAAGTAGAACAACTCTCTAATTCTATTGTCAAATGCAAAAGAATTGAGAATTAGCTTTTACTGAATATTTGACAAGTTTTTAAATAAATTCAACCCCAAATTAGAAGGGAAAATGGTGGTGATACATGAAATTTATGCTACAGCAAACTTATTTCATCACCACTCTGTGAGTTTGTCATACTGTGGTGGCTTCCATGTTGTGCTGGAAGCTATGATACTGCTATTTTAAATACCTGCTGAATTGTCCATGGTGGACACGTTTCAGGTGAGGTTCCAGACTAAGAGAGACTATGAAAAAGAAGAGATAAACTACTTCTGAATGTTTAACCACTATAAACATTATGAATAGAAGCAGAACATTTCCAGATATAGTGCTAGAAGATGAGTGACTAAAGTTTGGAAGGCATTCAAAATATGATGGGGGATTTCTGCCTCCTCAAAGTATAGATGACCATGAAAATGTAAATAGAACAAAGCTTTTGAGTCTTCATTTGCTGATGGGGCATAAGTAAAAATGAAAATAAAAAACTGCAAAAAAAACCATTAATAATCAGAACATGGAATGTACAAAATATGAATCTAGGAAAATTAGAAGATTAAAAATATGAAATGTATTGAATGCATAATGATGAAGATTAAAGAGCACAGCCTTCACTATGGATTACATTTCAATGTAAAGAAAACAAAAATCCTTACCACTGGACCAATAAACAACATTCTTATCAATGGAGAAAAGATTGAAGTTGTCAAGGACTTCATCTTCTTGGATCGACTATCAACACTCGTGGAAGCAGCAGTCAAGAAATCAAATGACGTATTGCATTAGGCAAATCTTCTGCACAGGACCTTTTTAAAGTGTTGAAGAGCCAAGATATCAGCTTGAGGACTAAGGTGCACCTGTCCCAAGCCATGGTATTTTCAATAACCTCATATGCATGTGAAAGCTGGACAGTGAATAAGGAAGACTGTAGAAGAATTGATGCTTCTGAGTTACTGTGTTGAAGAACAATATTGAAAGTGCCATGGGCTGCCTAAAGAACCAATATATCTGGCTTGGAAGAAGTGCAGCCAGAGTGCTCCTTGGAGGCCAAGATGGCCAAACTTCGTCTCTCATACTTCAGACATATTGTCCGGAGGGACCAGTCACTGGAGAAGGATATCATGTTTGGTAAGGTGGAGGGTCAGAGAAACAGAGGAAGACCCCCCAACGAGATGGATTGGCCAAGTGGCAGCATGGCAACAGTAGTGAGGTTGGCCCATGATCAGGCAGTGTTTTGTTCTGCTGTGTATAAGGTCGCTATGTGTCGGTACAGACTCGATGGCACCTAACAACAACAATAAGTTCCACCATGGTGAACAGCTTTCAGATGAGTTTCCAGACAAAGACACACTAGGAATAAGGAGAAACTGATTTCTTCCAAATATTTAGTCACTGAAAACCTTACGATTAACAATGGAACACTGTCAGCTACAGAATATTGACTATTGAAACTTGATGAAGACCATCAGAATATTGTCAGATAGGGCCAGAAGGTGAGCCCCTAAGATTGGAAGGCACTGAAAATGCAAATGAGGTGGAGCTGCTTCCACAAAGTAGAGATTATCATGATGACATGAATGCAGTATAAAGCCTTTCGGACTTTTTGCTGATGAGGCACAACAAAAAATTATGAGAAGCAGCTGTAAACATCCATTAATAATTAGAACATGGAATTTATGAAGTATGAATCTAGGAAAATTGGAAATAGTCAAAAAATGGTATGGAAAGCATAAACATCGATATACTGAGCTGAAATGGACAGGTATTGAACATTTTGAACATTATTGACTATGCAAAGGCTTTTTATTGTGTGGATCATGACAAGCTATGGACAACATTATGAAGTATGAATATTCTTGATCATGTCATTGTGGTCATGAGGAATCTGTACATGGACCAAGAGGCAGTTTTTCAAACAAACATGGGAACACTGAATGGTTTAAAATTAAGAAAGGTGTGTGACAGGGTTGTGTTCTTTTACCATATGTATTCAACCTGTATGCTGAGCAAATAATCCGAGAAGCTGGGTTCTATGCAGAAAAACATGGCATCAGGCTGGAGGAGGACTCCTGAACAACCTGCGATATGCAGATGATATAACCTTGCTTGCTGAAAGTGAAGAGGACTTAAAATATTTGCTGATGAAGATCAAAGACCACTGCCTTCAGAATGGATTGCATTTCAATGTAAAGAAAACAAAAATTCTCACCACTGGACCAATAAACAACATTCATATCAACGAAGAAAACATTGAAGTTGTCAAGGACTACATTCTTCTTGGATCAACTATCAACACTCGTGGACACAGAAGGCAAGAAATCAAACAGCATATTGCATTTGGCAAATCTGTTGCACAAGATCTTTGTAAAATGTTGAAATGCAAAGATGTCATTTTGAGGACTAAGGTGTGCCTGACCCAAGCCATGGTATTTTCAATAACCTCATATGCATGTGAAAGCTGGACATTGAATAAGGAAGACCGTAGAAGAATTGATGCTTTTGAGTTATGGTGTTGGAGGAGAATATTGAAAGTGCCATGGGCTGCCAAAAGAACCAACAGATCTGTTTTGGAAAAAGCGCAGCCAGTGTGGAAGTTTTGGAAGAAGTACAGCCAGTATGGAAGTTTTGGAGGAAGTGCAGCCAGTAGGCCAATATGGCCAAACTTTGTCTCTCATACTTCAGACACATTGTCAGGAGGGACCAGTCACTGGAGAAGGATATCATGTTTGGTAAGGTGGAGGGTCAGAGAAAAAGAGGAAGACCCCCAACGAGATAGATTGGCCAAGTGGCAGCATTGATGGACTCAAACATGGCAACAGTAGTGAGGTTGGCCCAGGATCTGGCAGTGTTTCGTTCTGCTGTGCATAAGGTCGCTATATATCAGTACCAACTCAATGGCACCTAACAACAACATAGGGTTTCCAAGGAGGGGCTGGTGAGTTTGAACTGCCAACCTTGCGGTTCAAACCAACTTTGCAGTCCAGTTCATTAGCCCACAGCTCCTAACAACAACATAAAATGAATATTTTATTTATGTAAAAGTTCAGTATAAAAGTGACTAAGCTCTTAACTTTTGCCTATATTTATTTGCCTAAAGACATTGTAAGTGAAAGTATTATTTACCGTTTACTTTAAAGTAAGTCCTATTTTCTTGTACTTTGAATTTGCAATGGAAATTAATATGTAAAATTGAAGCCTGTGGTTAAAGACATTTAGTTATTCTTCTAAACAAAGAAAATCTTCATTAAAAAATGGAAACAGAAAAATATTCAGGAACTATTATAATCAACATTATGTTGGAAATACTGTTTATGTCATTATGTCTAAATACATCTCTATGGTATTTGGCTACCAGTGGCTCAGCTTTATCTCTGGTATCAGCTCCACAAAGACTGACACACCATGTGCAAATTCAAAGCTCTTACCATTATTTTGCTCAGAGCTATTTTCTTTATGTAAAAATATCAAGTGTACAAATTAAATATAAATAATTTCATTATATCACTATCTCTACTTTCCTCCTACAAAGAGGGTATTGAGTAGGAAATTAAGCTTGCCAATGACTTTCTTTTCTAACCTGAGAAAAGATGATCTGTTCCCAAGGCACACAGTTCCTAGTAAAGTTAAGAAAACATCTAGATTTATTAATTGAGGAATCAGAAATTGGTATACTAGAATGGAAGTCAAAATAGGAGAACTCACACAGACGTTGTCAAATGGATTATTGAGTCACAGTATCAGACCAGACCAAGTTTATGAGGATATAGACCCGTGGTGATATGTCATGGAAAAGTAAATACTTGAAAATTCATAATATCTGAGATTAACGTATCCAATGCTTTCCTAGGCATTCTTGGTTCCTGAGAGAAAGATGGGATGGATATAACTGAATAAAACTTGAATATCTCAGTCTTCTGAGTCAGCAATAATTCTATGGCACATTCCCACCACCACCATGAAGTAAATACGTCATCTGGTGGAAGAAAACAGGATTACACTGCTGTGTAGTACAGGGGACCATACATATAATAATGGAACTGGCACTTCCAAATCTAAAAAGCACTTTACATAGTACATCATGTGAATGATGAAACCCTGAATTGTGTCACACTATTTTCCTGAAAAACTGTGTACTATCCATTCTTTCATTGGACAAGGCATCCTTGACTGTTCACATTCTTGTGCTTCTTCATCTCTGGCAGAAGTAGACTAATCTAAGAGTATGTCTGTGAATATTGATCTTGAGTTAGGCAACCACGGGAAATTTACTCCTGGATAAGACTTTTAGAGGTTTGACCATTTCTGGACCACCAAAGGATTTCTATTGCTTTTGCATTATCACTGAGAAACACAAAAATAAAGTTCAGTGGCACATTTTTGGTCTCTTGTGGAGCAGTGCTTCTTAAATTTTACTATATATATGAGTTACTTGAACTGAAAACAAATGCAGATTCTAATTCAGTAGGTATGAAGAGCGATTTGATACATTATTTCTAATAATTTCTGAGATGCAAAGATTACTTGTCTGTACAAGGCCATAGAATTTATTGAAAATTCAAAAGCAGACAACAGCTTCTATTTCAAATTTAGATTATTTTCTCTTTTTAATATTAGTATATATTTATATAAATAATCAACACTCTTTTACTATGATAAATTAGAATGAACTTTCCTTTCAGACTCAGAGAATCCTGAGATTGTCCCAAAACTTACTTTCCCCAGAGTTGTAAGGTGGCAGAAGTTCTTTAAAGAGTTTGTCCAAGGTTGTCATCATGAATTTGGAGTTTGGTTCTAAAATATAAATGCAAACATAGATATACATGCATATATACATGTATTTGTTATTCTTGCGTGAAGATTAGAGGAAACTCTGTAAAAATAGATTGCCACGTTTCAAGATAAACATAAAGTGAATTATTTAATTTGGGAGATAAAGAATGCAAAACTATGGCCTCTATCTAGTAAGATAATTGAAAAGATAAATGAGCAGATAATTATAAAGCAGTTGAATAATTATAAAACAATATTTCTAGGAATATAAAAAAACCTTTTGATAAGGGAAAAGTGTAAATTACTATAAATTGATGAACTTGACCTATACCTATGGATGTAATAGCTTAAAATACCAACTTAAAGGGAAGAAGTCTTCACATCAGGTATTGGTCCTATCCACTCTGTATATAGGGTTGATAGGGATGGGCAACATAGACATTGCCTACCTAAAATGGAGGGGGAGGGGCTATAAAAGCATGAACGACTGGCTTACAAGTTTTCAAGAGGGACTTTAGTTTTAGAGTGTGCAGAGGAAGGTACAATCCTCACTGAATAGTTTTTATCTTGTCTAGACAGGTCTGGTGAAAAGAGATAGGGATAAGATTCTTATGATTCAATAGTGAGTAATTGTTATCATGTGTGACTGCCAAAACTGTAAAAGTAGAAGATTTGTAACAAAAACTGGGGTGTAGTTCATCTTATAGTCCAGAAACAGAAGACCCTAGGAAAATCAAGGGAGAAGAGCACAAGTGGAATGTGGGACACTATCCAGAGAAGCAGTGACACCAGAGATGGAGGTAGAGATGAGGACATGGAAAAATAGAGCAACTAAAGACTCTAGACTCATGGAAAGAGAAAGGCTGTGTGCTGGTGTTCAGGAGGCAGGCATGCAGAATTTGCTCTTTGATTGTTTAAATGATTATATATTCCTGAGTGTTTTTTTGTACATCCCCCCCAAAAAGAACAAAAGCAGAGGGAATGGATGCAAATACCTTGAATGATGATGCATGGAGGATATTGTAATCATCGCAATGAAACAATGAGTATAAAATCAATGTTCTCCCATGTAAATTATGACATAATTCACAAGAAAAACTTAAAAAAAACCCACAATACTGCTATATAAAAAATATTATGAGTATAGAGGAAGAAAGTGAAATGATTTCTCTGTGGAACAAAAAGACATTCACAAAGAATATAACAGTTGAACTAACCTTAAAAAATGCGGAGTAAGATGATGGAAACAATAGGCAACAGCATAGTCAATTACATGGGAGCAAAAGTGCAATGGTGTTTGCAGTATCATGTATCCAGAGATCCAGTTTGCAATTATGATAGTGAAAAGTTGAATAAAGATGAATTTGGAGAGTGAGTACAGGCCCATATGTGGAAGGGCATTGAATATGAAACTGTTGTTGTTACTTAGTGCCATCAAGTCAGTTCTGGTTCATAGCAACACTGTATAGAGCTTCCAAGGAGTGGCTTGTGGATTTCAACTGCTGACTTTGTGGTTAGCAGTCCAGTGTTTATTCTATAGTGCCAATTGCCAATATAGCACCATTATTGTTGTTGTTAAGTGCCATAAAGTTGTTTTTTTGTACTAATAGATATCCTGTATATGGTTTCTGCAGAGTGGTTAATGGGTTTGAATTGTCTGCCTTTCAGGTAGCAGACAAGTGCTTATCCTTCAGAGACACACCAGGACTCCATAGCATTATTGTTGTTGTTGTTAAGTGCCATGAAGTTGGTTCTCACTCAGAGTGACCCTGTATAAGTTTTCTGAGGAGCAGTTGCGGGGTTTGAATCACAGGCCACTGCTGATTCCACAGTGCCGCTTCAGGAAACATCAGTGTAAATAGTAAGATTTGTGGAACAGAAATGTGTAATTCTGGGGAATAAACAGGGGCAAGATTACTAACTCTGATGAATTAGACAAGGGAGAAACTGGAGTCTCAAATAGGAACATGGAACCTAAACTCAGGCAACAAATGATAGAATGGAGAGATAGAAGCAGATTCAAATTTGGGGAATGAGGTAGAAACCACAACCAAGGACACAGTGTTAAAACAAAACATTCATCCACTTGATATAAAGCGTACTTTATTCCTTAGAGCTGGGAATGACTGCAAAGAACATTTGGTACCCTGTGTTATAGCACATTTTAAAAACATGCACTTGCTTTTCAAATATAGGTTGTACTTTTTATGAGAAAAAGCCCAAATGCAGTTTCTATTGTCTTTATGGTCCTTTTTGCAAGGACACTGATGATACCCAGGGAAACTATATTGGGTCATAGTGACATACAGATAAACTGTCTAAGCCATCTCAGGGTTTCTAGTTCAGCTTGACCTATATAACTCCACCTACCTGAATTCATGATTGTAGCTTTCTCTGCTTGTAATATTTTTTGACCACTCAAGAAGCAAACTGATCTATTCTTCACACAGTATTCTATTCCCCCTTGATCCTTCTCAACTTGTGATATAATCCCTAGTGATCTATACAGAAGCGGTCTTTCTTTGTATGCTTACTTCTCCAAGATAGAAAGCAGATGTAGATGAATTTTCAGATGGATGTTTACATAAATTAAACTCTATGGTATCACTCGTTAGAGTTGTTAAGCTGGAAGTACTGAATAGTATATTATCTATTTCATGGAGAAACGATTGAAACTTAAAAAGATGGATTTCTATTACACCATGTTATTTGTTTGGTTTAAAAAATGTTCATAATACAATACCAAGTCATATGTATATCTGAAAAAATTGAAAATATAATGACAAAGTTAGGAAAACTATGATGCATGTTTTGATGCTTTGTATATGCATGTTATAGAACCTAACTCCTCAATCCAACAAATATTTGCTTTTTTATATATACCTGGTGTGGCATTGTGGGATAAATCACTGGACTGAAAAGTCAGTTTGAAATACAAAGTTGGCTGTTCAAATTGACCAGCTCTGCTCCTTGGAAACCCTATATAGGTTCACTATAAATCAAAACAAACTTGAGGACACATAACAAATGCTTCATTCAGGAATCCTGGTGTGGCACCATGGAATAATGCACTGGACTCCAAAGCCCCTTGGAAACCCAGTAAAGAGTCACTATGAGTCAGAACCAACTCGACAGCACTTAACTAAAACATACGTCTCTGAAATAAATTCTATGAGTACCCAAAACCAAACAAGACAGGGTTGCTAACCTTGTTAATTTTATAATATGATTAGACAAATAAGTAAGCAAAAAAAATTTATCTAAATATTGGCACAGTGTGTGAAAGTCATGTGACTGTAAGCATATCCAATGAATGGTGTCCTCAGACTGGAAGGATACCAGAGTAGATTGGTAAAAGGGGAGTCCTGTGTGGAATGAGGAGTCTTCAATCCTCACTCTGTTTTGTAATGTTTATGAAATGCTTCTTTATCTAGTGTGCATTTTATCCATCAACCTCAGAACACTTATAGATGTATTTTAAGTGATATCACAAGCACATATCTTAAATAAACTCTTTATCCACCCACTTTTTCTTTTGATTGCATTTTTTAATTGGTCCCTTTGAGAAATATCTCATTTCACAGTATCCTTGTTCTTTAACACATCTGAAAACTTTTACTTCAACACAATCTCTAAGGTAGGTCAATTCAGATTCAGCTCACTTTCACATAGCACTAGCGTACAAACTCAATGACAATATGGGTAGTTTGTGTTTGCCATTGCAGACCTTGTCCTCAGGCATGTTTAGTGATTTCTGGGATTTTTAGTGCATCTACTTCAAGTTTGAATAAGTATGGTTAAAGAATACGACCCTCACACACACCTTTCCTTATTTTAAACCACACATTGTCCTCTTGTTCCATTTGAATGACTTCTTCTTGGTCTATGTACAGGTTCCAGCATAATTAAATGTTCTGGAATACTCATTATTCACAATGTTACCCATAGATTGTCATGATACACATAGTAAAAAACCATTGCATATTCAATAATTCACAGGTAAACATCTTTCTGGTATTTTTTTTTGTTTTCAGCCAAGATCCATCTGACATCAGCAATGATATCCCTCATTCTACATCCTCATTGGAATTCAGCTTGAACTTCTGGCAATTCCATGTCAGTGTATGGTTGTAGCTGTTCCTTAATTATCTTTAGCAAAATTTTGCTTGTATGTTGTATTAATGATATTGTATGGTGATTTCTGTGTTCTGTTGGGTCACCTGTGTGTAGGATAGTCATGACTATGGATCTCTTTCAGTAAGTTGGCCAGGTAGCTGTCTTCCAAATTTCTTGGCATAGATAAGTGAGTGCTTCCAGTGCTGTGTCAGTTTATTGAAAGATTTCCATTTGTATTCCATCAAATCCTGGGGCCTTGTCCTTTGCCAATACCTTCAGTGCACCTTGGACTTCTTCCATCAATACCATTGGTTCTTGATCATATGCTACCTCTTGAAATTGTGGAACATCGACCATTTCTTTTTGGTACAGTGACTCTGTATTTCCTCCATTTTCTTTTGATGTTTTCTGCATCATTCAAATTTTTTTTTTTTTTTTTTCAATAAGAGTGAGGTTTTCTTTATTTGACTTTTCAAAATTGGGCACCTAACCCAGTAGACATGGGCAGACATGCCTCATGGCCAGCCCACAGTTTTATTCCCTGTCTTGAAAAAACCCTTCCTCCAGTTCCACAATCTAGCCCAAATGGCACCCATGGTCTTAATGAATGCATTTTAATTTAAAGTTCCTAGTCCTAGAACAGATTTCTTTACCATCTTCCCCAATTCATCCTGCTTGCATATTCCTGGGTGTGAATCAATAACCTATATCTGGTCTAGCAATCTCATGCATCCTTTATTCCTTAAGACAGACCTTCTTGAGAATTTCTCACAAATCCTCCTCTTTTCTTTTTACACTTATTGGTCTCATCTTCATTTATTCTTCTTAAATCCTCATAAAATGTATCATTTCTGGATGTCCCTAAGAGTAGAGTTAACTATGCCTATATTAGGTTGCATCATTCTTGTGCCTGACATGATATAACTAACAACACTGGCCCCATTTTCCCCTTATATTTCATGAATGAACAAATCAGGCATATTTAATGCACACATAAATGTCTGAAAGCCAGTCTCCAGCCCATAGGCACACAGCCTCAGTCAGTCCATGGGCCTAAAGTCCATAGCTCCTCTGTCTTTCCATGTCACCACCTCTGCCACCATCTCTGCTGTTGCTGCTTCTTCAGGAAGGGATTCCAAGCTCCACTCATGCTCTTCCTTATTGATTGTCTTGGGATTGTCCATTGCTGAAATGAAAGATAATTACTCCCTCCTTTTAGCTACATATCTTCTACAATTAATTTTGGCAATCACAATTAATGCTACTAAAATTTACAGTTGAAATTATAAAATCTTATCAGCATCATTTCAAACCACTTTTCACAAGACCTATCTGGAAAAGAGGAAAACTAGCCAGTGGGGACTTTCCTGACTCCTCATTCTAAAACTAAGCACACTCATGAAAATCTGTCAAGTCAGCCACCTCATGCCTTTATAGCAATGTTGTTGTTGCTGTTGTTATGTGCTGTGGAGTCGATTCCAACTCATAGTGACCCTGTGCAGGGTTTCCAAGGCTATAAATCTTTATGGGAGCAGAAAGCCTCATCTTTCTCCCATGGTACAGCTGCCAGTTTCAAACTGCTGACCATGAAATTAACAGCACGATTCAATAGCAATGTCTAAATTTCCCAGCCATACCAACCCAGTACACTGAGAAGACATTCAATATGTTCTTTGATTAAAGAAACTTCCATTCTGGTTGGAATTTTGAGGAATTGAATCCATAAGCAAAATCCATAAGCAAGTGATGCTTGCTCTGAGTATCAAACATCTTTATATTAATCTGATTAGGTTTAGTCAGCTCAACAACCCTAGCTATCCAAGCTAGATCAAATGAGTACCAGCTGCAAGTCTGGGAGCTGACACACACCTCCCTGCACTTCAAAACAGTCAGCCTTCCCTCTTATTTAATCTCAAGGTCAATGGCTGCCAATAGAACATCCACTCCCAGGGGATCCTTGATGAGCCAACTTTCCTTCTTTGATGCCCCAGAAACTCAAAATGCCAAACTGTCTTCTTTTTTTCTCTGCTTTCTTTCAATCACAAATCTGTTCTTTCAACAGTTCTGGGTTGGTGTGCATGTCTTTTCAAATGCAAATGTATCAACTCTGAAGTTCTGGGTGGAGCTCAAGATAATCTTTCTTTCTTTCTTTCTTTTTTTTTTTTTGGAGGGGGGTGGTGGTGTTTCTAAATCCAATCAAGTATAGGCCAAAGGCTGGTTTACCAACTTTCTGTAATCATAGTTCCCAATATTCCTACCACACATGTATGTCAATTTTACAATAATAGACAGAAGAAGCCAATGTCCATAAGATAGTCAAACACATTAACCTTTTAAACCACTCAAATTCCATCTTTCCTTCTACTTTGGATTACCTCCATTCATATGCATGTGGCCTTGGCCCTCTGTCGTGGTGGATTCAGTAAGCCTTGGCCACAGATCCGCTCTCTTTTCTATCCAGAATGACATCTGCTCCAGGCAACTCCAGAAGCTGCTCTCCTTTCAGCTGAAACATTTTATCCCATTCCCCTTCACTCTTTCTTCCACAAAACCTCACAATTTCTTAGGTCTGGAGCCATTGCAATGAATCCTGCTCACAGCGCCAAATGCTTAAACCAAGTAGGGACCACGTCTGATTTCCCATGAATCTAGATTAGTCCTCAGAGTCTGATACATGATACAACATCTAATTTCCAGCTATTATTTTGAGAGAAGTGAGGATTATTTTTCCACTTTCCAAAACCACCCCTCCGACTAGTCAGTGGAAGGGTCATTGATTCCAGCATTCTCGGACAGTTTAGCTATCCTTTGTAGGGAGTGTCATCTCTGGTGTAGTTTATGAACCTCTATTGGTTATAAGAGACATAATTAATTCACTCTCTATATATTTTTAGATCACCAGAAAAGTATATTCTCAACCTCTGCTGCTATCCAATTCTCAGCTTTAAGCTCATTAAGAACTCCTCTAGGGACTCCCATTGAAGTTTTTATGTCTCTCTCTCTCTCTATATATATATATATATAAATCAAGAGCTCAGGGAAGAGGTCTCCATATTTCTCATGATGTTCAGGTTTCTTGCAGAATGCTAGAGTGAAGGGAATTGCCAACTGGACCAATGTGCACATCCCAGTCCAATCAGACAGCAGCAAATCTTGGACATTGACTTTTCCACAGTACTTCCAGACATCTGTCAGGAGTCCTTTGAGGGCCAAATAGTTGACAATGACAGGTTCACCAGTGACATGTTGGACATGGGTGCAAGTTGTCTGTTTTCTATGGACACTGTGAACTGTGCTCCCTGCCTTGAAAGACAGGAAGAGTGGTTCATCATTCCTATGGAGAACGAACCCCAAACGTCCTTGTCTTGGTACAGAACCAAGATGCAGTACATGTCCAAATCCCAACCAAACCTGTGGTTTATCAGCTGTGCAAACATGACAATCACTTTTGTTGAGAACCTGTACTGAATATTTAACCCATTCTACCCAAGCATTCACACTTCTATATCTTGTTTCTATCTCTAATATTTATTTTAGGTCTTTTACCTCAATTACTTCTACTCTTTTAGGGTCATTTTCAACCCACTAGGTCCTGTCCAGAGATGTGGGCACACATTCCATAGACCCGGATTGTTAACTCTTGTCTCCCTGTCGCTGACAGTGGAGACATTAATTAAGATAAGTACTTGGTCCTTCAAGTTCCTTCAGGGTAAAATTCATCAAACATCTACTTTGATGATTTGAGGGAATGATGCCATGATTACATTTACTATCAAACATGAACATCTGGTTGTAGGCAAAAGCCGTTTGCACCTCCTCCATAGTAATGATACATTTTAGCCTTTCTCACTTCATCATTTTAGCCAAACCCACTTCATCTGGCAAAGGTATGGCAAGACAGTCTCTCAGACTCTTTTCAGTCACATTGAGAGGCTCTGTGTATGAGGGATGTGCTTCCCACTGATAAATACTTTTCCCTTGGGGAGAATCCCTTTTCACCAGTCCCTTTACTTGAGTATAGTGAGTCCATCCCTTCTGTGTGGTTCAGATGGCTGTCTCAATGGTCAACCACACCTGGTAAGGGCCCTCCCAGTCCAGCTGGAGTCTGTCCTCTTTCTAGGTAGTGATCAGCACCAAGTCTCCCAGTTGGAAGTGAGGAATGGTGAATTTGAAGGTAAGGGTTTGGACTAAGAGTCCTTTTAACTTGAGGGTTAGCAAAGCAGAAAGGATCAACATGAATGTAGTTTCTCAGCAATTGATCTCCAGTTTCCATGGTGGGTAGGTCTGTGGTTCTTCCCAGGTGGTGGTGGTGATGGCTATGTGCTATGGTAGGGCAGTCTATTGATGATGGCATGGCTCCCCTTTAGCAGTGAATGCTATTTGACCCATTGGTTTCAAATATTTTGAGAGGATTAACATGAAGATATTCAGGGATAACACATTCTCACAACAGTATTTACTACACTCTGTCTATTTCCTCAAACTAAAAGAAACATTACTGGCTCTATCATCTTTATGCATGAATACAGTAGTTCATTTAAAAGCTTCTCAAACAGGAATGTCAATTAAACATACTTTAACATTATAACCTTGTCAAATAAACTAGTCTTTCAATACTCACAGCTACAGCACAATATCCTTTCCCTCCTCTTAACAAAACAAAATGCATACATACAGGGTGGCCTAAAATTTAACAACAACAACAAAGAGTTTTCAATTAAGAAAGAGTATTGGTACACCAAATGTCTTTTAAAACAGTATTATGTTCTCAGAAGATAGTCCAATTTTCCTGACCTGGCCTGTGTACGGATTGCCTGGTCACCGTGGTTACTTTGTTCTCAGTCCTTCATGCCTCTCTCACTAATTCTTTTTTAACAGAGTTGTGTCTTTTTCTAGCTCTTGCTGGGAAGGATCACCTTTGCCACTTAAACAAAGGTGGGATGTGTCTCCCTTTCCGCCAGGGCTACCACTCTAAAGGGAGGCAGAAAATCCCATACAAGCCCGGAAATTTGTGAGAAATGTTCTCAATATTGACAAATGCTCAAGAAATCCAATCTGTACTCATTTTAGCAAGAGTGAGGTTTTCTTTATCCGATTTTGCAAAATCGGGCCCCCAACCCAGTAGACACAGGCAGATGCCACAATTCAATAGATTCAATATTTTGCCCATGGTGGTGGTTATGTGCGGTGGAATTGGTTCCCACTCATAGCGACCCTGTACGTGTTTCTGAGGCTGTAAATCTTTATGGGAGCAGAAAGCCTCATCTTTCTTCTGTGGAACAGCTGGTAGTTTCGAACTGCGGACCTTGTGGTTCCCACTATGCTACCAGACCTTGAATTCTTCAATATTGCAAGTTGAGGCTTGAATGTTTCTTCAGTTCCTTCACCTTGGGAAATGCTGTGTGTGTTCCTGTGTTCTTCCCTTTTGTTTCAATTGAGCAAATAATCCAAGAAACTGGATTAAATAAAGAAGAACTTGCCATCAGGATTGGAGGAAGTCTCATTAACAATCTTTGATATGCAGATGATACAACTTTGCTTGCTGAAAGTGAATAAGTCTTAAAATACTTATTGAAGACATGTTATCAGAAGAGTCTGTTATCAGAAGAGTCTCCAGTCTATGGAGAAAGATCTCATGCTTGGTGAAGTGGAGGATCAGCAAAAAAGATGAAGACACACAACAAGGTTGATTGGCACAGAGGCAGCAGCAAAGGGCTCAAGTATAACAAGTATTCTGAAAATAGTGATGCTATGTTCTTCGTGGCACTGTGGGCTAATGTGTCAGACTGCAAAGTCGTTTGAACTGCAAGGTCGGCATATAAAGCTCACCAGCTGCTCCTTGGAAACCCTATACATGGACTATGGGTCGGAATCGACTTGACGGCACTTAACAACAATAATAACAACATGCTCTTCCTAATACAGTACAGCTATACTGTATGAGGAGGAGTATAGCATCAGGATTGGTTAAAAACCCATGATATGCAGATGATACAATCTTGCCTGCTAAAAATGAAGACATTAAATACTTTTTGTTGCAAGTGAAAGACTACATCATTCAGTATGAATTACACATGAACATGAAAATGAAAATCCACTGGTCCCATAAACAACATCAAAATAAATAGTTAAGAAATGGAAGCTGTCAAGTGTTTCATTCTACTTGGATCAATAATCAACACCCATAGAATCAGCAGTCAAGATATCTGAAAACAACCCCTTTAAAATCTTAAAAAGCAAATATATCATTAATGAGAGTATGATTTTGAGAAATTTGATAATTAACGTGAGCATGATTCAAGCCATGGTGCCCTTTAGTCAATTCTGACTTATATGCGCAACAGAATGAAACCTTACTCACTCCTGCACTGTCTTCACCAGGTGCTTCATATCAGTTCTGACTCATAGGAACCTATGAACAACTGAACAAAACACTGTCTGGTCCTGTTCCATAAGTACAGTGGTCATGTTAGAAGCCATTGTTGCTACCACTGTGTCAATACATCTTTCTAGGTGTCTTTTGATTAAGCAAAGACTCAGTCAGAGATGAGGGAAGATAACTGCTAAGCCACATGGGCCTTGCCATAAAACCAAGAAACAGAAGCTGAAAAGGGGCTTTCCTCCAGAGTCAACAGAGAGAGAAATCCTTTCCCTAAAACCACTTAACATGAACTCGGACTTCTAGTTTCATAAACTGTGAAAAATAAATTTCTGATAGAGCAGCGCTAGATAACTATGACACCGGTCAGCACAGCTTTATAGTGAATTTCTAAGTTCTTGGAGAACATGTCTATGATTATCAGAGTACTTTTCATGCAATGTCTGACATAACACACCAGAAGAAGTATTCACAGATGCTTTCTATAATAAAATACTGATGGTAACAAAAATCATCTTCTAGACTAAATATTAAGCATTTTTAAAAGAAACTGAGGTAATTAAATATTATTGAACTTTAAAAATGGAAGTTATAGAAGTAACATAGTTTTATTCTATTTATTTACCATTGTTGTTGTTAAGTCAATTCCAACTCATAGCAACCCTGTATAGTGTTTCTGAGGAACAGCTAGTGAACTTGAACTGCCGATCTTGTGGTTCAAATGACTTTGCAGTTAAACTCATTAACCTGAAGCACCACACCAAGACTCCTATTTACCATTAGTAAATATTTATTACTAAAATTTTAATTTCACTTTTTAAACATAAAGGGATAGACATTTTCTATCCTAAATATTATCTTTTTGTACCTCCCTAAACTTCAAATTTTATCATCTGTGGAATTCCATACAACACAGCATTCTTTCATTTTTCAATTTTTTTGGCATCGTACATTAATATATGCATATTCCTCTTCAAAAAAATTTTTAAAAAAGAGTTCTAACAAAGTTTTTATTAACTTTCACAAGGTCTAGAAACTTTTGTTTGCCTTCCATTTGCCCTGTTAACTGATACTTAAAAGAATCTTTCTACTTCACAGTCATGAGTTTCTTGGATTTCTCACTCTTGTGTTACCAGTGCTGAGACTTCTAGAATAACTAAGCTAATCTTTATGTAAATAGAAACATGCCCCACAGTGCTCTACAGCCTCTATCAAGATGAAAATACCAGTCTTTTCACCTCACTCTGCTTACACCCAGCTAAGCAGCATCTGTAGTCTAACTTCTTTTGCTTCCAAACAAAGATTTTTAATGTTTACTCAACTTTCTCAAGTAAAATTTTTGTGTTCTTTCTGTCATTCTCTTTTTTCTCTCCCTCATCTTTTGTTCTCTTTTTCTCTCTTACTTTCACATTTCCATAGGAAAAAAAGTATTAGCAAGACCAGATATTTAAAACTCATTTTGTACAATATTCAAGTAATCCTTCTAAATTTGAAGTCATTAGCTACTGTACAATATGATCATAGTTAGCCATTGCTGGTGACTTTGATGCAAGTTTTTAGTGCTCATATTCCTAATGCAATTCTGAGAGGACACCACAGGGTGTTATTCAACTGGGATTGATTTAGTATGTCTTATTGAGTGCATTGTTGTTGTTGTTAAGTGCTGTCGAGTCAATTTCCACCCATAGCAACCCTGTATATGGTTTCCAAGGAGCAGCTGGTGAGCTTGAACCACTAATCTTGCAGTTCAAATGACTATGCAGTCTGTCACATTAGCCCACAGTGCCACAGTGCCACACCAGGACTCCACTGAGTGCATTAGAATGATAAAAACTCTGGCCTATTGTCATACAACTGGAACTCTCCTTCCAGTTCTAGAATACCCATCAAAAGTATGAAAATCCACTGTTATTTCAGAATACACTTTTTATAAATTTTCAGAGAGAGCGTATTATTGGAGCTAAGAATTCAAATTGAAAAAAAAATCCAATAAGGCCAGTTATGTAAAGTTTCAAAGTCTAGAATGAATGTACTATCTTTGGTAAAAATTTTTAATTTTTTTAAAACCTATATACATGACTTCACTTGAGGTACCTGAATGTCAGCTCAAATAAATTATTTCACAGTTAAAAAGATTAGTATAAAAATGAATATGACTCAGAGCCGGGAGTGGGAAGTGTGAGAGCAATAGTTGAAGACAAGAAGTGAGTCTGTTAAAGCATCTTACATAATATTCATGATAAAAACAATGCAGAATAATGTAAGGATAATCTTTGAAACTATTGTTGCTAATATATAAGGATAATTTGTATAATTTAAGAATAAACATTGTATACATTTTTCTGAGTAAACTTACATTCTGGACTATGCATATTCAACAAAGGAGACCACTCTCTTCATCTCTTTCTTTTACCATGAAGAGTTGCTTGTGTGCCTGTTACCTTATCAATATATAGTTTTACTCTAACAGCATAAAATTCCAGAAGTCAAGCTAAGGGAAAAAAACAGTTCAAAATGAAGCATCATATCTAGCAGTTATAGAGTTGGACTTTCCATTTAACTTTAAATTTCCCATAATTAGTTTTTAAATAATTTGCACATATCAATCAGTTCATGAAATGAAAAACTCTGATGGATAACTATCATATGAAACACAGGTTATTTCTGTCAAAAAACATTTGAAGAAGGGATAAAATAGGACTTGTTTTCTAAGGAATTATTTTTTTAATGAAATACAATTTTAGATTTCATTTGTTAATAATTTTCAAAATACTGTCAATTTTCCTGGCTATGGTAAACAGAATTCTAATCTATAGGCCCTCAAGAGATTCCATCCTTGCTGTACACATCCCTCATGACTCTAGGATCATGAATGTGATAGATTTTACTTCCCAAATTATATTTTGTCATTCAGATTTAATACAAAGGAGGCTCTGCCTGTTGCTGTGATGGAAGGCAAACACCTGATTGTGACCCCCTAATAGATGACAGCTAAACAATTAAAAAAAAAAAAAAAAAAAAAACCTGGGACCACAATTCTAGACTCACAATGAAATGAATTGTCAATAATCTCCATGAGTTTAGAAGTGAATGCTTCTCCAGAGCTTCCAGATAGAAATGCACCTGCTTTCAGCTTGTGAGACCTCGAACAGACAACTCAGTCACACTATGCCTGAATTTCTGATTACAAAACTGTGAGTTAATAAATAGATGTGGTTACAGTTTATCATAATTTGTTACACAGCAATAAAAAACAAGCACACTGTAATTTTTCTCACCATGATTGTTTTTGTACCAGACTGAATCATAATCTCTAAACTAGATAAGAGCAAAAGAAAGAAAGGAAGGAAGGAAGAGAAGGAAAGAAAGGAAGAAGGAAATGAAGGAAGGGAGAGAGGGAAGAAGGAAGGAAGGAAGGAAGGTAGGAAGGAAGGAAGGAAGGAAGGAAGGAAGGGATATGCAGGTTGTCCTCTTTTATGCTGACCCTCCACATTATCAAGCATGATGTCTTTCTCCAGGGACTGATAACATGTTCAAAGTACCAGAGATAAAGTCTCACTATCCTAGCGTAGTGGTTACAAATCGGGCTGCGACCCGCAAGTTCAGCAGTTCGAAACTACCAGCTGCTCCGTGGGAGAAAGATGAGGCGATCTGCTCCCGTAAAGATTTACAGCCTCGGAAACCCTGTTCAGGGTCGCTATGGGTCGAAACCTACTCGACGGCACTTAACAACAACAACAACAACAACATCCTAGCTTACAAGGAGCAATCTGATGGTACTTTGTCCCTAACAGATTTTCTTGTTCTTCTGGCAGTCCATAGTATTCTTAACAATCTTCACCAACACATAGCTCAAATGCATCAATTCTTCTATGATCTTTCTTATGTTTATCTATGACAGGCACATGAAGCAATTGAAAATATCATGACTTAAGTTAGTCACATCTTAATTCTCAAGCTGACATCTTTGCTCTTGACCATTTTAAAAAGGTCTCTTACAACAGATAATGCCTAATGTAAAACTATACATCATTTTATTTCTTAACTGCTGCTAACGTAAGTGCTAATTATGGTACCAAGTAAGGTGACATTTTTAAAAACTTCAATATTTTCTCCATTTATTATGATATATTTATTGGCCCAGTTGTGAGGATTTTCATTTTCTTTAAATTAAGTTATAACCCATGCTAAATGCTTTTGTCTTTGATTTTCTTCAGTAAATTCTTCAAGTTCTTTTCATTTTCAGCAAGCAAGATTGGGTCATCTGCATATCGAAGGTTGTGAATGACATTCCTCCAATCCTGATGCCACGTTCTTCTTCATATAGTCCATCTTCAAGTTTTATTTGTTCAGTGTACAGATTGAATAAGTAGGATGAAAGGATAACCCAGGCACACACCTTTACCTCTTTTGAGTTTAAACCATTCATTATCCCCTTGTTTTGTTTGAATTACTGCATATTGTTCTGTGTAGAGATCCTTGTGCGCACAATTAAGTGTTCTGGATTTCCCATTCTTCTCTGTGTTGTCCATTGTTTGTTATGATTCAGACTGTCAAATGCCTTTGCATTGTCAATGAAGCCCAAGTAAACACCTTTCTTTTAACAATTACAAATTATCATTTATTAATGCTGTCCTTTCTTGCTTATTTTAATGATAACATTAAATGCATATAGTAATTCTATAGCCATGATATTTTTAACACATCAATATTATTAATTTTCAGCCAGTAGAATGTGAAAATATGTGGAAAGTTATAAGCTGCAAACAGTATGTACACAGACTTTGATAATTCTTTAAAAACATTAACACCAGGACATTTGTAACTTTTTATAAAATTTGATGTGTTCTTTCTTAATGCTCAATTTTTTAATTTTAACTATTTCATAGCCATATTACTCAACACTTCCCCCCCAGAATATCATTGAGCCAATTCTAATAATAGTGACATGGTAGAACTGCCTCATAATGCTTTCAAGGCTATAATTTTTACAGAAACATGTTATACCTTTTTCCCATGGAGCAGCTTGTGAGTTCAAACTACCAACATTTCAGTTAGAAACAAAGTACTTCAACTACTGTACCACAAGAGCATATTTATCACATAAGATACATAGATGATAAAGAACCTAGAATTTAGTTACTGAAATGTACTTGATGTCCAAATAAATTGCTATAAACTGAAATTCATATTATAGTACATTATATTCAGTTACTATTTCTGAAAAGACTGTATTTATATCAACAAATATTTCTTATTTTCATTCATTCACTCATGAAATGTGAATGAATATACATTGTGTATAAGAATCTCTTGGATTTTGCATAAATAATAGGATAAATAATCTTTTCTATGCTGATGGAGTTGACATTCAAGCAAAAAGACAGACATTAAGCTCTTTCATTTTATCTATGAGTCCTGGTGTGGCACTGTAGGGTAAGAACTAGACCACAAGGTCAGTTTGAATGGCAAGGTTGGCAGTTTGAACTCACCAGTCACTCCTCAGAAACCCCATACAGGGTCACTATGAGTCAGAATCAACTTGATGGCATTTAACAATAACAACATGTGCCTAAAAATCTCCAAAGTGCTGAAAATATAACATAATCGCTTATGATTGTAGTTTGTGGCTTCCAAGTGAAATTAAATATACAACGCATTTTGGCGGTGAATGCCTGTGAAAGATAAAATGCAAAGAGTTAGAGAAAGTGGAGAGGGCCTTTAAAGCATGACACAGTCTGAGAGGGACAAGAAAAGGAGATTGATAATAAACAATCTCATACTGCAAAACAAAATTATTAATAAAAAAAAATAGTTTGGGCTGATGGAGAAACTTCAAGTCATAATCATCCATTAAGGAAGTCTAGCACTGTGCCGACACCGGTCTTTGTTAGTACCACCACGGTGTGTATGAGTAGTCACAGGAAGGCATGACTCAGCATGCTGGTGGAACCAGACACACTATTCGTCATTTATACTTTGTGCACAGTCATGCTTTGTGGTTGAATGTTTATGGCCTCCATACCTACTTTCATCTCTGCCACAGGAGACAGTCAGTTCACCTGCCCATTGTGCCATTTGGGGAGTAAAAACAGATCAAATAAAACCAAAAACCCAAACCCAAACAAAACAGCTACTATCACCTGTCAGAGTCATTTAGTCTATTTTGCTTTTCTGTGATTCTTTTGGTACGTTTTGTTCTGGTGATAGTGATTATATGTCATGGAGTTGGTTCTGACTCATAACGACCCTATACAGGGTTTCCAATGCTGTAAATCTTTACCGGAGCAGAAAGCCTCATCTTTCTCACATGGAACAACTGATAGTTTCTAACTGCTGACCTTAAGGTTCACAGCCTGATACATACGTAACCACTACACTACCAGAGCTCCTTCTACTGGGCATTAAAGTGCAATAAGAAAACCTAACACAATATTTACTCACTTTCATGAGTTTATCTACACCCTCAATAAAATTCTAGACTTTTATCCTTTAGCCTTCTGAACAGACAGCCAACTCACTGGCAATAACCACAGAATCTGTATGCATTATCACCTAAAGTAATTTTTATTTCATATAAATCACTACAAATCTGCCATTTTATAGTACTGTGGTGGCTTGCATATTGCTATGATGATGGAAGCTATGACACCAGTATATTAAATACGAGAAGTACTACGCTGGACTGCAAGGTCTGTTTGAGCCACAAGATTGCCTGTCCAAGCTCATCAGCTACACTTCAGAAATCCTATACGGGGTAGCTATGAGTCAAAATTGACTAGACAGCACTTAACAACAACAGGGTCAACTAGATGTCCTGGTGTGGTGCTGTAGGATAAGCACTGGACCCGAAGGTCGGTTTGAACTTTTAGGTCAGTAGTTCAAACTCACAAGACACGCCTCAGAAATCCTATACAGGGTTGCTATGATAACCAATTCAATGACAATTAACAATAATAATAGGGTTATTCAGTGCCCTGGTGTGGCACTGTAGGATAAGCACTGGACTTCTAATTGCAAGTTTGGAGGTTCAGACCCACCAGCCACACCTGGGAAACTTATAAAGGGTAGCTATGTATAGGAACTGACTCCAAGAAACTTAACAAACAACAACAGGGTCACCCATGGTGTACAATTTTAAGTGGCGCTTACAGATACTTACAGACTAATAGAGACTTTATGCACAACAGAATGAAACACTGCCCAGTCCTGCACCAATTGCACAATTGTTGTTACGCTTGAACCCATTGCTGCTGCAGTAGTGTCAACCAATCTCAATGGGAATCTTCCTCTTTTTAACTGACCTTCCACTTTCTCAATCATAATATCCTTCTCCAGGGACTCATCCCTCCTGATAATATGTCTGAAACATGAGAGATGAACTCTTGCCATCCTTGCTTCTAAGGAGAATTCTGATTGTACTTCTCCCAACACAGATTTGTTTATTCTTTTGGCAGACCATTGTATATTCAATTTTCTTCTCAAGTATCATAACTCAAATTCATCAATTCTTCAATAATCTTCCTTATTCAATGTCCAACTTTCACTTGCATATGAGGCAACTTAAAATACTGTGACTTGGGTCAGGCACAACTTAGTCCTCAAACTGATATCTTTGCTGTTGAACACTTTAAAGATATCTGTGCAACAGGTTTGCCTAGTGAAATACATTATGTGATTCCTTGACTGCTGCTTCCATTCATTTTAATTGTGGACCCAAGCAAAATGTTCCATAAAATGACCAAGGCATTAGTAGCTGAAATGGACTGGTATTGGCCATTTTTAATCTGACAGTAATATGATTACAATGCCAGGAATATGAAATTCAAGAGGAAGATTCTCTTTCCTAATGAAAAATAATATTTCAATATCTATCTTGACTAACGATGCTGAATGTGATAGGATAATATCCATATACCTACACAGAAGACCAGTTAATACCACAATTATTCAAATGACACTCCAAGCCAGTGATGATGAAATAAAGAATTCTACCAACTCCTTTAGTCTGAAATTGACCAAACATACAATCAAGATGCATTGATAATTACTGGTGATTGCATTGTAAAAGTTGGCCTTGGTGATTGAAATGATGTTAGAGATTTCATGCTAGAATTTTGCATGATCAAGTAGTTCTTCATTGCAAATACCTTTTTAAACAATATAAAAGGCAACTATACACATAGACCTCATCAGAAAGAAGGCAAATGAATCAAATTGATTATATCTATGTGAAGAGACGAAATCCTGGTGTGGCGCTGTGGGTTAATGTGCTGGACTGAAAAGTTGATTTGAACCACAAGGTCAGCAGTTTAACCTCACCAGTCACTCCTCAGAAACCTGATACAGCATTGCTATGTATTGGAACCAACTCGATGGCACTTAACAACAACAACAACAACATGTGAAGAGGCAGTAGAAAAGCTCAATCACTCGAAACAAGGCAAGGGATCAACTTTGGAACACATCATTACCAATTGCACAAATGCAAGTTCAAGTTGAATCTGAAGAAAAATAACTCAAGTTCAGAAGGTCAAAGTATGACCTTGAATATATCCCACCAGAATTTATAGACCATCTCAAAGACAGATTTGTTGCATTAGCCACTCAAGATTGAAGACCAGAAGAGTTGTAGGATAACATCAAGAATATCACACAGAAAGAAAACAAAATGTCATTAATAAGAAATAAAGAAAATAACAAAATAGATGCCAGAAGAAACTAGGAAACTTTCTCCTAAGTTTAGAGAAGCTGAAGATAAAGGCAGAAATGAGGAGAAAAAAGAACTAAACAGAAAATTTTGAAGATCAATTCAAAAAGACAATGTGAAATGTTATAATGAAACCTCCAAAGACCTGGAGTTAGAAAAACAAAAGGGAAGAACATACTCAGAATTTCTTAAGCTGAAAAAACTAAAGAAAAAGTTCAAACTTTAACTTGAAATGCTGAAGGATTCCATGGGCAAAATAAGTCACTGCACCAAAAATAAAAGGAGGTAGTCCAAGGTGCATTGAAGGAATTGACAAAGAACAAGGCACCAGCCATTGATGGAATACAAATTGAAATTTTTCAAGAAAGTGAGATGGCACAGGAGGCACTCACTCATCTCTGCCAAGAAATTTGGAAGACAACTATCTGGCCGACTGATTGGAAGAGATCCATATTTGTGCCCATTCCAAAGAGAGGTGACCCAACAGAATGCAGAAATCATCAAACAATCTCTTTGATATCCCAAGCAAGTAAAGTTTTACTAAAGGTAATACAGAAACGGCTACAATCGTACATTGACAGAGAACTTCCAGAGGTTCAAGCCAGATTCAGAAGAGGCCATGGAATGAGGGATATCATTGCTGATGTCTGATGGATCTTGGTTGAAAGCAGAGAACATTAGAAAGATGTTTACCTGTGCTTTATTGACTATGCAAAGGCTTTTGACAAGCTATGGACAACATTGCGAAGTATGAGTACTCCAGACAACTTAATTGTGTTCATGAGGAATCTGTACCTGAACCAAGAGGCACTTGTTTGAACAGAGCATGGGAACACTCTGTTCTGAAATTAAGAAAGGTGTGTGATGAGGTTGTATTCTTTCACCATACTTATTCAACTTGTATGCTGAACAAATCATCTGAGAAGCTGGGTTCTATGAAGAAAAACATGGCATCAGGATTGGAGGAAGACTCATTAACAACGTGCAATATGCATATGATACAACCTTGCTTGCTGAAAGTGAAGAGGATTTAAAACATTTACTGATGAAGATCACAGAGCACAGCCTTTGGTATGGATTACATCTCAATGTCAAGAAAACAAAAATTCTCACCACTGGACCAATAAACAACACTCTGATCAATGGAGAAAAGATTGACGTTGTCAAGGACTTCCTTCTTCTTGGATCAACTATCAACACTCACGTAAGCAGCAATCAAGAGATCAGACGACGTATTGCATTAAACGAATCTGCTGCAAAAGACCTTTTTAAAGTGTTGAAAAGCAAAGATGTCAGCTTGGGGACTAAGGTGCTCCTGACCCAAGCCATGGTATTTTCAATAACCTCATATGCATACGAAAGCTGGACAATGAATAAGGAATACCATAGAAGAACTGATGCTTTTGAATTATGGTGTTGGAGGAGAATATTGAAAGTCACATGGGCTGCCAAAGAACCAATAGATTCATTTTGGAAGAAGTGCAGCGAGAGTGCTCCTTAGAGACCAAGCTGGCCAATCTTTGTCTCTCATACTTCAGACATATTGTCAGGAAGGACCACTTACTGGAGAAAGGTATCATGTTTGGTAAGGTGGAGGGTCAGAGAAAAAGAGGAAGACCCCCAACGAGATGGAGTGGCCAAGTGGCAGCATCGTTGGACTCAAGCGTGGCAACAATAGTGAGGTTGGCCCAGGATCGGGCAGTGTTTCGTTCTGTTTTGCATAAGTCGCTATGGGTTGGTACTGACTCAATGGCACCTAACAACAACAACAACAGCAACATTCAATTATTTCAAATGGTAGCATATGATCAAGAACCTATGGTACCCTCTTCCAAGACTGAGACCCAAGGAGAGTACATGAGCAGGTATGTGGTCTTGCTGGTGACCATGTTGCTCTACTGATAAGGGGAAGTAGAGGAAAGACAGCAATGAAGCTGTGAGCTAAGTCTGACCATGTTCAACAGACTCCTGTCAATGACACTGTGCATTAGACTGTGAAGATCATGACAAACTGTGGATAGTACTTTGAAGAATGTGTACTCCAAAACACTTAATTGTCCTCATGAAGAACCTGAACATAGACCAAGAGGCAGTTGTTAGACTAGAAGAAGGGGATACTGAATTATTTAAAACCAGGGTTGTATCCTTTCACCTTACTTTTTTTATGGTTGTTAAGTGCCATTGAGTCAAGTAGGTCCTGACTCATAGCGACCCTATATAGAACTTTAAAGGAGTGACTGGTGAGTTTGAACCACCAAACTTGTGGTTCAAACTGACCTTGTAGCCCAGTTGTTTATCACACTACACCACACCAGGGAAGTTGTATACCAATGTTGTATTTTTTCACAATACTTGTGGTGAACAAATAACCCAAGAAGCTGTATTATATGAGAAAAAGAATGTAGCATCAAGTTTGGAGGAAGACTCAGTATCAACCTGCGATATGAAGATAATACAACCTTAGTTTCTGGAATGAAAAAGAATTAAAATACTTACTGATAAAGATTAAAGACTGCAGTTTATGGATTGCACCTCAAGGTCAAGAAAATAATAATCCTCGCCACTGATTCAATAAATAACATCATGATATATGGATAAAAGATTCAAGTTTTCAAACACTTCATTTTGCTTGGATACACTATCAACACTCATGGTAGTCAAGAAACATAATGATCTATTGCATTAGGTAAATTTGCTGCAAAAAAACATCTCTAAAGTGTTCAAGAGCAAAGGTATCATTTTGAGGACTAAGGTATGCCTTTCCCAAAATAGGGTATTTTCAAATGCCTCATATGCATGCAAAACTTGGACAATGAATAAGATAGACCACAGAGGAATCTATATAGTTGATATTCGAGAAGAATATTAAAGGTACCATGGACTGCCAAAAGAACAAACAAATCTGTATTGGAAAAAGTAAAGCCAGAATGCTCCTTGGAAGCCAGAATGATGAGACTTTATCTCTCATACTTCAGACATGTTATCAGGACAGATTAGTCCCAGGAGAATGATATCACTGAGAAAAATAAGAGAGTCAGCTAAAAAGAGGAATAAGATGGACTTGCACAGTGGCAGTAGCAATGACCTCAAACAAAATAACAATTGTGAAGATGGTGTTAAGACCAGACAGTATTTTATTAGTTAGAAGCAACTAGTTAGATTAGTAGTCACTGAAAACTCTACGCATAGCAGAGAAACATTGTCAGATATAGGACTGGAAGGTGGGAGGGCACTCAGAAAGCGACTGTGGAAAAAAATGCCTCCTCAAAGTAGGGTTGACCATATGACATGAATACAGTTAAGCTCGGGGGA
>NW_006408600.1:8760759-8769690 GCF_000296735.1 Chrysochloris asiatica
GTGGCAGCGGTAGTGAGGTTGGCCCAGGATAGAACATTGTTTCGTTCTGCTGTGCATGGGGTCGCTATGAGTCGGTTCCGACTCGATGGCACCTGACAACAACAACAACAAAGTTAGATTAGTTAGAAGCTAATTATTTATAATTAGTTAGAAGCCCCATTCTGTGGGCTCCTTTTTTACTCTTTTGGTGAAATCTTTTGATATACATAAATTTCTCATTTTTACTATGCCCCAATCATCTATTTTGTCTTTTGTTTGTATAATTCTCTTAATGTTTGATAATGTTTGCCCCATATGAGAGCCCTTAAGTTTGTCCCTTTTTTTTTCCATTGATGACCTTCATAATTGTCTTTAATCCATGTTGAGTTGACTTTTGCATATGGTGTGACATAAAGGTCTTGTTTCACACTTTTGCATATTGATTTCCAGTTCTGCCACCACCATCTGTTGAAAACCCTATCTTCTCCCGATTCAGTGTATTTTGGTCTTTTGTCAAAGATCAGTTGCCTGTAAGAGGATGGGTTGATTTCTGGATTATCAATTCTTTTCCATTGATCTACGTGTTTTTTATTATACCCGTACCAGGATATTTTGATCACTGCAGCCATGTAGTAAAAATTTTAATCAGGGAGTGAGAGGTCTCCAACTTTCTTCTTCTTAAGCAGTACTTTGCTTATCTGGTAACTCTTTCCTTTTCATGTAATGTTTGTAATCATTTTTTTTCCCCCATCTCTTTAAAGAATGTCATTGGAATCCAGACTGGGATTGCATTGTATCTCTAGATTGCTTTGGGTAGTATTAACATTTTCAGAATGTTAAGCCTTCCCATGCAGAAACATTGTATATTCTTCCAGTTTTGTGAATCTCTTTTGGTTTCTTGTAGTAGTATTTTGTTGTTTTCTTTGTATAGGTCCTTTGTATCTCTGGTTAGATTTTATTCCTAAATATTTCATCCTCTGGGCAGCAATTGTAAATGGTATTTTTTCCCTAATTTCCTTTTCAGTGCTGTCATTATTAGTATAGAGGAATCCAACTGATTTTTGAATGTTGAGCTTGTACCCTGCCACTTTGCTGAATCTTCCAATGACTTCTAGTAAGTTTTTTTTGTTTTGTTTTGTTTTGTTTTCCTGAGTCATTGGGGTTTTCTATGCATAGGATCATATCATCTGCAAATAGAAAGAGTTTTATTTCTTCTTTGCTAGTTTGGATGCCTTTATTTTCCCTCCAACGAGATGGATCGGCCAGGTGGCATCATTGATGGACTCGGGGGTGGCAGCGGTGGTGAGGTTGGCCCAGGATCGAACATTGTTTCGTTCTGCTGTGCATGGAGTCGCTATGAGTTGGTTCCGACTCGATGGCACCTGACAACAACAACAACAACATCTTGCCTTATAACTCTGGCTAAGACTTCCAACACAAAATTGAATAGGAGTGGTGATAAAGGGCATCCTTGTCAGGCTCCTGTTCACAAAGGGAACACTTTCAGTTTATCTCCATTGAGAGTGATGTTGGCTGTTGGTTTGCATATATACTCTTAAATATGTTGAAGAATTTCCCTTCAATTCCTTCTTTGTTGAGTGTTTTTTATCAGGAATGGATGTTGGATTTTGTCAAATGCTTTTTCTGCATCAATCGATATGATCATGTGGTTCTTTTCCTTTTTTTTTTTTTTTTATTTATATGGTGAATTACATTGATTGTTTTTCTAATATTGAACGATCCTTGCTTCCCTGATATGAATCCCACTTGATAATGATATAAATATATTTTTAAATAGAATTCTGTTAGCTAGGATTTTCTTAAGAATGTTTGTATCTATGTTCATGAGGGATGTTGGTCTATAGTTTTCTTTTTTCTGATGTCCTTCCCTGGTTTTGGTATTAGGGTTATGCTTGCTTCATAAAATGTATTAGGCAGTTTTCCATTCTTTTGTATATTCTGAATTAATTTGAATAGAATTGGTCACAGCTCTTCCCAGTGAAGTCATCTGGACCTGGACTTTTTCTGGTTGGGTATTCTTTGATGATCTGATCAGTTTCTTCTTTTGTTATAGGTCAGTTCAAGTTTTCTACTTCACTCTGTGTAAGGTTAGGCAGGTCGTGTTTTTCTAAAAATATATCTATCTCATCTAGATTTTCAAATATGTTGGAGTACAACTCTTCATAGTATTCTGTTATTATCCTTTTAATTTCCATTTGTTCTGTTGTTAAATTACCCAGGTGGTTTCTTTTTCATGTTTTTAGGTTTGCCAATGATATGTAAATTTTAATCATCCTTTCAAAGAACCAGCTTCTTGTCCTGTTGATTCTTTCTATAGTTCTTCTGTTTTCTATCTCATTTGGTGAATGACTTCATTTTGGTTGAAGCAACCATCAGCACTGATGGAAGCAACAGTCAAGAAATTAAATGATGTATTACATTGGGCAAATCTGCTGCACAAACTCTCTTTAAAGTGTTGTAGAGCAAAGATGTCAGTTTGGGGACTAAGCTGTGCCTGACACAAGCCATGGTATTTTCAATAACCTCATATACATGTGAAAGTTGGATAGTAAGTAAGGTAGACTTCAGAAGAATTGCTGCATTTGAGTTATGGTGTTAGAGGAGAGTATTGAATGTACTACGAACTACAAAAAGAACAAACAGATCTCTCTTGGAAGAAGTAGAGCCAGAGTGCTCCTTTGAAGCCAAGATGGCCAGACTCCAACTTTCATACTTCAGAAATATTGTCAGTAGGGACCAGTCACCAGAGAAAGATATCATATTTGGTAAAGTGAAGGGTGGGAGAAAAAGAGGAAGACCCCCAATGAGATGAATTGGCACAGTGACAGCATCAATGGCTCAAACGTAACAATGATTGTGAGGTGGCCCCGGATTGGGCCGTGTTTGTTCTGTTGTGCATAGGGTCACTGTGAGTCAGTTTTGACTCAATGACACCTAACAACAACAGCAACATCTTATTTATGTATCCTCTAATCTTGGTGCTGTGGGTTAATGTGCCAGACTGCAAGACCATTTGAACTGCAAGGTCGGTGGTTCAAGCTCACCAATCACTTTTTGGAAACCCTATACAGGGTTGCTATGGATCAGAACCGACTCGATGGCACTTAACAACAACAATCTGTATTATTTCATTTCTTATGGTGACTATAGTTTATGTTGGTGGTCTGTTTCTAATTGTTGGAGATGTTGTGTTAATGAGTTGATTTTGATTCTTTCTTCTTTTTGGATGTGTACATTCATTGTAATGAATTGTCCTCTCAGCATTACTTTTGTAAAAAAGATTTTGGTTTGTTGTTTTTTTTTACATTCTTGTTTGTTTCAAGGAATTCTCTGAATTTACCTTTTATTGTTCTACTGCCCAGTAGCTTTTAAGCACGATGTTATTACGTTTCCATATATTTGACTTTATTTCTTTGACATTCCTATTGCTGTTTTCTAATTTTAAAGCATTGTTATCTGAGAATGTTCCATGTGGACTTGAAAATAATTTATATTGTGCTGTGTTGGGTTGAATGCTCTGTACACATATTTGAGGTCACGTTTGTTAATGGCTTTTTTTTAGTTCCTCTGTGTCTTTGTTGAGTTCTTTCTGGTTGTTCTATCCATTTTTGAAAGTAGTGTTTTAAGATCTCCTGCTATTATTGTAGATTTGTCTATTTCTTTCATCAGTTTTATTAGGATTTGCTTTATATGTTTTGGGACTTATTCACTGCGAGCCTATATATTTATTAAGATATGTCATCGTGTTCAATTGGCACTTTAATCATGAGATAATGTCCTTCTTTATATTTTATGCTGGTTTTCATCTTAAAGTTTATTTTATCAGAGATTAGTATTGCCACTCCTGCGTGTTTTTAGATTGAAATTAACTTGGTCTATTTATATTTTCCATCCTTTAACTTTTAATCTGTTTTTTTGTTTTTTTGTGTGTATGGTGTGTCTCTTGAAGACAGCATATTGAAGGATCTTGTTTTCTTATCCATTCTGCCACTTTCTATCTCTTGATATTTAATCTGTTGTCTTTCACTGTAATTATCAATATGTATGAATTAATTGTTGTCATTATGTGCGTTTTTTTGGTGGTGCTGCTAATTTCTTTGTTCTGCATGCCTTCCTGTGCTGAGCTATGTTTCTTTGTTTTGTTTTTTGGGGGGGTCACTTTCTTTATAGTTTTAGTGTTTCCATGTACTTTTTGGATTTTTGTTTTCTTAATATACAGTGAAATATTCAGTGTCTTTGAGGTTACTGTATACTCTATTAATTTTTTCCCTACATTAAAAATAGTCTATTTTATCCTGCAATCTACCTGGTATCCTCCCCATATGGATCTCTGTTTCTATATTTTCCCTTCCTTCACATTGTAATTGTTTTGGTCATTCACCAACCTCTCAGATACTCTGAATTTGTTCTTGTGGTTTTGTTCTATTCTGGACTCTTCCATCTTTCAATTGAGTTCCATGTGGTGCAGCCACATATGTCAACCTCTAGTTGTTGTCTGTTCTTGGTTTTCAGTCCAAAGAACTCCCTTTAAGATGTTTTGAAGCACTGGGTTGGTTTTGACAAAGTCTCTTAGTTTCTGTTTATCCTGGAATGTTTTGATTACACCATAATATTTAATTGGCAGCTTTGCTGGGTATATGATTCTTAGTTGGCAGTGTTTTTCTTTCAGGGTTTTATATATGTTTTCCCATTGCCTCTTGCCTGCATAGTTTCTGCTGATAGATCAGAGTTTAATCGTATTTGCTTACCTTTGTAAGTAACACTTCTCTTTTCCCTAGCTTCATTCAGGATTCTCTCCTTGTCTTTGATTATGATATATCTTGGTGATTTTCTTTTGTGGTCTATTCTTCTTGGGGTTTGTTCAGCTTCTTGAATGCTTATCTTCTTGTCTTTCAGGATGCTAGGGAAATTTTCTTTCAGAAGCTCTTCTATAATCTCTTCTGTGGTTTTCTGTGATCCATCTTTGTCCGGGACTTCAATAACTCTTAGGTTATTCCTCTTCATATTGTCACACATGAATCTTAGATTTTCTTCAGATTTTTTATTCTTTCTTTCTGGTTGCTCTTCTATCTTAGCAGTATTTAGAGATATGTCTTCCAGCTCTCTGGTTCTGACTTCCATTTCTTCAATTCTACTCCTTTGCCCTTTCAGTGTATTTTCCATTACTGATATTTTATTATTAATTGTTTGTATCTCTTTTTGCAGGTTTTGAATTGTTTCCAATGTCATTTCTATCTTATTTGATTGTTCCTCTAACACTGTCCTGACTTCTTCCTAATTTTTCTCAGCCCCTCTGTGGAGCATTTGGATGTACCTCAATATCATTTTCCTGAATTCCTTATCAGGCAGTTCCAAAGCCTGCCCTCCTTCCAAAGGGAATTCTAGGTGTACCTCCAGCTAATTTATTTCAACTACTCTATCTAGTCTTTGGACATGAGCTGAAATATATTGTTGCTTTTCAGTAATGAGTGATATATATCGATAATTAGGTGAGTGTATGTTGGTATATTAATAAGCTTTCTGATTGCCTCTTGGTAGATATGAGCAGAGGTGGGCTTCCCTTTTCAATTATCTTATTATTCAACTTAGAGTCATTTTTAAAAGTGTTGGCAATCTATGTTGCTTTGCTGACTAGCAGCTGGTATTGTCCTTTGCCTGGATGGTGGAATTTTATAGGGTACCATTGTAACTTGGTTATATGATTATAATTTCTGTCTCTTCTTAGTAATATAGGGAGAAAAAGAGCCCCCCACCAAGGTAAAAGGGGGACAAAGAAAAAAACCTGATTAGATAAAAAAAATCTATTATCTACACACACACATACATGGAGTAGAAAAATATGAGTAAGACTTTAACATCCATTTTTCAGCTTCTTGAGCTTTCAGCCACCTGAGAAATTTCAAGATGTTACCATTGCCTTTTATGGTGTAACTCAAGATATAGTTTTTGGCCTTTCTCCTTTTTTGCTTCTCTCACTTTTCCTCAAGCCCATTTTGGTGTTATTCCTAGTGAGAAATAGCCCAGCGTTGGCCAGAGTACTAAATATTCCTGTATGAAGTTTCAATACCAATGGAAGCAGCAGTGAATAAATCAAATGATGTATTGGATTAGGCAAGTCTACTGCAAAGCACTTGTTGTGACAAGGTTCTAGGTGGCCATTTAAAGATCTCACACATACAGTCTAACATGTTACTCACCTAAAATAGAGACAGAGAAAAATTGGCTTCACTTATGAAAATCAATCTCACATAAATCTGGTGTAGGGAAGAATTTCTACATTCACCCCATGCTGGTTAATGTGCTGGACTGAAAGGTCAGTTTGAACTGCAAGTTCAGTGATTTAAACTCACCAGCTGCACCTTAGAAACCTTCTACAGGTTGTGATGGGTGGGAATTTATATGATGGCATTTAACAACAACAATTCCTTCCCTGCTGGGAACAGATATAGAAGTAGGGTGAGCCAAATGCCATATGATACCTGAGAATGTGCAAAAGACAGAAAAAGTTACTGTGACCAGGACAGAAGAAGGCTTCTCTAATGATAAAGGACTGCGAGACAGTGAGAGACTCAGTTGCATCAGTTAGGACTCAATTTCCTATCTGAGATATTCTTGCTCAAGTCTTTTATTTGGGCAACCTGGAGAGAGGTACAAATGATAATAAATTTTGTCACCTTGATGTCTAATGCATGCCTGACTCAAGCCATGCTCTTTTCAATTGCCCCATATACATGTGAAAGCTGCACAATGAACAAAGAAGATCAAAGAAGAATTGACACATTCAATTTACAGTGTTGGTGAATAATACTGAATATGTCATAAACTTCCAGACGAATAAGCAAATCAGTCTTGAAGGAAGTCCAACCAGGATTTTCCTGGATGTGAGGATGGTAAGACTTCTCTTGCTTCCTTTGAACACACAATTAAGGAAGACCAATTTAGGAAAGGATATGAAGTTTGGTAAATAAAGGATCGGGGGAAAAGATGTAAAATCCTCAATGAGATGGATTAATATAATCCATCTGCAAAAATGAACTTAAATATTTGCAAAAATGGACTCAAATATAGCAATGATTGTGAGATTGACCCACAAGCAGGGAATTTTTCCTTCTGAAATGGTGGCATGTTGTTGTTGTTGTTATGTGCCGTGGAGTTGGTTCCGACTCATAGCAACCCTGTAGAGGGTTTCCGAGGCTGTAAATCTTTACTTTAGGATAGTGGTTATAAATTGGTCTGCTAACCTGAGGGTCAGCAGTTCAAAACTACCAGTTGTTCTGTGGGAAAAAGATGAGGCTTTCTGCTTCCATAAAGATTTACAGTCTCAGGGTCGCTATGAATCGAAACCAATTCCACAGCACATAACAACAACAACAACAATAACAATGAGTCTTAGCTGATTCAAAAGCAACTAATAAGAAATGCAAATTTCAGAGTGGCATTGTCTTATTTGTGAGAAATCTTATCTATTATATTACTGTAGTGATTTGTCTAGCTTTTCTTTTTTTCTTTTAAACTGTAAGTACCTGGAGGATATAGTTCACAATATTACTTGGATCCCTAGATTCTTTGTGGCACTGTAGGATAGGCACTGGATTGCTAACCTCAGGGTTGGAAGTTCAAACCCACCAGCAGTACAAATCCACTCCTTGGAAACACCATACAGGGTCGCTATGAGTCAAAACCAACTTGATAGCAATTTTATGGCATTAACAACAACAGTTATGATAGGTACCATAGGTAATATATTTCCATTTCACGAACAAATATACTGGAACTATTAAATGAATTCTGTTCTACAAAGTGAACACATGGTTCATAATATTCTTTCTAATTTTTATAATGGACAGACCTGTGCTGGAAGAAGTACAGTCAAACTCCTCCTTGGAAGCCAGGGTAGCCAGACTTTGTCTCTCATACTTCAGACATACTACTAGAGGGAACCAGTTCACAGAGAAGAATGTCATGTTTGGTAAAGTGGAGAGTTGGACATTAAGCGAAAGATGCTCAATGAGATGGATTGTCACAGTGGAAGTAACATGGATATAGCAACCATTGTGAGGTTAGGACAGGACTGGGTTGTGCTTCATTATGTTGTGCAGAAGGTTGTTATGAGTCAATACAGACTCTATGACACCTAACAACAACACCAAATACTGCTTCCTGGTGTGGCACTACAGGATAATGCATTGGACAGCAAGTTCTGTTTTAACCAAAAGATTAGCAGTTCAAACCCACTGCACAGAAACCCTATACATGCCACTATGAGTTGGAACTGAGTTGATGGCACTTAATAACAGCTGCCATCTTGGGAGAGAATATCTTGATTGTATCAGGGTTGATATAGAAATTTAAGGTGACAGTTTCAACATAAAACCAAACAAACACCACTCGTCTGTTTGTCGTGCTATGGTGGATTGAGTTGCTGTGATTCTGAGGGCTCTGCCACGGGTATTTTAAATAACCAGCAGGGTCACCCATGGTGGACAGGTCTCAGATGAGCTTCCAGAAAAAGACAGACTAGGAAGCAAGAGTGACAAACTACTTCCGAATCACTAGTCACTGAAAACTCTAATAATAGCAGAGAAACACTGTCAGATACAGTGCTGGAAAATGAGCCCCTCAGGTGGGAAGGCACTCAGAATGCAACTGGGAAAAAAATGCCTCCTCAAAGAAGAGTTGACCACGATGACATGAATAGAGTTAAGTGTGGGGGAGAAAAGCACACAGAACCTTCATTTGCTGATGGGGCACAACTCAAAATGAAGAGAAACAGCTGTAAACATCCATTGAAAATAGGAACATGGAATGTACAAAGTGCTGGGGACAACATATGCAGACCCTGGGTTGATCAGTGGCAGCCCCATTAAACCACCTCTGAATATAATCAGTTTAACCCAGATGCTCTCCTTCCTCCTGAAAGTATATAGGAAT
>NW_006408600.1:8773155-8774795 GCF_000296735.1 Chrysochloris asiatica
AATAAGGAAGATAGTAGAAGAATTGATGCCTTTGAGTTGTGGTGTTGGAGGAGAATACTGAAATTTCCATGGACTGCCAAAAAACCAATAGATCTGTTTTGGGGAAAGTGCAGCAAGAGTGCTCCTTGGAGGCCAAGATGGCTAAACTTCGTCTCTCATACTTTGGACATATTGTCAGGAGGGACCAGTCACTGGAGAAGGATGTCATGCTGGGTAAGGTGGAGGGTCAGAGAAAAAGAGGAAGACCCCCAATGAGATGGATCGACCAGGTGGCATCATTGATGGTGTCAAGTGTGGCAGCAATAGTGAGGTTGGTCCAGGATCGGACACTGTTTTTTTCTGCTGTGCATGGGTCGCTATGAGTCGGTGGCACATGACAACAACAACAATAATAACAGCAATAAGTTCTGTTTCCTATTTTCATCATTACTCCTTTCATATACGCTCGGTGTGACAATTGTGTAATTAGAACCTCTTGTTCCAGTGGGAATCATAGTTGCAATTATCATGGTGATATTGAGCATTTAGGCATTATACTGTGCCAGGCATGTGTTATCCTTTGTGTTTAGAAGCTGCCCAGATTTGAAAATGACACTATTCCTTATCTATCTTTGCCATTACCTGGCCCTGTAAGATCAACACTGGACTGTGAATCACAATGTTGGTGATTCAATTCTATCAGCTGCCCCTTGGAAACTATACAGGGTCACTATGAGTCAGAATCGACTCAACAGCATTTAACAACAACAACAACTACTCATGTTAAGAAAATGTGTCCAATATATCATCCTGCACTTTGTAAATCACTGTGCACATTATTGCAAATTGAGGAGTCCTTTTATAATCTCCACTGATTGCTCATGACTCTAGTAACTCAGATCCTTTACTTTTAAACTTGAAATGTCAACATTTTTATATTTCTGTCATTAGGAACTCTCTGCTGATGGAGTCAAATTATATGTGATTGTTTTGTTTATTCCAGTTATTTCTTGATCTTCTGTTCTACCCCATGTGTGTGAAGTAGAACAGCTCTATAGGGTTTTCAATGCAGTGATCTTTCAGAAGCAGATTGCTAGTTCTGTGTTTAGTACTGGTGTGGTGCTGTAAGATAAGAGCAGGAAAACATGGTGGTTTGAAACACAAGGTAGGCTGTTCAAACTCACAGGCTGCTCCTCAGAAATCCTATATGGGAGGGATCACTATGAGTTGGAACAGACTTGAGAGCAATTAACAACAAAAACAGCAGATTTCAATTGCCAATCTCTCTTCAGTTAGTTGATCTTTTAACCATTAACACAATCAGAAACCCCAATTTCTCTTGTTGTTGTTGTTGTTAGGTGCCATCGAGTCGGTGCTGACCCATAGCAACGTCATGTACAGCAGAATGAAACACTGCCTCATCCTGGGCCAAACTTACTACTGTTGCCACGCTTGAGTCCACCGATGCTGACACTTGGCCAATCTAACTCATTGGGGTTTCCTTTTTTTCTCTGACCCTCCACCTTACCAAACATGGTATCCTTCTCCAGTGACTGGTCCTTTCTGACAATATGTCCGAAGTATGAGAGACGAAGTTTGGCCGTCTTGGCCTCCAAGGAGCACTCTGGCTGCACTTCTTCCAACATGGATCTATTGGTTCT
>NW_006408600.1:8776485-8789555 GCF_000296735.1 Chrysochloris asiatica
TCATTCCTGGCATAGTAAACCATGTGGTTGTCAGATTCAAATGGCCAATACCAGTCCATTTCAGCTCACTAATGCCTACGAATTTCTCTTTAATAATACCAAATTTCCTTTTAGTAATACTTAGGAAAGTTTTTCCTTATTTTTCTTATTTCTTTGAGTATTTCAATAGGATTATTTTAAAGACAGAAATAAACACAAAGATTAATTTTATCTTCTCAGAACAACAACAACAACCAAATCACAGATTTAGGATACTATATGCAAAAGTCTTTTAAGTATAATCTCTCGATGATATTAGGGTTATTTTGAACACATACTCATGAATACATTGAATTAATACCCTTATGATATTTAAACTTTTCTTTAAAACATTGTACAATTCTCTAAGCACTTATATTTCAATCAAATTTCTAAGTTTTATATGTTTCAGGTGCTTTCTTTTTTTATTTTACAATGTAATTTAATATTTTAAAAAGTTGTCTAATCTATGTTATGAAATTGGAATAAGTAGTAAATCAGTTACACAAATGGTTGGTTTTTACAATCTGTTTTGTGCTAATGTTGAAAAAGAGACATGGTGTTATTTTTAGCTGTTGGATCCAGTAGCTATTGACATAATTGGAACATACAGAGACTTACAATATTTGACAGGGTTTAATCAGTTCAATCCTCATCTTCTGCATCCCAGCATGCTTCTGATGAGCAAAATATAATTGAAGATTCACAGAGAGAGTATGAGAAAAAATTTGGCTATGGAATATCCATAACCTGATCAGAATTATGTTACTTATCAGTTAAATTAATAATAATTAAAATAGTCTAATATAATGGAATGCCACCTGTACTTTGTTTACCAAATTATTATGATAATAAGTTTTACATGTTATTGATTGCTAAATTAATTTCTATGTAGGCCCTTTTCTCTTTATATTTTGCAACAAAAATACATAATTATTTTGAGTTATATTTTGAATTATATATCCACAATGTAACATCAATGATCATTTATTTAAAAATTACTCATTGTTTTCAGCTCTTTTAAATATTAGGATATTAATTTCTTAATGTCTATTAATTCAAGTCCTATGTAGAGTACACTATTTTATGAGAAGAGAGTACTTTATTTATTAATATGGGACTATAATAGATCACCATCTACACTAAAATAAAAGCAGCCAATTACATTTCTTGTCCAGAATTTTAGTAGCATGATATCCCCAATATATCTGGTCTGTAGTTAAAGTTGGGTTTTTTACATAGTGAAAAAAACACAAATGTTGGTAAAAGATCTTGGGAATACTTTGAATCTGAAATAAGTTATTTTTGCCAATATTTTTCAGGTTTTTTGGAGCAGGGAAGGAGAAACAAGTATTTGTTAAATATTCAGGAATACTCATACTTCACAATATTGTCCATAGCATGTCATGATCCACACAATCGAAAGCCTTTGCTGTGCGTAGTCAATAAAGCACAGGTAAACATCTTTCTGGTATTCTCTGTTTTCAGCCAAGATCCATCGGGCATCAACAATGATATCTCTCGTTCCACATCCTCTTGTGAATCCAGTTTGAACCTCTGGAAGTCTTCTGTCAGTGTATGCTTCCAGCCATTTCTGTATTACATTTAGTAAAACTTTACTTGCATGGGATATCAAAGAGATTGTCAGGTGATTTCCACATTCCGTTGGGTCACCTCTCTTTGGAATGGACACAAATATGGGTCTCTTCCAATCAGTTGGCCAGATATTTATCTTCCAAATTTCTTGGCATAGAAGAGTGAGTGCCTCCAGTGCTGCCACACGATCTTGAAAGATTTCAATTTTTATTCCATCATTAACCCTGGTACCTTGTTCTTTGCCAATTCCTTCAATGCACCTTGGGCTTCTTCAGTATCAATGTTGACAATAGACAATGTTGACAGTAGATCCAAGCAAAATGAATTCTTTGACAACTTCACTCTTTCCTACATTTATCATGTTGTTATTTACTGATCTAGTGGTGAAGATTTTAGTTTTCTTTACACTGAAGTGCAACCCATACAAAAAGCTGTAGTCTTTGATCTTCATCAGTAAGTATTTAAATCCTCTTAACTTTCAGCAAGCAATGTTTTATAATCATCTGCATTTTACTCCTATCCTAATGCCATGTTCTTCTTCATATAATCCAAGTTCTCTGATTATGTGCTCAACATACAGATTGAGTAAGTCAGTCATTTGCATAGTCAATAAAGCACAATACAGCACATCTTTTTGGTTTTCTCTGGTTTCACTCAGGATCCACCTGATATCAGCAATAATAATCCTTCTTCTATACCTTTATCTGAATCTGACTTCAACCTCTGCAAGTTCCTTGTCAATGTATGTTTGCAGCCACTTTTGAATTATCTTTAGCAAATTTTACTTGCATGTAATATTCATGCTATTGTCCAATGATTTTCACATTAATTGGGCCACTTCTTTTTGGAATGGACACAAATATGGAAGTATTCCAATGAGCTGGCCAGGTATCTGTCTTCCAAATTTCTTGGCATGTTGTTGTTATTGTTGTTGTTGTTGTTGTCAGGTGCCATCAAGTTGGAACCGATTCACAGCAGAATGAAACAATGTCTGATCCTGGGCCAACCTCACTACCGCTGCCACACTTGAGTCCATCAATGATGCCACCTGGCCAGTCCATCTCGTTAGGGGTCTTCCTCTTTTTCTCTCACCCTCCACCTTACCCAGCATGACATCCTTCTCCAGCGACTGTTTCCTCCGGACAATATGTCCAAAGTATGAGAGACAAAGCTTAGCCATCCTGGCCTCCAAGGAGCACTCTGGCTGTACTCCTTCCAAAACAGATCTATTGGTTCTTTTGGCAGTCCATGGCACTTTCAGTATTCTCCTCCAACACCACAACTCAAAGGCATCAATTCTTCTACGATCTTCCTTGTTCATTGTCCAACTTTCACATGCATAGACGGTACTTTTAATATGTTTCTCCAACACCATAACTCAAATGTATCAATTATTCTATGGTCTTCCTTGTTCATTGTCCAACTTTCACATGCATAGAATTCTATTCATTGTGTGGCTATGTATTTTAATTATTGAAAATATGAAGTGATGCCTTACTCTTTGTCACAGAAAAATTCTCATCTGTAATATTGAATTGCTCTCCAGTTGACCTTGGTGACCTTGGCGCAGGTTCGCCCCTCGGCTTCCCTTGTGGTGATTTCATTCCCAAGACAGCCCCACCTCCCAAGGATGGTGGTGGCTCCTGGCAGATGAGCCAGTCTCCTGTCCTGGTCCCCCCAGGCCAAGTGGCCCCCTGCCAAAGCCTGCCCGCTGCCGAGGCCTAACTATGCCATGAACTTCAGTGTGATTGGGAGCCTCGAGGAGAGAGGCGTCTGTGTGCCCCGCTACACCCAAAAGCCAAAAGTTTCAGAGAATGACTTTGAGGACTTGCTGCCCAATGAAGGCTTTCCCTCCACATCTGACAAGAAAGGACAAAAGACCATCGCTGAGATGGGGAATCAGGAAATGGCTCGAGACAGGGACCCGCTCAAACTGAAGCTCCTCAAGTGGATCTCGGGCAAAGAACAAAATATTCGCGCTGCTGTCCATGCATTGCACGCTGCACACGGTACTTTCCTGTCTCCCTTCCCACAATGATAATAACAATGATCTCTGACTTCCACAGTGGTTTTCTTCTTCTGAAGTATTACCCTCCAGCTCAACAAGACTGCACAGCTTGATAAGGGGAAGCTCTCAGTTCTTGGTTTTCCCCAAGGCTTATTAATTTGAACAGGACCTTAGCAAAAGGAGAAAGGTAAGAGTGAGTGGCAGACAAGAGTTAATGCTCTGAACTGTCCTGAATATAAAATAGGGATGCAGCATGTTGATTGTTGGTTGTTGTTGTTCTTAGGTGCTATTGTGTCATCTCTGATACGTAGCAACCCCATGCACAACAGAAGGAAATACTGCCTGGTCCTGTGCCATTCTCATAATTGTTGTGCTTGAGCTCATTCTTATTGCCATATTGAAAATCCATCTTGTTGAGGTCTTCCTCTTTTTCATTGACCCTACACTTTACCATGCCCAATGTCTTTCTCCAGGGACTGGTCCCTCCTGATAATATGTATGAAGTACACCACTACAGTAGGATAAACTGACAGTGATTTATTTGTTTAACCCCTAAAAAAAATTGGGCTTCTGATATGGTGCTTTTACCATAGTTCGGAGTTCCAAATCCATCAGCTGCTCTTTAGAAACCTTATACTCATCTAGAGGAATATAACGAAATTTTATAAAAGAAACAGGTGTAATTGCTCCAATTTGATGAACTTGATCTATACTTATGGATACAATAGCTCAAATACAACTATGAGAGAAGGAATCTTCATATCAAGGATCAAACTTATCCCCTCTGTGCACAGGGTTGATAGGGATGGACAACTGAAACTCATCGCTATAAGTCTAACCATGAGTCTACCCAAGTTGGCAGCATGTAACAACAACATTTCCTAATAAGTGTGTGTATGCATACTAAATCAACTATCTACGTAGAATTGGATGCTTAGTGTTTACATCTATGGTATCTTTCTATTTAATAAGCAATTTTGCAATTGATTCCCCCTTCACTTGACACATAAATGAATTTCGATATTGCCATGAAAACCTCTGGTCTTAGTAAAAAGCTTGTGTAGGATGGGTGCTTCCCACTTCCTCAACTCACAGATCATGGAGATGACACAATGCTTAAGTGCTTGCCTTCTAAAGACTAGTGCTTTGAACCGACCCAGCAGTTCCTCAGTAGAAATAACTGGCAATCTGATTCTGTGCATGCTACAACCTAGAGAAACCTCTGAGGCAGTTCTTTATTTCATTTTCTTAAATTTGTCACAACTTTTTCATAATTATTTTTCTATCACAACTCATCTTTCTGAGATTAAATTTTTATCATCCACTTTGTATTTTATTTTTATTTTTTATTTTTTTATTATTCTAGTTTTCATCCTTTAGTCCTGATGTGGCACTGTAGGTTAATGCACTGGACTGCATAGTTGGTTTAAACTGCAAGGTCAGAAGTTCAAGCTCACCAGCCACTTTTTGGAAACCCTATACAAGTTCGCTATTAGTCAGAACAGACTCAACAGCACTTAATAACAACAACAACGGCAATTCACTTATTGCTCAATTTCTCTCTATTTTATTTTTAAATGCTAGTACAATTATGCTTTACATATTTTTAACTTGTATTTTAATACTGATATTTTAAAGTTTTCCTCTCATTAAAATGTATTAGACTCATTTTAGCAATATTAATTTGTAACATAATTAGTTATTTATTCTTAGTATTTGGCTTTCAAGAATTAAGGAATGAACCAGAGCAGCTAGAAGAACAGAAGATACTTCTTGAAAGAAAGACCATCATGAAAAAACAAAACAAAAATGGCAGTCTATTTGGCTGTTAAAAAATAAGCAAGCTGTTCACCAGGGAGTCATCAAGGCAAGGAATCAAGTCCCTTCAGGACAAATCCCCCTCCAAGACTGAAACTCAAAAGGAATACATGAGCTGGCATGTAAGTTCATTAGTGACTGTGTTGGTCTACATGTGAGTGAAAGTGAGTGAAAGTCAGTAATATAGGGCTGAGTTCGACCATGTTCTATAGACTACTGTTGACCTTGCCATGAGAGCGAGAAAAGGAAGGGCTGGTTGGTCCAAAGTTTAGGGAAACTTGGGAACTCCTGAGCCCATGGACACTGATCTAACCACTGAGGACTAGAAGTGAGAGTGAAGTGTTTAGCTGATATGAAGTGGGGGAGATGCACAAGAATGCCCAAACGTGTAGATAGTACCCATTTGACCTAGCTTCAATGGCTTGATGATCAGAACACAAATAGAGAAAGATAAAAATAAATTTAATAAAGGAAGCAAGTGTAATTTGCTGCAATTTGATGAACTTGGCCTATACTTATGAATGTAGCAACCAACCAAAAGGGAAGACATCTTCACATCAAGGATCAAACCTATCCCCTTGGTACACAGAGTTGTTTGTGATAGGTAACTTAGATATTGGTTACCTAAAATGGGGGACTATAAAGGCACAAAGTGGCTGGCTTACAAGGTTTCAACAGGGAGTCAAGTTTCAGAGTGTGTGGGGGAAGGTAGGGTCCCCACTGAATAGTTTTCTTCTTGTCTAGATAGATCTGATAAAAGGAGATGGAGATAGGATTCTTTTGATTAATAGTGAGTAATTGTTGTCATGACTAATTGAGATTGTCACAACTGTAAAGTTAGAAGTTGTGTAACAAAAAGGAGGAAATAGTTAAACTTACATTCCAGGAACAGAGGACCCTAGGACTATTAAGAGAGTGGAGCATGAGCAGAATGTGGGACCCTAACCAGAGAAGCAGTAACACTAGAGATGGAGGCAGAGGTACTGGCATGGAAAGAGAAAGGCTGTGTGCCGGTGGCCAAGAGGCTGACTTCTGGAATGAGCCCTTTGGTTGTTTAGATGGCTATATATTTCTACAAGTTATTGTGTAAATCAAAATAAAAAAAATTTAAAAAAGCAAATACTGTTAACAGATGATACATGGAGAGGATTGTAATCATCGCAATTAAACAAAATACGATAAGTTGAGAGCAAAACCGATGTTCTCCCATGTAAACTATCACTCAGTTCACAATAAAAGCTTTAAAAAAGTAATCAATTAAAGAAACTGGAGACAGATCCCCTATTCCTATAGCCTAAGATATTTATTTTGGATCACTTTATTTTCTCTAATGATAAGGCTTGAAATACTTAGTTGTCATGTAGAAGTCAAAGCTTCAGTGCAATGAAGACATGCAGCTAATCTTACATTATCAAGGTTATTAAAGAAAAACAGGATTATGTGTAATCCATGCAGGATGAAGCATATTCACAAAGCCATCTCTCTTTTCTCACTCTTTGTTACCACACATTTCAGACACTGAGCTCCAATATGTGGAAGCAGTAGAAAAGAAATCTTGTATACAGTGAGAAGTCACTTAACCCATGATATGACATCACAAAATGAATATGGCCACTAAAATCTGGAGGTCCACAAGTAATTTGGTTTAATCTGGTAATCTGGCATAAAAAACAATATGAGCTTCATAATCAGAAACAAAAGATTAAATCAATTAGATACAATTTCACAACTATCACATTGAAAAATAAAATAAATATTACCATTATACAAATGTTATTGAAAATGTATAAAAATAAGAATTCTCTGCTGATATTACTGATTGCTGATATATTGGTATAATGATACCAAACAACAACCTGATCAAATTGATCATGTAACACACAAACCCTACACTTCATAATTTTCCCTGCTAGGTATTTGTCTTGGAGGTTCTCAACCAATTTTGGTCTCAGAGCCCCTTTATGATATAAAATATTTTGAAGACCTCAAAGAGGTTTTATTTTTGTGTAAAACACATACACAAATTTATGTTCTGCATTTACCTTAAAGAATTTAAATCTGAGAAATTAAAAATATATTGTTGTAGGCCTCAGCACATGTATTGACTCCTTTTGCTGCAGGCCAGCTAGGCGATACACTCTCTTTGGAGCAACTCACTGTATGGTAGAGCCTGGTGTCCAAGCTTCCCCCTACCCTGCAGCCACTGCCATTATCACTGTTGCCTCAGGACTGCTGTATCATTAGGCCACAATCTTCAATGAGTAAGCATATTCGTCACTTCTGTGGTGTTCTTGGTCACACATGTATGGAGTTTCTAAAGACCAGTGGAGATTACTGCCAGGCAAAGTACGACATCTATGCAGACAACGAACTGTAGACATTCATTACTACTCCACCAAGAAGCCTCCATAAGAGCAGTTAATCCAGACACAGAAGTGTTGAATTGAAATCCCAAGAGCACTTCCTTTCTGTTGCCTCAGGATTACTGGGTTAAAGAATTGCTGCTTCTTGTTAGGAGGTTCATTACATTTTCCATTGCTTCCAACACCAAGCTGAAAGCACCGAGAATTGCAAGTGGAGTATTTTGAAGTAGACTTCAGTTTTTTAATATCATTTCTGTATTCACTTTTAAATTCATTCATAACCCTCTTGAATTTTTGTAAAAATTAAATTAACATGGCTGAAATGAACTGTCCAGCTCCTGTGGCACTCAGATACAAGAACATGAGATTTCTTATTACACACAATCCAACCAATGAGACCTTAAATAACTTGATAGAGGAATTTAAGAAGTATGGAGTTACCACAATAATGAGAGTATGTGAAGCAACTTATGACACTGCTGTTTTGGAAAAAGAAGGCATCCATGTCCTTGATTGGCCATTTGATGACAGTGCACCACCATGCAACCAGATTGTTGATGACTGGTTAAGTCTTGTAAAAATTAAGGTTTATGAAGAACCTAGTTGTTCCATTGCTATTAATTGTGTTGCAGGATTTGGGAGAGCTGTGGTGCTTGTTGTCCTAGCATTAATTGAAGGTGGAATGAAATATGAAGATGTTGTACAGTTCACAAGACAAAAGTGAAGTGGAGCTTTTAATAGCAAGCAATTTTTGTATTTCTAGAAGTATCATCCTAAAATGTGTTTACGCTTCAAAGACTCCAATGGTCATTGAAACAACTGTTGCATTCAATAATATGAATGACTGATGATGTTACTATGGAAGTGGAACTTGAGGCACGAACTAGTTTTTCATGCATGTTTACCAACATGTTAGCTTGGTAAATAAAGCTTCCAACAGAGTACTAAAAGCAGATTTTCCAAGCTACAAGTTTGACAGAATTGCAGTCAGTCTATCTGGAAATTCAGTACTTAAAATGTCCTTATTATTTGTACCAATTGACCTTTCCTGCAATTATGTAGTATTCTTGTAAGACTTTAAATCCATTCCCATGCCAGAATCTTATCATTATATAAGAAATTTAGCGTGATTAGGTGCCAAGATACCCAGCATAATACTTTTATATTTTTAGTATCATACAGAACTAAGAAATCCCAAAAAATAAGAACACTAGACCTTTATGTGGTTTATTCCTTCAGTCATTTCAAACTTTTTGAAGATAGAACCTATGTGGTTATTTACCTGCTCAGATTGTGTTTACATCTCTCACATTTGTACCAGTATACATCAGGTTTGCTCAAGCATTGATTTTTCTTGGATTTTTTAAAATCAAGTCTTAACAATGATTATTTAATGTCTTTATATAAATTTCATTTTGAAAAAATCTACATTGTACAGAAGCCGTGTCTTTAATGTCTCCAGTCCAAAAGAAAAACACAATTTGCACTTTGGCATGCAACTTAACAGGGAAGACCTGAATAAAGAACAAGAGTGGAAGATTAAATATTTTGGGGAAAATGTTGCCTTTGTCTTTTACAGAACATGTAGAATATGCTCTTTAATTTATTAAATACTTTTTAAGAGGTAGAGATGCTTTATTATTTTAGCTAAACCTATACCTAAGTAAACAATTTTTAAATCTTTGTTGTGTTTTCTTATTAACTGGAAGTTGTTTACCAACTTTGTTTGAAGTGTGATTTTCCCCCCCTTTCCAACTTCTTGCAAAACAAACAAAAAAAGTGGGTTAGTGGGTTTCTGCTAATGAATTGATCAGACTCTAATTTTTATGTCTTTTGAGATGTATAACTTAATATTTGGATACTTGATCATTTGTTTTATTATGTAATTGATAAAATGGTGATGTGTATTAATGTTGGTTCAACCATATATTTATACTGTCTGGGAATGTGTGGTTATAGTTCTGTGGGAGAAATATATTGTCAGTATTCAGCAGCTTATAAAAACCTGGTTGTGAGAGCTTAAACATCTAAATAAATGATGAAATTAAAAAGCAACAACAAAAATATTGTTATAGTCATCTATTTAAAAGTAACATTAATGATATCATTACATATTTAAAACAACGTATTTCATTAGAAATAACTATATTTTCCTCAAAAGAAGGAAAGACATTAATGAGAAATGAGCCATTGTTTACATTCCTTTATCTGACTTAATAGAAGACAGCTGGATTCTCAAATCTGTTTCTACATTTAATTTGATTCAATGTGCAGTTATGATTGAATTATATGAAGAAAATTTGGCCTCATACAGTTATATGGTTGTTGTTATTAAGTACTGTCAAGTCAATTCTGACTCACAGTGACCCCATATAAGGCTTCCAAGGAGCGGCTGGTGGATTTTAAGTGTTGGCCTTGAGCTTAGCAGGAATCTTTTCATATAATTTTGGGTTGTTAATGTTGTTAAGTGCCGTCGAGTCGATTAAGACCCATAGCAAACCTGTATAGAGTTTCCGAGGAGCAGCTGGTGAGCTTGAACCGCAGATATTGTAGTTCCACAGCACCACACCAGGATTTCTCATGCTGTTATATCACCCCCATGTTGAAGATTGTTGTTGTGTGACGTCCAGTCAGTTCCGACTCATAGCGACCCTGTATAGGGTTTTCAAGGAGTGGCTAGTGGACTTCAAACACCAACCTTGTGGTTCAAATTGACCTTGCAGTTCAGCACATTAACCTACAGTGTCCCACTTTGTTGTTGTTGCTGTTAAGTGCCTTCGAGTCTGTTCTTACCCATAGCGACCCTGGAGAGAGTTTCCAAGGAGCAGCTGGTGAGCTTGAACCACCAGCCTTGCAGTTCAAACGGCTTTGCAGTCTGGCGCATTAACCCACAGCGCCACACCAAGACTCCTCTAGGACTCCATAATTATGGGTATTCCTTATAAATAAACATAAAAATCCGTATCTCTTAACTCCAATTGATACATTTGTTTAAACTATGTTTCTTTTCACTAGATTACAGATTCCATGAATGTTGACATTATTGTCCATTTAGTTATGGATGGTATAACCAACGTGTTCAAACTTGCTGGTGTTTAGTAAACACTTGTTGGATAAAGGGAGGATGAAATTATCCTGATTATTGTTAACGTATTTGAATATTATCTACTTTTGTGTTTTGAAATAAAAATATAAATTTACCACAAAATCTGATATAAAGAATTATGCTTTTAGCTTGTGGAGGAAATAGAAAATTTATAATTGAAACCCCAAATTTTATTGTAAATTAAAATAAAAAACACTACTTTCTTTTTCAACAGTTTATACAAACGCAATTCTCTCTCTCTCTCTCTTTCTTTCTTTCTTTCTCTTTCTCCATCTAGCCAGTGAATTATTTGCCCTTCCCTCTCTGGCAACAATCAAAGAGTGTTCCTTTTAGCATGAAAACCATTTCTTAAGTTTTTACAATGGTCTCATACAGGATTTGTCCTTTTGTGATTGACTAATTTCACTCAGCATAATGTCCTCTAGGTAATGAGGTGTTTTGTAGATCTGTTGTTATTCTTCAACATGGCATAATATGCTATTATGTGTATGTGCCAAAGTTTGTTTATCCATCCCTCCATTGATGGGCATTTAGACTGTCTCCATCTTCTTGTGAATGCGAGTAGTGCTGCTATGAACATCGGCATGCATGTATCTACCTGTGTCCTGGCTCTTATTTCTTGTGGATATATATCAAGTAGATGGATTCATGACTCATATAGTATTTCCATTTCCAGCTTTCTGAGGAAGAACCACATCGATTTCCAAAGACGTTGAAACATTTTGCAGTACCATCAGCAATGTGGAAGGGTCGCAATCTCTACACCCTTGACAACATTTGTTGTTTTTTTATTTTTTAGAACTTCTTTACTAATGATGGTGTAATAAGATATCTCATTGTTGTTTTGATTTGCAATTTTCAACATACAAAGCATTTTTTAGAGACAGATGATTTGGGGGAAATAGATGGCAAAGTATTTCTAATCTATTTAGCATATAAAGGAGTATTAAAGGTGCAGTGGTCAAAACACTTGACTACTAACCAAAAGTTCAGTAGTTTGAACCCAGCAGCCATTCCACAGAAGACAGGTGTGGCAGTCTGCTTTCCTAAAGATTACAACCTTTGGAACACTGCAGGGCAGTTCTTCTCTGTCCTATTGAGTCGCTAAGAATCAAAATTGACTAAACAGCAACTTCTTTGCTTTTTTGTTTTTTTCCACATCTTTTCTGTTTTTAATCTTTTTTTGTGTGTGAATATGGGTGAAAGTTTACAAAACCAACTGGTTTTCCATTCAACCATTCATACAAATTTTATTTGTGACACTGATTTCAAGTCCTGCAACACAGCATCACTCTTCTCATTTCCCCATGTTTTTTGTTTCCATTTGTCTTTCTTTCCTATCCCTTCTTGGCTTTCTTCCTTCTCAGCTTTATCCTTTTGCAAATGCTGCCTTGCAAATCTCAGATGGTTGGTTGATCTAAGGAGCACATACTTCCCTGGTGTTACTTATCAATTTATAGTCCTATTGTTTGGCTGAAAGTTTAGCCATGGGGGTGAGTTTAGTTTCAGACTTGAAGATTGTGTGAGAGCCAGGCTTGAAGGGTTTCTAAAAGCCAGAATCTTATGGGTTTCACCAGTCTTTGTCAAAATAATAAACATGGTCTTTTTATGATTATGAGTTTTTTTTTCCATATTTTTCTCCCCTCAGTCCAGGACCTTATAATATAATATTTCAGAGCAGTTGGTAGGGGTAGTCAGGCACCATCTAGTTCTGGTCTCAGGGCTATGGACACTGCTGTTCATGTGGTCCATGAGTCCATTGGACTAATTGCTTCCATTCATGTTAGATTTTCATCAGTCTTCTTTCCTCTGACAGGGAGAGACCAATATTTTATGGTTGGTGGCACTAGCATTATGGCTCCAGTTACTCCTCACTGAACTTGGATGTATAACATTGGCCTTTGTGGACATTGGCTATATTCATGGATATATTTGCATCCTATTGTGATATTATAGGATAAGCATTGGACTGTTAACCACAAGGTTGGCCTTTCAAACCTACCAGCCACTTCTCAGAAACCCTATGTTTTTGTTGTTGTGTGCCGTGGAGTCGATTCCGACTCATAGCGACCCTGCACAGGGTTTCCGAGGCTGTAAATATTTACAGGAGCAGAAAGTCTCATCTTTCTCCCATGGAACAGCTGGTAGTTTCGAACTGCTG
>NW_006408600.1:8790040-8790611 GCF_000296735.1 Chrysochloris asiatica
AATCTCTGTTTTGTTTTGTTTTTTTCTGCTATTTTTAATTTACCAAATGTGCATTCTTACCTCATCTTTGCTTATGGATTTTAGCTATTTATTTTAGGTTAATTTCACAAGAGAGCAAATTATCTTTATTGCTTTTTGAAAAATACATTAATCATAAATCATGATTTGACTTATGCCAAATGAAGCAACTTTCAGAGAGTAATCAATAATTTGAGTTACAAAATAGCATTTATCAATGTCCATGGAGATGCCTATCAATAAATGAGTAAATGTATTATAAACATAAAATCATTATAACTGAATCATCATAATTCTACATAGGCTGAATTTTTAATTTTCAAGAAGGATTCAATGGGTTGGATGTCTATGAAATAAAGATAATCCAAATTTCATTAATTAGTGGTTTTGTAATAAATGCTGATTTTAAATATATAAGTATGTAAATAAATAATATTATATACTGATATGCCGGGGTTTGACCTCGACATAGTTGTGTTGTTCACGAGTGTTTGGTTCACGAGGAGGGGAGATCCAGCAGTGATAGGGATAGCGAAAGAATACACAGACAAAC
>NW_006408600.1:8791196-8801862 GCF_000296735.1 Chrysochloris asiatica
AGCTAAGATATTTTTAGTTAATCCTTTTGGAGAAAGGCTTGACCTTGCAACTTTTAGTCTTAGCCTTTAGGAAAATATCACATTTATCTGTGGATTAAATTAATACATGTAACAATATTAAGATGATAAACAATTTGCCATTAACTGCCAGTGGCTTCATTTGTTACACTCGGGCCTATAGGGCCTCGAACCTCTGACCAGTCTTACATGGTCCGCAACACTGATATATAACTCATAATTAAGAGTTTCAGGTTGTCAGGTCTGATCTAGTCACATTTGACCACAAAGAGCCATTAATCTGGGATTAGTCTATATATGTAGTTTATATCATCACACAGCTAATTATTATTTCCCCTGTCAAATATTTGATTCATACCTTAAACTTAATAAATAGCTATTCAGTTAATCTGCCTGGAATTTAGTCACAACCATGTTGCATTGAGATATTCTTTTGCCATTTCTTCTCATCTGTATTTTGTTGAAGGAATGGATGGTAGGAAGGGTCTTTTCTTTTTCTCCCCATTCCACATTGTAAAAAATTATAACTCTGAATAGTGGGTTTCAAGTTGCACTGCTAACCACAATGTCAGAAGTTCTAATCTACCAGCTGCTCTGTGGAGACAGATGAGGTTTTCTGCTCCAGTAAAGATTAACAACCTCAGACACCTATACAGAATCCCTATAAATCAGAATAGACTCCACGACACATGACCACTACCACCATGACACACATTAGCACAAAACTAAAACACCTTTTGATGCTGAGTTATTTCTCACTCATGGCAACCCTGTGTGTTTTGGAGTAAAACAGCACTCCACAGGATTTTCTTGTCTCTACTCTTACAAAGCAGATAGCCTAGACTTTCCTCTGCAACACCAGGTAGATTTGAACTGTCAATCTTTTTGGTTTGTATCTGAGAGCAAACTTTCAAACCACCAAAGAACACCAAATTAATACGGGAAATAATAATTCCTGTCTCTTTATATACTAGACAATCTTCTAAAATCTTACCACTATATTTTCTTTTCTGTTTTTTGATATAATTTTCCGTTATTCCTCTGACATCACGGTGCCTTATGTTGGGCTGCTTCATTTCATCTCATTTCCTTGGCTTATCTACTTTTTTACCTTTCAATTCAGCTCACATTTTTTTTTTTTTTTCTGTTTTAGTTGTTACCCGCTGAGTCTGTACTAATCCTTCTTTTACCACCACAGGCAGCAGGATAAGCTAATTCCCACGTTCCCTTATATCCATAATACTGAGAAAACATGGTCAAAGAAACTAAGAAAAACAGTATTCCTTCATTAAGAATAAACATTCTAATTTCATCTCGATGATTAATTAATGCAGTGCTAATTACCAAAGGACTCTCTTCTAAAGAAATAAACTCTGCAGCTGGCCTGGTTGACATCTCAAAGAGCAGCACAGTAAAGCAGTGACTTTTCATGTCAATCTGCTAAAAAAAGGTATAGGTGTTTCTATGCATTTAAATTTGACTCATAATGTTTATGAGAAATTCATATATTTTCCCCAACTCCCTAGTGAGTTCATAATACAGTTTGATTCTAAATATTTTAAACACTACAGAATCATGATTGAAGACACTCTAACTTAGAGTACACTGAGTGGTTAATAACATTCACTTCTTAATAGTTCCTGAAGTAAATTATGTTACTATTGGAGTCAAAGATCAGAGCAATTTTCAATGCCCCAAAATTGACGCACTACATTTCAGTTTCTTTTTTTTTTTTTTTTGTTTAGTTTAACAAATCTTATCTATGGTCACATGCATAGTAGAGGAGGGGATTCCTAGTGTGGTGCTATAGGATAAGCAGTGGACTGCTAACCACAAGGTTGGTGGTCCAAGCCCATCTGCCACTCCTTGAATCCCCAACACAGGGGTGCCATGTGTCAGACTGACTCCAGGGCACTTAACAACAAAAATAAGAAAAATAAACTATTTAAGTTATTCTGTGTGGCTAAGGTGATGTGCATTCTAAATTCTGTTTCAATTGGAGAAAAAGTGGTTTTTGTGTACTGATTTTCAGCTCCCATTAAATCCATTGCCATCTAATCAATTCTGACTCATATCAATTCTATAGGACAAAGTAGAAGTGCCCCATGCTTTGTGTTTCCAAGTCTGTAAATCTTTACACATGCAGATTGCCACATCTTTCTCCTGCAGAGCTACTGGTAATTGTGAACTTCCAGCCTCTAAGTTAGCAGACAAATGCTTTAACTACTGCACCACCCCATCTGGGCTCTGATTATCTGCATTGTTGTTATTGTTGTTGTGAAGTGCCATCAAGTCAGTTCGGACACATAGTGACCCTGTATAGGGTTTCCGAGGAGCAGCTGATAAGCTAGAACCACCGACCTTGAAGTTCAGATGGCTTTGCAGTCTGGCGCATTAACCCTCAGCACCACACCGGGACTCGGATTATCATCACAGGGACAGTGAAATATGGTTATATGCAATAAGAGAAAAGCTCTTATATTGAAAAAAAGATATTCAATATCTTCATCAACAATATGAATATACTAGTCAATTACTGGTGCTACTCCTCGTTATCAGTACTTTCTAAAAATAGAATTTGGCTCTTCACATTTGGACCCAAAATAACAAACCAAACTCTCAGCGTTGAGTTGACTTAGACTCAAGGATGCTGAACAGTGTTTCTGAGACTGGAAATATTTATGGAAGCAAACAGTCTCATATTTCTCTGTTACAGTAGCTGGTAAGCCACTCTGTTAGAGTGGCCGACCTTGTGGTTGGTTAGCAGTCCAGTGCTTCTCCTACCAAACCACCAGGCTCTTCTTGAGCCCAAACCACAAACTGATAAATGGACATAATAGGTGAGAGAGATATTTAAGGGGTATAGACCAGTATCAGAGAACGGTATCTTGATTCATTGTTGAGTAAATTGTGATCCTATGTAGAACTGCACACTGCTAGCTTTTCTTGTGTGTAATCTTACAGAAGCAGATTGCCAGGCATTTCTTCCACAGCATCACTGGGTGGATTTGAATTGTCAAGCTTGTTGTAGTTTGCCACCATGGAGTTACTCTGACTCATTCAGACCTTTTGTTAACAAATGGAAACATTGGTGGTCCTGCACCATCTTCATGACCATTGGTATGTTTGTGTCCTTTCTGGGCTATAGTGCCTTCCAGTCTCGGGGCATCATCTTCCAGCATTATATTAGGCAACATCCTACTGTTACAAATGCTTTCATTGACTAATTTTCAGAAATACATCACCAGGTCTTTCTTCCTAGTCTGTCTTAATCTGTAAGCTCCACTGAAATCTGCCCACCCTGGCTGATCCTACTAGTATTTGAAATTATGCTATCATAGCAGAATTATTGCAGCATTTAAGCCAACACAGAATGGCAAACTGACAGATGGACAATGGATAGTAGTTTTAGATCTTTTTTATTCTGAGAATGATTTTCACAGGTTTTAGCATTTTAAATTAGCAAGTGTGAATGAAATAAAATTTTTACTGGTTACTCATTAATGATAAAGCATCAGGATAAAAAACAAGTTTCTGGGCTTACTAAGGAATCTCACAGACTATAATAAAATAAAATTGCTTCAAGTAATTATTTCTATGGTTGGGATTCATGAAAAAATTTCTGGGGAAAAATGCCCCAAGACAGCTTTCTTTTCTTTAGTATCACTTCCCATTTCCTTTGGGGGAAAAATGATATTTTCAGGCTAACCAAACCCAAATCCATTGCTATTGAGTCCATTCTGATTCACAGAAACTCTATGGGGCGTTTTCCCCAGAATTTTTTTCATGAGTCCCAACTGTAGGCTCTAATATTTAGGGAATCAAATAGTTAATATTTCTCTCAGGAAGCAACAGGTAGGTATGAACCCACTAACCTTTTACCACTGTGCCCCCAGTTGGGCTGCTGACTGCAAGGTCAGTAGTTCAAACCCACCAACTGCTCCTTGAGAGAAAGATGAGGCTGTAAGTCTCCAAAGCCCTAGAAAACAGTTCTCTTCTATCTTTTAGGGTCACTGTGAGTCAGAATGGACTCAATGGAACTGCAGTTTGCTTTGATTTTATAATTTTTAATACCTTGCTCAAGTTGTTGTTGTTATTGTTAAGTGTTGTTGAGTTGGTTGCAACTCATAGCAACTCTATATAGTGTTTCCAAGGAGCAATTGATGGATTTGAACCACTAGCCATATGGTTAGCAGTCCAATGTTTATCTTGAACATAGAATCCTTCAATATTGCACCTCGAGATTTGAATGTTTTCCAATTCTTTCAGCTTGAGAACTCTGAGCATTCTTCCCTTTTAGATTTCTAACTCCTGGCCTTTGCATATTTCAGTATAATATTTTATCCACTGCACTTCAATAGTTTTCATTCAATTCTTTTACTTCATCATTTCTTTCATTCACTTTAGCCACTCTACATTCAAGAAAAAGTTTGTTTCTTTTGACATCCATTTATATCTTTTCTTTCTTTCCTACTTTTTTAAAACCTGATTGCTGTTAATTGCCAGCAGCCAACTTATTACTTTGACCGATGTGCCACCAATGCTGCTTCAAACAGGAATAACCTAGTGGGGAAAAAATAAAGAAAATGGGATATAGCTGAGTGTTCAAAGTGATCAGTTCAAGTACTCTCCAACCATGACTCTTTAGGGAACAAAACAAGGCATAGGTTAACATTCTACCATATTTTACACTGTGACAACAAGATGTGGGCTTTAGTCCTGACTCCTGATTATGCCAGCAGAGTGGCTAGCTCTTCCCTGATAATACTCATACAACATACATTCCCACATCACAATAATTAGGATTCCCTCTCTAAGCATGATAGCTGCCCATTAGGTCCTTGTGCTCTTCCAGGGAGTGATCATTCATTTTCATTTCTTTTCACTGCCTTTATTGAAGGAACACAGTGGCTCTGTAGGATAATCATTGGACTATGAACTACAAGGTTGACAGTTGGAGCTCACCAGCCACTGAAAGGAAAATATACCAGAACCAAACCAAAGTTGTTCCCATCAAGTTGGTTCTGACTCACAGCAACTCTATAGAGAATTTTGGAGACTTGAAACCTTTGCAGGAGCAGAAAATCTCATCCTTCTACCTCTCAGTGGCTGGTGAGCTCAAACTATCAACACCTCAAGTTATTCAACTACTATTATTTAGGGTCAAAAAAAGTAAATGGCATAGGTAGGGACAAAATACTATGGGTTAAATAAGAGGCAAAAATAGCATCGAATTAAAGAAGATATAGCAATGTCTCTTAGAAGAAATGGCATTTTATGTTTTATCCATAATTATGACATTGATAAAAGACTACATGAATATATGAGAGAAGCAAAGGGTCAAAAAAAGAAACTTAAGAAATATTTATAATTAGAGGTTTGGAAGAAGGAAGACTAGATGGCTGGAAAGAGGAGAAATCAAAGAGGTAACAGGATAATTTATCCTTTTCTATTAAACCAGTTATTGAAACATGGCTTTAGAGACTTCACTCTGCTAAGCATTAAGAATATAAGAATGTAAGATATTCACTATCCATTATGGAAAACGTGATTTGGTGACACTACCATGGTTGAATTTTTTAGGTTGCAAAAGTCCTGAAAACAAATTTTTAAAGAGAAAGTAATTAGTCAGAAAATATTGAACAAACTTATATATTGAAGCATGTGAGCTGTTCCAAGCAGATATTTATTCGTACATACAAAATTAAAATATGCCTGTTTGAATTCTTTTTGTTTAAGACTCATTTTTACTATGTACATGTAGAAATGACCTTTCATTGACTACTTTGAATGCTCAACCTTTGTTTCTACTTGTTCCATGGTCTCAGGACACAAAGCTCTGTTTCCTTAGCTCTATTGCTCTGAAAGCTGTGTGTAGATTTCTTAGGCTGATTGCATTGGCTAGAAGCAAACTTTGAAATTTGGCCATCTGGTGGGGCATGTGGTCATTCAAAATGAAATTCTCTGAAGGCAAGCTGGGAACTAAAGATGAGTCTGGTAGGCCAGAATTGTTATTGGATTTGATTTCTGCTATATGAAGAGAATTTCTTATTGCACAAACATGTTATCAGAATTATTAGGTGGCATTGAGTTGATTTTGATTCATATCAATGTGATGCACAACCAAATGAAACATTACCTGGTCCAAGTCACCCTCTTAATTGTTATGTTAGAGCCCATTGCTACTGCCACTGTGTCAATCCATCACTATAAGGGTCTTTCTCTTTTTTGGTGTCCCTCCATTTTAGTACGCATGATGCCCTTCTCCAGGGATTGTGCCCTCCTCACAACATGTCCAAGCTACAAAAGACCAAGTAGCACCATCCTAGCTTCTAAGGAGCATTCTGCTTGCACTTCTTTCAAAGTAGATTTGTTGATTCTTCTGACAGTCCATGGTACTTTCAGTATTTTTCTCCAATACAATAATTCAAAGGCACTCTTTCTTTTAAGGTAAGCATTATTCATTGTGCAATTGTCACATGAATAGAAGGCAATTGAAAACACTGTGGGTTGGATCTCTCACACTTAAGTCCTCAACCCGACATCTTTGCTCTTGAATACTTTAAAGAGGTCTTGTGCAGAAGATTTGCCTAATGCAATACTGCAGTTGATTCCTTGATAGCTGCTTTCATGAGGATATTTGTTTTCTTTGCAATGAGGTGCAACCCATACTGGAGGCTGTGGTCTTTGATTTTCATCAGTAAGTATTTTAGGTCCTCTTTGATTTCAGAAAGCAAGGTTGTATCATCTGCATATTGCAAGTTATAAAGGAGTCTTCCTTCAATCCTGATGTCAGGTACTTCTTCACAGCTTCTTGGGGTTTTGCTCAGTATACAGATTGAATAAGTATGGTGAAAAAATACAACCCTAACACACACCTTTCCTAATTTTAAACCATTCAGCATTCCTTTGTTCTGTTCAAACAACTGACTCGTATTCTATGTACAGGTTCCTCATGAGCACAACTAAATGTTCTGGAATACTCATTCTTCACAATGCTGTCCATAGCTTATCATGATCCACACAATCAAAAACCTTTATATAGTCAATAAAGCAGAGGTAAGCATCTTTCTGGTATTTTCTGCTTTCAGCCAAGATCCATCTGACATCATTCCACATCCTCATCTGAATCTGGCTTGAACCTCTGACATTTTCCTGTCAATATACTTTTACAGCCATTTTTGAATTATCTTTAGCAAGATTTTATTTGCATGCGATACTAATGCTATTGTCCAGTGATTTCCACATTCTGTTGAATGATCTCTGTTTTAAAAGGGCACAATTATGTATCTCTTTCAGTCAGTTGGCCAGGTAGCTATCTACCAAATTTCCTGGCATAAATGAGTGAGTGCCTCCAGTGCTGCCTCAATGGTTGAAATATTTCAATCTAGATTCCATCAATATCTGGAGCCTTGTTTTTTGCCAATGCCTTCAGTGCAGCTTTGATTTCTTCTTCAGTATCATTGGTTCTTTATCATGTGCCACCTCTTGAAATAGTGGAACACTGATCATTTCTTTTTGGTGCAGTGGCTGCATGTTCCTTCCATCTTCTAATGATGTCTTCTGCATCGTTCAATATTTTGTCTATAGAATCTTTCAAAATTTCAAATCGAGTCTTGCATTTTTTTTTTTCCCAGTTATTTCAGCTTGAGGACTGCTGAGCGTGTTCTTCTTCTCTTTTGGTTTTAAAATTGCAGATCTTTGCCTATTTTATTATAATACTTGATTTTTTCTTCTCAAGCTGCCCTTTGAGATTTTTTTTTTCCAGCTCTTTTATTACCTCATTTCATCCATTATAATATTTTCTTTATGATACTTTGTCTGCTTGAACTGTCCTTTGGCATTTTTTGTTTGACTCTTTTACCTCCACATTTCTACCACTCACTTTAACTCTGGAACAATTTTCAGAGTCTGTTCTGGCATCCATTTTTGATGTTTTCTTTCTTTCTTTTTTTTTTAATCTATTTTGCTTTCTTCCTGTATGATGTTCTTAATGATATCCCACAAGTCTTCTGGTCTTTGAGCAACAGTATCTAATGCATCAAGTCCATTATTGAAATGGTCTTTAAATTTAGGTGCGATATAGTCAAGATCACATGTTGGCTCTCGAATATTGTTTTATTATATTTCAGCTTCAGTCTGAACTTGTTATGAGCAATAGATGATCTTTCCAGAGTCTGTCCCTGGCCTTGCTTTAGCAGCTGATATTGAGCTTTTCTACCATATCTTTCCATTGACATAGTAAATTTGACACATTCAAATTCCATCTGGTGAGGTCCATATGTATAAGCACAATTTATAATGGTTAAAAAAGTATATGAAATGAATAAGTCATCATACTTGTCATAAAAACACCATCCCATAAATTGAATATTCATAGTTTACTAAATAATTTAAATTAAATATTTATATAAAATTTAATTTTCCTCCATAAAACATGGTAAATTACTTTCTTCTTCAGAAGTGTATTATATGAAGTATTGTTGTTGTTCTTAAGTGCCGTTGAGTCAATTCCAATCCATAGTGACCCTGTAGAGGGTTTCCAAGGAGCAGCTCATGAACTTGAACCATCAACCATGCAGTTCAAATGGCTTTGCAGTCTGGCGCATTACTCCACAGCGCCACACCAGGATAGAAAGATCTTAAAATTGTCATCAAAACAGTATTACAGTCAAGTTAATATACATTAGATAAGATTTTAATATCCATTAGATAAGATTTTACTTTATAAGTTAAAAGTTCAGTTTCTTATGTGAGTTTTCATAATGTTCCCAGTTTCTCTAATTTTCATTTAATATTCCTAGTGTGGCACTGTGGGTTAATGCACTGGATTGCAAAGTCATTTGAACCACAAGGTCAGCAGTTCAAGCTCACCAGAAACTCCTTGGAAACTCTATATAGGGTAGTTCTGGGTCAGAACAGACTCAATGACACTTAACCACAGCAACAACATAGTGGCAGAGGTTGTGTGCTTGCTGGGGCTAACTTTATTTTGGGGAAATGTTTCCCTTAGCATTGATACAGAGCATCTGGCATCTGTGCTGTGATATAATTGAACTCTGAATGTCAAAGCTAAACTCAAACCCAGGAATTCAGATTTCAGATTTTGGTGACTCATCTGGGCCTTAGAGTGTATACTAATTAGTACTGAGTTGTCTCCAACTCCAATTCATGATAATTCATGTATGTCAAAGTAGAACTGTGTGCCATAGTGTTATTATTTTCTGAATGGTTATTGGAAGTAGATCGCCAGAATTTTATGGAAGCACCTCTGGGTGGATTAGAATTTCCAAACTTTCAGGTAGCAGCCAGCATCTTAATGTTTGTCCCACTTAAAGACTCCAAAGTCTATACGGTTCTCTTTCTAAAGTAATTGACTTGTCCTCCTTATCAATTTGATGCAAACATTAAGATAACATCTATCTACAGTTACATTAAGCAATTCTAAACTCCTCATCCTATCTCTTTTGAAATATATTTCTGGCACCTGGTAGGTAACCTAGTCCTATCATTGTCTTCTTAACAATGTGATTTAATGATAAAGTCATAGTTGCTGATTCAATAATTTCTTAGGATCCAGAAAAGAAGGAAAAAAGAAAAAAAAAAATCCTCTTTACTTTATTGTTATCTTCAGCTGTGATCGTTCCATGCCTTTTTTCTGCCACAAAGCTAGATTCCCTGTATCTCAGCTCTTTTCTGAAAGAGTTCTTTTAATTTACACACAAAATCAGTATTCCTGCAGTGCCATGGAGGCTGGAAAAGCAAGGATTTTGATTGTGAAGAGGCCAGCCCCCTTTATTGACAAATTTGGCCCCAATACTGAGTCTGTGTCTTTTGTCCATTGAAGACAAGTGTTCTTTCTCAAGAAGAATGTACCTTCCATAACATCTAGTGCCTTTTCTGTCCATGACCCCAGATTTGGTTACCTTCAATTTGTCAGAAATACCCCATATTCCATTTCAAGGAATAAGAAAGCTGACATTTTATTTTATCCCTTTTATCCCAGGAGACGTCTTGGTTTCTGACATAATCTTTTAAAATATCTATCAGCAATCTTTCAGCAATTTATTTCATTAATATAGATATATAGATACATACGTTTAAAAAATCAGAAAAATGAAAAAAAAAAAAAAACCACCCCAAAACAGTAAATACTGACACTTCATCCTACAAGGCATCATACACTTCATCCTAAAAGGAAGTGAGGTATTCAAAAACTATATCTAGAGTTTCAACTTCCTTTGGGAAGTATAGTAAGAACTTGTGTTTTTTTAAATATTTAGTTAATTAGTAATAATAAAATATTCAAATTTGATAATTTGACAATGCATTAATCATTCCCTTGAAAGGGGAGAAAACAAGTTTGTTTTAAATTTCAGGAAATTTACTCCTACCACCTGTCTTGTGGACTTGGTAAAATATAAGGAAGAGTGAAAATTAGAAATTAAAATTGTAATATGCTTTATTGATGTCATAATTCATACTTGAATTATCAAAACAATGCAAAATGTACTTTCAGACTAATTCAAATATATCTATACACACACACACACAAGAGAAACATTTAAAAGGCTTATAGGAGAAATTCTATTATTTTTAATTCCATTACTCCATGAATATTTTAGAACCCGCTCTTGTGTGTGTGTGT
>NW_006408600.1:8802867-8804426 GCF_000296735.1 Chrysochloris asiatica
CCAGTCACTGAAGGCAGATCAAGTGGGTATTATCTGCAACTGTGGGTGTTCTTGTGCATATGCCCTCTCTTTTTATCAGCTGCATGCTTCACTCTCCACATTGTAGGGCTTAGCTCGCCACTTCATTGCTGTTTTTCCCTCACTTCCCCTTATTGGTGACAAGTGTGGTCACCAATCAGAGCATGTATTCCCACTGAGTCTCAGTCTTGGAAGGGGGTTTGCACTGAGGGGACCTGACCACTTGTCTTGATGTTTCCTGGGCAAGCAACTTGTTTGTTCTTGTAGCAAAAGTCTGTCTACCTCTATTGTTTTGTAATTTTTCCTGTAGGTCTTTCTTTCAAGAAGTTTCTTCTGTTCTTCTAGCCGCTCCAGGCTGGTCTGCTCATCCTTTCAAGTGGAAATTTCCCTTCTCTGGAGATCTGGATGTGGTTCAGGCTTCTACCTATAGTCTTACGTATTGCAGAGACTCTCTAGGAAGCCTCCTTCACTGGGCACGTTGTAGCCCCATTTTAGGTATTCCTATCAGTTATAGGCAGATGACGGACTTACAAACTTTCTATAGTGATGTTTCTGACTATTCCTTTCTCTCCCATCCAGTGTCTATTTTATAATATAATGCAAGGAAAACCAAGATTCAAAAGGCAGCCAAGCATCTTAACATTATTCGCCACTTTTCCCCATTCCAACCATGTCTCTGTATCCCAGAACCCTGTAGTTCCAAGGTTGTGCATGCATCATTCTGTACCTCTGTACCACTTAGCCCATTCAAACATGCCTAATTGTTCTCCCATCTGCTTTGTTCTTCCATTCCCCTCTCCCTTCTTGTATATTGCCCCCTCCCAAGCACCCAAATTTTCCTGTGTCTAATCCCTTCCCTGTGCTCCACCTTCCCCTCCATCCCCTCACCAACCCCCGACATCCCAGCAATCAACAAAGAAGTCCCCCCACCCCACTTTAGTATGCATCCTTTTTCTTAGTCTTTTATAGTAGTGGTCCTATGCAGTATTTCTCTTTTTGTGACTAATTTCACTCAACATAATGTCCTCAAGGTTCATCCATGTTATGCGGTGGCTTGCCGTTTCCTTGTTGGTCTTCAAGGTAGCATAATATTCCATTGTGTGTATGTACCCATTCTTCAGTTGATGGGTACTTTGGCTGTCTCCACCTTTTTGCTATTGTAAATAGTGCTGCTAAGAACATTGGTGTGCATATATCTTCTCGTGTTGTGGCTCATTTTTTCTTGTGGGTAAATACCAAGTAGAGGAATCACTGGATTTTAAGGTATTTCTATTTTCAACCTTTTGAGGAAATGCCATATTGCTTTCCAGAGAGTTTGGACCATTTTGCAGTCCCACCAGCAATGCAGGAGTGTCCTGGTCTCACCACATCCCCACCATCATTTATTGTTCTCTACATTTTTGATCTTTGCTGTTATTGTTGGTGTGAGATGATATCTCATTGTTGTTTTGATTTGCATCTCTCTAATGGTTAGTGATTGTGAACATTTCTTCATGTTTGTTGGCTGCCCGGATTTCTTACTTAGTGAAGTGTCTGTTCAT
>NW_006408600.1:8818464-8820554 GCF_000296735.1 Chrysochloris asiatica
TCGAATGCGCTGGACTGCAAGGTCGATTTGAAATGCAAGGTCGGCGGTTCTAGCTCACGAGCCACTCCATGGAAACCCTAGACAAGGTTGCTATAAGTTGGAACTGACTCGACGGCACTTAGCAAAAACAACATAGAGAGAAAAAGAGAGAGAGAGAGAGAGAGAGAGAGAGAGAGAGAGAGAGAGAGAGAGACAATGATGAGACTTTCTACTACAGCAAAAATTTACAACCTCTGAAACCCTACACAGGACCACTGGAGTCAGAACCTACTCGACAGCACTTAACAAGCGTTCATATAAAAAAACAAAACCCCTCAATCATTGGAACATTTCTTTTCCTTCTCTTCTCATGACAGGATACCATAAAAAATAAGAGCATAAACTTGGACTTAGACTGTTGGATATAAACCCTGCCTCTGTTACTTATTTTCTATGAAACCCTGGGCAATTAAACTCAGTTTGCTTATTTATAAAATAGAAATAATAATGGTATCTACCTCATTCACTTTAACACAACTTGCTTAACACAATGCTCTGTATTAAGTAAATTCATAATTGCTTTAGTCTTCAGGAAGAAGTTTCTTTGGGTGTTTTGGATTCTGCCTAAAAAACTAAGATTCAAGTTTCTTTTTGTGAACTCCTGATATTTTATAATTTAGAAGCACATAGCTCATGTACACTTTCAGTTTCCAATTGCTTTTCTCAGCAGCTTGATTCCAAGATCATTTGGTTTCTCTTGTCTTGTCCAGTATCAGAAAACCAGATAAATATCAATAATGTGAGGCTAAAAAGCACAGCATCTAAGATAAGTGGGAGTGCAAGTTGTAATTGGGTGGGCTTGTTTGATAAACAAATGCCAGATAGTCAACTTTTCCAATAATTTCTAATGTTGATAACCATGGTGAAATATCAATAGAATTCTTACTGCTTAAACTGGCTCCTAGCCAATTCTTATCTCAACTTTCCTAATCAAAATCAACGTGGTAAGTCAGAAAAAATCTGTAATTCTTCGGAATAATGCCATTTCCAAATGGATTTAATTACCCATAAATCATGATTCATATTAAAGCTTAATGTGACACTTGCTATCAGAGAAACTTAGTCAATTTACCATTACTTAAAATTTATCTTTTGAAACAAATGTCAGAGTTCATCTTATAAAATATTGCACAAATTAGAGTAAGTAATAGGCTTAAAAGCATATGAAGTCAACAGTTGGAATGGAATTAAGAAGTTGTGATAAATGGTCCTTCTCAGTTTTAAAATGACACTTTGCATTTTATCTTTAACTGTATTATTTGTAGTTTTGTTTGAAATGTAGCCCAACATTTGATTATCTGGTTAATTTATATAGAAAACTAAAAGAGATAATTATACTACCTCAGAGGAAAAAAGTAATCTCATTCTCAAGATTTTCTTGGATTCATCATATGTTGGATTGCTTTAATAATGATTATAAAAGGTCTGTAGGTGCTACCTACTGGGGCACTTTAGGATTAGAACTGTACTGCTAACCGCAAGGTTGGTGGTTCAGACCCACAAACTGCTACTAGGAAACTCTAAACAGAGTCACTATGAGTTGGAATCAACTTGACAGCACTTAGCGATAACAACAATGTTGTACAAATGCTTAGTCCTTTACTGCTTACCTAAAAGTTGTCAGTTTAAACCCACCCAGTGGATACAATGGAATAAAAGACCTGCTGACCTGCTTCCATTAAGATTATAGTCAAGAAAACCCTGTTGTGTTAGTGGCAGCTATAGGGGCTGTTGTTTGAACAGTACATGGGAACACTGAATATTTTAAAATTAAGAAAGGTGTGAGACAAGGTTGTATTCTTTCACTATAATTTTTCAACCTGTATGCTGAGCAAATAATTTGAGAAGCTGGGTTCTATGAATAAAAACGTGACATCAGGATTGGAGGAAGACTCATTAACAACCAGATGATGCAACCTTGCTTGCTGAAAGTGAAAAGGATTTACAACATTTACTGATGAAGATCAAAGAGCACAGTCTTCAGTATGGATTACATCTCAATGTCAAGAAAACAAAAATCCTCACCACTGGATCGACCAATAAACAACATT
>NW_006408600.1:8822512-8823662 GCF_000296735.1 Chrysochloris asiatica
CAACAACAATAGGGAATGTACAGGAGGTGCATGGACTATACCAGGTGGTACTGTTAGAGGGAGTAACACCAAAATGAATACCTATAGATGTTTTATGCTGTGTCTCAGCAGAAATTTATTATTTTTTAAAAATACCCTTATCATTAGTTATAACAATGTAAACACAGCTTACATATGTCAATATACCTACAAGGCTAATACTTTATTCTAATTTTTTTGAAATGTCTAATGTGCTTTGGAGTCCTGGTGTGGCACTATAGAATAAGCACTGGACTGCTTACCAAAAGATCTTCAGTTCAAACTTACTCCCCCACTCCTTGGAAACTTTATTTGTTTGTTTTTTTTGTTGTTGTTGTTAAGTGCTGTCAAGTTGGTTCCAAGTCATTGAGACCCTATATATGGTTTCCAAGGAGTGACAGATGGGTTTTAATTGCTGACATTGTAATTAACAGTTCAGTGTTTATCATATAGCACCACACCAGGACAGGGTAGCTAAGAGCTGAAACCCACTCAATGGCACTTAACAACAACAACAATGGGTTCTGGTCAGAGCTGTCATTATTATCCAATTACAATGAGGATTCAAATCACAATGTTTCATCTGCATGTACTAGTAACACACACTAAATTCATTGCTGTCAAATAGTCCTACAGATGCTGATTTTGTTAATTTTCAGGCACTTTATCTACAATGTTGTGATGAACAGCATTTGGGAAACTATATCAACAACTTTTTTAAGAATGCAGTATCAATTAAAGGAAAAGAAGTAGAATAATGAAAAAAGACTTATGCTCAGGTACTAATAAAGTTATAACTAATAATATTGTAATTCAGCTAAAAATATCTTACAAACTTTACAACAATTTTTTTGCAGTTGTTAGGCGCTCTTGTGTCACTTCCAAATGATAACAACCCCTTGTACAATAGAAAGAAATGCAGCTAGGTTAGGCACCAACCTTAGAATTGTTGCAATGTTTGAGCCCTTAGTTGTAGCCATTGTGTCAATTCATCTCATTGAAACTCATTGGTCTTTCTCTTTTTCATTGACTCTGTACTTAGAAATAAACAAATCATTTGTCTTTCAGAACTCTATCATTCGTTCTCCAGCATCATTTCTATCACCAAGTCCAAATGGAACACATAGAAATC
>NW_006408600.1:8826899-8827800 GCF_000296735.1 Chrysochloris asiatica
GCTCTTTTATTTTTCATAACTTGTATTCACATTAGCTACTCTATATTCAAGAGCAAGTGTCGGAGTCTCTTCTGACATCCACTTTGGTCTTTGCTTTCCAATCTCTTCTGGTCTTTGGTCTTTAGTGTTCAATGCATCAAATTTGTTCTTGAGATCATTTTAAAATTCAGGTAGGGATGTATTCAGGGTCATATTTTGGCTCTCGTTGACTGGCTTTAATTTTTTTCAGCATCAGTCTAAACTTGCATGCCAGCAATTGATGGTCTATTTCACAATCTTCCCCTGTTCTTCTTTTGGTTTATGATATTGAGCTTCTCCATCATCTCTGCCCACAGATGTAATCAATTTGATTCATGTGTATTCCATCTGGTGAGATCCATTTGTATAGTCACTGCTTATATTGTTGAAAACATATATCTACAATGAAGAAGTCTTCCCAAACTCTACCATACAATCTCTAGCATATTTTCACACATTTGATTCCTGTATATTCCATCTGGTGACATTCATGTGTATAGTTACTGTTTATGTTGTTGAAAAAGACACTTATAATGAAAAAGTCATTGGTCTTTCCAAATTCTACCATATGATCTATAGCATATGATCACTAGTATATGATCAACTAACATATTTTCGAACTGTCAAAACTCTTTGTTTCCAACCTTTGCATTCCACTCTCCAGTAATTAACAATATATCTTGATTACATGTTTGATCAACTTCAGACTTTCAATATTCTCCTCCAACACCATAACTCAAAAACATCAATTCTTCTACAGTCTTCCTAATTTACTGTCCAACTTTTTTACATGCATATGAGGTTATTGAAAATACCATGGCTTGAGTCAGGCTCACCTTAGTCCTCAAGCTGACATCTTTGCTCTTCAACACTTTAAAAAGGT
>NW_006408600.1:8829303-8832070 GCF_000296735.1 Chrysochloris asiatica
AGAATTATCTACTCTTTATATGAACTACGTATTGTTATCCCAAACTGAATTAAGAAAAAAAAAAATCACTGAAAGAGATTTTTCAATTTGTTAAAAATTATACAATAATGAAGACCAGAATAATTCAAATATTTTTAAATTCCTTGCAAAGGTAATGGTATCTAAGATTCAAAACAATAAATTGATTAGAAGGTAATAAAGCAACTATAGTTTGCAAGGACCTCAAAAACTTAAGGATATAAGTCAAGAAAGTGATACTTAAAATGACTTTTAAGTGATTTTACATATGCTTAAAATCTAAATTAAAAAATATATATTTCCAGATAAAATAGCACAAAGTAACATATTTTGTTGTGCAGAAATTGTCCTGATATGAATTTCAGAGGATCTTTAGTTTCAGAATCAGTCTAATCTAGCAATATTTTTTTTTTAAATCTAATGTTAAAGAATTTACTAAGATGTTCAATACAATGGTGACATTGGAGGCTAACTTTCCTGGTTTAAAAAGCAAAAGAGTCATTTAAAATAAAAATACTCTCTGGAAGGTACTAGTGTTTAAGAGTTTATGAGGAGTTTTCATATTTCATTTAATATTTAATATTTTCAATGTAGCATTTAATTCCCACAATAAACTGCTCTATGAATATTAAATACTTATTTTATAGTTGAGATATTTATTATCCAAAAGATTAAGACATTTTCTCTAGTCACTCAGTTAATTATGTTTATGATCGGAGCCTAGGTATTTTGACTCAAGAATAACTCTAATAGAATCTAGTGCACATAGACGAAACACAAAAAGTGCACACTATGCAGCTAATATATTTAGCATGTCACTAGACATTTTATGCACCTTTTTATAGGGTTTTATTGGATTTTATATGGGTTTTATAGAATTGCTGTATTGTTAAGTGCTGTCCAGCTGGTTCTGATGCATATTGATCCTATAAAGGGTTTCCAATGCTGTAAGTCTTTAAGGAAGCAGAAAGCCTCATCTTTCTCCTGATGAGTGACTGGTGGGTTTGTACTGCTGTCCTTGTGGTGCTACAGTACCACCAGTGCCCCTAGGGGGTGATTACAAGATCATTAAAAAAAAATGATGAAAGTCAATGATATTCCCCTACCAAGAAAATTTCACAAATACACCCCCAAATATATACATATATTTGTGCATATAGTTTCAATTGATGACTTTAATGAGTCCTTAAACTCTTCTATTTTATAAGATTTTTCAAGTACAGAACACAGGTTATGTACATCTTAGAGTAAGAGACAAAGGCTGAAGGAAACTTTAAACACAAAGTTCACGGCTGTGAGAACCTGGGAGCTCTGAAATAAGAAACAAACAAAAAACAAACCTGTTGCCATAGCGATCCTTTAAGACAGAAGTAGAATTGTCCCATAGGGTTTCCAAGGCTGTAATCTTAATGGAGGCTGACTGTCACATCTTCCACCAGGAGCTGCTGATGGGTTTGAATTGCTGACCTTTCAGTTAACAACTGAAGAAATTAATGCCTAAATCACCAGAACTCCTTGGAAGAATACAAGGTGAAAAAAATGGCAGGAGCTTATTACACTCCAATTCTCAATTGTTATTTGTGTTCAACAATGTTCTGATAAATTCTGTCATCCAATTTTTGCAATGAACTTGCCATGATTGTCTGATTTCTTAAGGACATGAAGTCTTCTAATATCCCCCCAATAGATAGAATGTCTGTATTCTGATCAACCTGCTTGTGCGCAGAAATCCTGATGGTGCCGTGATAAAAGCAACAAGTTGATAAACAAAAAATGTATTTGCGGTTTGAATCCACTAACCTCCCTAGGAGAGAAAGCAGTAGTGACTTTTGTTTAGGGACATCATTAATCTAATGATATCAATCAGTACAGGGTCTCTGAGGCATGACATCTTTACAGGAGCAGAAAACTTCATCTTTCTCCTGCAGAATGGCTGGTGAATTTGAACTGCTCACCTTGCAGTTAGCAGTTCAACATATAATTCTTTACCATTACCAGCGTTCCTTAGATCCAAGGGAGTAAATACTCTGATTTAACACTTGTAGTCCCTTTTACCATGCAAATGAAGTTCTACTGGCCAGCGAAAACCACCCTGAGTCTTGACAGAATCCTTTGCTAAAGTCCATTCAGGTCATATTTGCAAAACAGAAATCAAATTGTTGTGAAGTGCTGTGGAGTTGGTTCCAACTCTTAGCAACCCTGTGTAGGTTTCCAAGGAGCAGCTGGTGGGTTTGCACTGCTGACCTCGTGGATAGCAGTCCAGTACTTATCCTACTGTGTCACAAAGGTATAATCAAGATTCAAAAGGACTAACAAACTGGAAGTATGTGCACACATACACACACACACAAACATCACTTGATTCAGTTAGGTTCTTGACATCAGTTATTCAAAGCAGAGTCTCCAAACTCCTCTTTCATCCTCTTGATGGCCTCCCTATGGTAATTTTAAGGAATACCTTATTGTACTGAAATAGCATACTACTTTTAGCTGAGGCGATACTCTAGCACTTGATCTGTCCTTCCACTTTATTTTAAAAATTACCTGTCTTATGATTCCTATTACTTGAGAAGTTTCTTAAAATAGGGGGCAATATTTCATACAGCTTTGACTCTGCCCAAGCACTTTAACACATGCTAAAACAATAGAATGAGAGCTCTGAGAATTTGGTTTTCCCCATCTTAAAGTGAGGCATTATTTCCAGTAATATTCCTCTTAAAATATACATCTCACTTTTTTTTTTTTTTTT
>NW_006408600.1:8859581-8860427 GCF_000296735.1 Chrysochloris asiatica
ATTTTAAACCATTCAGTGTTCCCATGTTCTGTTTGAACAACTGTCTCTTGGTCCAGGTACAGATTTCTCATGAGCATAATTAAGTGTTCTGGAATACTCATATTTCACAATGTTATCCATAGCTTTCATGACCCATATGATCAAAAGCCTTGACGTAGTCAAGAAAGCACAGGCCAACATCTTTCTGGTATTTTCTACTTTCAGCCAAGATCCATCTGATGTCAGCAATGATATCCCTCATTCCATGGCCTCTTCTGAATACAGCTTGAACCACTGGAAGTTCTCTGTCAATGCATGCTTGCAGCCATCTCTCTATTACCATTAATAAAACTTTATTCGCATGGGATAGCAAAAATATTGTCTGATAATTTCCACATTCTGTTGGGTAACCTCTGTTTGGAATGGCACAAATACAGATCTCTTCCAATGAATTGGCCAGATAGTTGTCTTCCAAATTTGTTGGCATCGATGAGTGAGTGAGTGCCTCCTGTGCCACCTCCCTTTCTTGAATGATTTCAATTTTTATTCCATCAACTCCTGGAGCCTTGATCTTTGCTAATTCCATCAATGCCCCTTGGACTTCTTCCTTCAGTATCATTGGCTCTTGATCATATGCTACTTCTTGAAACGGTTGAACATCAACCATTTCTTTTTGGTACAGTGACTCTGTGTATTTATTTTTCCATCATCTCTTGATGCTTTTTGCATCATTCAATAATTTGCCCAGAAAATCCTTCAATAATGAAACGCGAGGTTTGAATTTTTTTCTTCAGTTCCCGCAGCTTGAGAAATGCTGAGCGTGTTCTTCCTTTTTGGTTTTCTGACTCCAAATCTTTGAACATTTTA
>NW_006408600.1:8860527-8866866 GCF_000296735.1 Chrysochloris asiatica
TGGTACAATGACTCTGTGTATTCCTTCCATCTTTTCTTGATGCATTCTGCATCATTCAATAATTTGCCCAGTGAATCTTTTAATAGCGAAAATCGTGAATGATATTCAGAGCAAAGATATGTTAAGGGGACTACAAAATTCAGTAGAGAATGATAGATTTTTTTTGCTTTGGGGGAATCTAGGATGACTTGCAATACATACCAACACATATGCATACTCATTTTATGTATACAATGTATGAATGGTTATACAAGGCTCTGAGGCATAAGACAAAATAAAGATGAGTGATGTATGATCTCAGCCTGTTTTTAAAGGAACATAAAATATAGTGGTGGGGATTATCACACATATGTGAATAAATGAAGAACAATGTAGTGTTATGAAAAAGATTTATCAGTGTGGGCTAAGAATGGAAGAGGACATGTCCAATGCTCTAAATGAGGTGCTCTCTCTATGGGGAGACCACTGTTAAATTTTACTGCAATCCATATCATTGATTCAGAAATGTAGAGCAGTATGGAGCAACCAGAAGGCAGCCTGTAAGTAAAGAACATGGCTGTGAGTAATGAATCCCTTTTATTTTTAGTATTAAGCCAATAAGGATAAAATAAAAACCCCTGAGGCCTAGAGATCTACAACTATCACAATACAAATTGTAAGGAAATGATCATAATGTGACAATGTAGAAGGACAGTGACATATTTTTTTGTATCTGAGTATATAATATTCCATTTTTAAATTAACAGTTGACTTTGAAACTAGCAAATTGCTTTGCGTGACCTAATTAATTCTGGGCTCCATTCTCCTGCAATGAGTATCTACTTATCTGCTATCAGAGTTTATAATGAAAAAATAAACTATGAATAGTAAGCTATAATGACTCTCTTTCCCTTGACAGAGAAATTAAGTTTTCAAAATACTTCTTTAAAGCATTAATGAGCAAAGACATCACTCTGATGACAAAGATACAATATCAAACCAAGGTATTTCAATCACCTCATATAAATATGAAAGCTAGACAATGAATAAGGAACTCTGGTAGCATAGTGATTATGAGTCAGGCTGCTAACCCCAAGGTCAGCAGTTCAGAACTACTACTAGCTCTATGGTAGAAAGTTGAGGCTCTCTGCTCCTGTAAATATTTACAGTCTTGAAAACTCTATGTAGGTTTGCTATGAGTCAGAACCAACTCCACGGCACATAATCATCATCATTTTCAACCATCATCAGAAAAGAATTGATGCATTTTAAATTTGGTGTTGGTGAAGAAAGGCACTGTGGACTGTCAGAAAAAATAAACAACTCTGTCTTTGAGACAATAACAGCCAGAATACTGCTTAGGAGCAAGATTGGCCAGACTTTGTCTCATGTATTTGAGCATCAGAAATTATCAGGAGGGACTAGTTCCTAGAGAAGACATCATGTTTGGTAAGGTAGTGGGTCAGCAAAAATGAGGTGGATGCAAATGAGATGGACTGGCACAGTGGCCACAACAATGGACTCAAACATGCCACATAAGAAGAGTAAAGAACCAGGCAGTGTTTCCTTCTGTTGTGAATAAGGTTTCTATGAATCAAAAACAACTCAATGGCACCTAAAAAAAAAAAAAAAAAAGTGTGATTGAATTAAGAGTTAACACACATCTCTTGAAAGCAACAATCTTGCTTGGAGAATTCCAAGCAGCGCTGGAATCTATAGAAAACAAGGTAAAAAGTGGAGGCAGTAAGTGTATACAATTCCATCAGAGAAGCTGTCTAGTCAACAAAGAAAGTATTTCTACTAACTCTATTTATAGCTTTCTTTCTTCACAGCCTGCGTTGCTTCTCTATGTTGTTGTTTTTAAGTATCATGAAGTCAGTTCTGACTCATAGCAACCCTGTATAGGTTTTCCAAAGAGCAGTTGGTAGATTTAAACCATCGAGTTTGTGGTTAGTGTCCCAGCACTTATTCTACACTGCCACATCAACCTGTCTGCTGCTGTTTTTGTTGTTGTCGTTAAGTGCTGTCAAGTCTGTTTTGACTCATAGCGACCCTGCATAGGGTTTCCGAGGAGGAGCTGGTGAACTTGAGCCCCGACCTTGCAGTTCAAACCAACTTTGAAGTCCAGCTCATTAACCCACATTGCCACACCAAGACCTCTCTATAGGAAGAGGAAAATAGAGTGGGGACAAAAGCTAGAGCATATTTGTATAAACAGATTTCTGTAAGTCTATGCAGGGGCTTTGTTCCAGGAACTTTGTTGATGTTAAGATGCTGTCAAGTTGGCTCCATCTCACAGCAGCCCTATGCACAACAGAATGAAACACTGCTTGGCCCTGCACCATCCTCAACATTATTGTTACGTTTGAGCCCATTAATGCTGCCACTGTACCAATCCATATTGTTGGAGGTCTTTCTCTTTTTTGCTGAACTTCTGCTTTTCCTTCACTAGAGAGTGGTTCTTCTTGATAACATGACAAAAGTGTGAGAGACAGAGTCTTGCCATCCTGTCTTCTAAGGAAAATTATGGTTGTACTTCTTCCAACACAGATTTGCTTGTTCTTCTGGCAGTTCATGGTACATTTTAGTATTCTTGTCCAACACCATAGTTCTTCAATGGTCTTCCTTATTCATTGTCCAACTTTCACATGCATATGAGGCTATTAAAAATACCAAGTCTTGGGTCAGTCACACCTTAGTCCTCAAACTTGTATCTTTGCTATTGAACACTTTAAAGAGGTCTTGTATATCAGATTTGTCTAATGCAATACACTATTTTATTTCTTTGCTGCTGCTTCCATGAGTGTTGATTTTGGATCACAAGGTGAAATATTTGACATCTTCAATCATTTCTCCATTTATCATGATGTTATTTATTGGTCCCATTGTGAGGATTTGAATTTTATTCATTTACATTGAAGGTGCAGTCCATACTCAAGGCTTCAGCTTTTGATCATCATCAGTAAATATTTTAAGTACTCTTGGCTTCCAGTAAGCAAGCTTGTATCCTCTGCTTATTTCAGGTTGTTAAAGAGTCTTCCTCCAATCCTGATGCCAAGTTCCTCTTCATCTAACACAGCTTCTCATATTATTTGCTCAGCATACAGTTTGAAGAAGCATGGTGAAGGAATACAATCCTGGTGCAAACCTTTCCTGATTTTAAACCACTCAATATCTCCTTGCTCTCTTTGAATTATTCTCTCTTAGTCCATGTACAGGTTTCTCAGAGCACAATTCTTCCCAACGTTATCCATACTTTCATGATCCATACAGACAAAAGTCTTTGCATACTCAATAAAGCACAAGTAAATATCTATCTGATATTCTCTGTTTCAGTCAAGACCTATTTGATGTCAGAATGATATCCATCATTCCACTTCCTCATCTGAATCTGGCTTTAATTTCTGGCAGTTCCCTCTCTATGTACTGCTGGGACTGATTTTGAAGTATTCTCAACAAAATTTTACTTACATGTGATGTTAATTATACATTTAATAATTTCTACATTCCATTGAGTCACACCTGTATTTGGAATGGGCACAAATATGGATTTAATTTAAGGTAACTCTCTTCCAAATGCCTTGGCATAGATAAGTGAGCATCCCTAGTGCTTCTCCAGTTTGTTGAAGGACCTCAATTTTTATTCCATCAATTATTGGAGTCTTGTTTTACCTCAGTGCCTTCAATGCAGCTTGGGTTTCTTCCTTCAGTACCATTGGCTCTGGATCAAATGCTACTTCCTGAAATGTTTGAACATTACTCATTATTTTTTGGTACAATGACTCTGTGTATTCGTTTCATCTTCTATTGATATTTTCTGCATCATTCAATGTTTTGTCCATAGACTTCAATGTTGGAAGTTCAATTCTTTCAGTTTGAGAAATGCTTAGTGTGTTCTTTCTTCTTGGTTTTCTAACTAACTCCAGGTTTTTACACATTTCATTAAAACATTTTGCTTTATCTTATCGAACTGCCCTTTAAATTTTTCTGTTTACTCTTTAACTTCCTCATTTCTTCCATTCGTTTTTACACCTTTACACTGGAGAGCAAGTTTCAGTGTTTCCTCTGACATCTGTTTTGGACTTTTCTTTCTTACCTTTCATTTAAATGACTTTTTGCTTTCTTTCTGTATGATGTTCTTCAAATCATCCCACAATTCTTCTGGTCTTCAGTCATTTGTGGCTAATGCATAACATCTGTTCATTAAAGGGTCTTTAAACCCAGGTGGGATAGATTCAATGTCATATTTTGTTTGTCATGGAATTGATTTAATTTTCATCTTTAGCTTGAACTTGCATATGAGCAATTGATGGTCTGTTCCACAGTCTTCCCTTGGCCTTGTTTTGACTGATGCTATTGAGTTTTCCCACTGTCTTTTCCAACAGATACAGTCAATTTGATACCTGTGTGTTCCATATGGTGAGGTCCATGTGTATAGTCACCTTTTACATTGTTTAAAGAAGTTATTTGCAATCAATAAGTCATTGGTCCTGCAAAATTCTATCAATGCAATCTCCAGTTTAATTTCTGTCACTATAAAGATCATATAGGAACTATGTTTGATTTCCCTGGCTTCACAAGGGGGACATAGAATTAAACCCAAAAGCAAACCAAAGCTGATTTTGAAGCATAGATCAGACATGCTTCCACTCTATAACCTTCTTTGCCCTATTCTGACACTAACCATTCCTCCCACAGCACTCTCTACTTCACATCTGGGTTTGATAATCCATTACAATGGTCACACAGAACTCAAGACAAAACTCATGATTATGGGGTTTATTAGGGAAGTGAACAGGGTACAATTCAGAATTAAAACCAACCCAGGACACAGCAGTTCTCCAGTCAGGAACACATGACCTCTCAGGCATGTGGCCCCTTGGCCTCTTCTCAGGCAGGTGATACAAAACTCTTTTAGCCAGTTGTGAATTTTTACTAGCACATTCTACAAGCCAGTCTCTTGCAAGTAGGAACTCAACTTTACTCAATCCATTGGCCTAGAGCCTGAAACTGCTCTGTGTCTCCATGCTAACTCCTCTGCCAGCACCTCTTGCCATCTCATGCTCCACTCACACTCTTCCTTCTTGATGGTTCTGGAATCTTTCATCTCTGCTTCTGAGAAAGCTCATTTTAAACCTAGATGGAGGGCAAAACTAACCAATCCTAGCCTTAGAGTCCTGTTTACCTTGTTTGCATGGTCCTACCCAATAACTTGGAAATTGGTGGGAATTAAGAAGACTTTGGATAGAACAGACATATCAAGTGAACTCAAGGCACCACAATTACCAAGGTCATATTTTCCAACTACTGATCCTTCCTCTTGGTTCCAACTTCCACATTCAATGTGCAATAATAATCAATATATCTTGATTAAATGTTTCATCAATTTCAGGCTAAAGAAGTTGGTAGAATTCTTCAAGTTCATCATCATTTGCTTTAGTAGCTGGTCCATAGAATTGAATTTGTTGTTGTTGTTATGTGTCGTGGAGTTGGTTCCGACTCATAGCGACCCTGTACAGGGTTTCCGAGGCTGTAAATCTTTACGGGAGCAGAACACCTCATCTTTCTCCTGCGGAGCAGCTGGTAGTTTCGAATTGCTGACCTTGTGGTTCACATCCCAATTCATAACCACTACACTACCAGAGCTCTTTATAGAATTGAATAGTAATGGTATAAAACTGGTCTTTCTTGTTTTGTTGTTGTTGTTGTTGTTAGGTGCCATCAAGTTGGTACCAACTCATGGTGACCCTATTACAACAGAACGAAACATTGCCCGTGGTCTTTGTTGTAGGCATATGGATATTATCCTACCACATATACCACTGTATTTCATGATAGGTCTTGAAATGTTTGATGATGAATGTAATGACATTATCAAATTTGTTGTTTCTGACATAGTAAGCCATATGATTGTCAGATTTAAATGGCCAATACCAGACCATTTCAGCTCACTAATGCTAGGATATCAATGTTTATGTATTCCATTTCATTTTTGACAACTTCTAATGTTGCTATATTGATAATTCATATATTCCATATTCTGAATTTTTAATAGATGTTTGCAGCTGTTTGCCCTCATTTTTAGTTGTACCTTATCGGCAAATGAAGATGATAAAGGTTTACTACATTCACGCTATGATCAACTCTGCTTTGAAGAGTGAGTTCTTCCCCAGTAGTATCTTGCGTGCCTTCTAACCTGTGGGACTCACCTTTCTCACTATATCTGAGAGCGTCTGGCTTCTTTTCATATTGTTTTCATCTTCTTGTCCTATATCCAACTATGATCTGCTGCTAGTCAAAAGGTTTTATGTTGCAGACCGTGTAAGACTAGTCAGAGGTTCGAGGCCCTCTAGGGCCGAG
>NW_006408600.1:8870772-8879379 GCF_000296735.1 Chrysochloris asiatica
TTTTTGCTTTCTTCATGTATGATGTTCTGATGTCATCCCACAACTCTTCTGGTCTTTGGTCTTTAGTGTTGAATGTATCAAATCTGTTCTTCAGATGATCTCTAAATTCAGGTGGGTTATATTCAAGATCTTATTTTGGCTCTTGTGGACTTGTTTTCATTTTCTTCAGCTTCAGTTTGAATTTGCATATGAGCAATTGATAGTCTGTTCCACAGTCTGTCCCTGGCCTTGTTATGACTGATGATATGATGCTTTTCTATCATCTCTTTCCACAGATGTAGTCAATTTGATTTCTGTGTATTCCATCTGGTGAGGTCCATATGTATAATAATTTCTTATGCTGTCTAAAGAAGGTATTTAAAATGAACAAATCATTGGTTTTGCAGAATTCTATCATGATCATGCAATCTCCAACATCATGTCTATCATGAAGACTATATTTTCCAACTTCTGATCTTTCCTCTTTGTTTACAACCTTTGCATTCCAATCACTAGAAATGATCAATACGTCTTGATGCATGTTTGATCAATTTCAGATTGAAGAAGTTGGTAAAATTCTTCTATTTCATTCTCACTGGCTGTAATGCTTGGTGTGTAAATTAGAATAGCAGTGGTATTAACTGTCTTCCCTGTAGGTGCATGGTTATTATCCTATCACAGACAGCGTTATATCTCATGACTGATCTGGATATGTTCTTTTTGACGATGAATGCAACACCATTCCTTTTCAATTTGTCATTCCTGATTAGTAAACCATGTTGTTGTCAGATTCAAAATGGCCAATACCAGTCCATTTCAGCTCACTAACGCCTAAGATATCAATGTTTATGCATTCAATTTTTTACAATTCCCAATTTTCCTAGATTCATACTTCATACATTCCATATTCTGATTATTAATGGATGTTTACAGCTGTTTCTCTTCATTTTGAATTGTGCCCCATCAGCAAATGAAGGTCCCAAGGGCTTACTCCCATGGGCTTTTCTCTATTCATATCATCACAGTCAACTCTTCTTTGAGGAGGCAGCAATTCCCCAGTCTCATTTTGAATGCCTTGCAATCTGAGGGGGCCCATTTTCTGGCACTATATCTGGCAATGCTTCTTTGCTATACATAAGGTTTTCAGTTACTAAATATTCAGAAGTAGTTCATCATTCCTTCTTCCTAGTCTGTCTTAGACTGGAAGCTTATCTGAAACCTGTCCACTGTGCGTGAACCTGGTGGTATTTAAAATATCCATGGCATAGTTTTCAGAATCACAGCAACTCACAAGCTACCACAGTATGACAAACTGACAGATGAATAATTGTTTTATTTGATAGATTTATAGATTATTTAATATAATTCATAATTTTCAATTGTTTCCAAACAAGAAAGTATTCTAAGTTTTATTGTATTTCATGTAGGCATGAGTAGCCTTTCCTAAGAAGTAGCTTTATGGATCCAAAATAATCTATAGTGAATATATAGGTCATTTCACAAATAAATTTCTATATATGCAAAGGTTATATCTTAAAAATTAGATATCATTTATCTTTGGACATTTTGCCTGCTCATATATCCTTATTATTTCTTGAAGCTATGATTTATTGCTTGTACCATCCCTGCTTACCTTTTAAATATAATTGTCTTAAATCACACTTATTCTGGTTGCTATATACTGTGTTGGAAGATAATGAAGTGGAAGTATCTTGAAATTGCTGTATGAGATTTTAGGAGACAAAATGTGATTGTTATATTTGTGCTCAGAACATTAGTTTCTTAATGTGCTTCTTCAGTTGAGTGATTAAAGCAATAAAAAATATACATATATACTGTTCAATTGTTATTTTACCTGAACATCTCAAGTCCTTTAATCTTTCAAACAGAAAATCTCTTTGTCATGACAATTTAGAAGTAAATACTGCAATTCTTATGATCTGCATTTCTTCCCATATTATGGAATTTTTTTCACAAGCTCTTCAGCAAAAGCTGATGTCAAGTCAGGGCTTTATGGCAGATAGAGTAGAAGTGCAGTGAGGATCTCAGCCAACAGTAACACAGAATACCGAATGAAGCAGGTTTGGGGACAGTTCCAAAACTCTGAACCACATATATAGGAATATTTTCAAAGTTTGAAAGCTTATAGCCAGTGGAATTTGTAGCAGAAGCAAGAAATCTCATACTTTAGAACACCCCAGCTCAGCAAACTGGAGCTGACATCTTGGATGAGGCTAAGCGGGGAAAGGACCACAGCTGCTACAGACTGACACCTGCCGGAAACTTGAAGATCAAGGTGTGGCCATTCCTTTTCATTTGTTTGTTTGTTTATTATTATTGTTTCATTGGTGTGTCACTGTCTGTGCACCTCCATTCTGGTGACTATAGGGAGTGCCTGAGCTAGTGGGCACCCCCTCCTCTGGAGGGACCTACTATGCATGCACACAGATCTCCTCAAATTTAAAGAGACAGGTTCCACTTAAACAGCAGTACAATATGTCCATAACTGGCCCTGAACTGCTTTTCACTAGGAAAAAGGTCAGAATGGGTGTTGTGGAGCAGGAGAGGCAGCCTAAAAAGGAAACAGGCTAAAAATCAAATCCTGAGATACAGCATAACAACCAACAGTGGCATCTTGAAATTTATCAGGCTGCCTTGAAAGCAAGAAGCTGAAAGAAGATTTTAAAGTCAGATTCATGTTAAGCTACAGATTTTCTCTCTCTCTCTCTCTTCTTTTCTGCAATTATAGACTGCAGTGACCAATCTGTGTTTTTGTTTTTCTGTTGTTGTTTTATTTTTTTGGTTCCTTCTTTATCTTTAGGTGGCTCTTTCTCTCCCTATATTATCCAAGAAGAGACACCAATTGCTGTCATATAGTAAAGCTACAATCACACCCTATAAAACCCCACAATCTAGTCAAGAACCAACTGCCATACACCAGGTAGACAGACAATACCTGTGGCAGTTACTCTAAGTTGAATATTAAAAAGATTTAAAAGGGAAGGCCATCTCCTGATCACATCTACCTAGAGGCAATCAGAAAGTATAAAAAATACCAAAACAGGAGAACAAACAAGATGGCAGATCAGGTGGAAGTGCAGTGAAGAGCTCTGTCAGCAACAACACAGAATACTGGACCAAGCAAGCTCAGGGGATGGTGCCAGAACTCTGAATCACATATAAAGGAATATTTAGAAAGTTGGAAGGCTTACAACTAGGGGAATTTATAGCAGAAGCAAGAAATCCATTGCTTTCTAATTCAAGATGCTCAGCTGCTCTTGGAACCACCATATTAGGCAAGACTATACCATGTCAGCCGTGGATGCCTGACAGAACCACAGTAATAAAGGTGTGGACATTCCTTTTTTTTTGTTTGGTATCTGTTCATTGGTCTCTCACTGTCTGCACACCTCCATTTTGGTGACTAGAAGGGGTACCTGAGCGAGTAGACACACCACCCCCACCCCTGGAGGGTTCAATTACACATATGCACAGATCTCTTCGAAATTTAAATTGACAGATTCCACCTAAAACCAGACAGCTACAGCTAGCCCTGAACTGTTTATCACAAGGAAAAAAGCCTGAATGAGGATTGTGGAGCACGGCAGGCAGACTGAAAAAGAGATAGGTCAAAAATTAAATCCTGAGTTATGTTACAATGACCAACAGTGGCATCTTGAAATTTCTCAGTAAGAAGAGTGAAAAGGGAAGCCCAGTTCCTGATCACATCTACTTGGAGGCAATCAGAAAGCATAAAAATACAAAAATACACACCCATCTAGGTATTAAGGCCATAGCTAACTCCTGAATACGCGCCCCCCAAAAAAAACAGAAACAGATGACCATATCAGCATATGACCAGAAACGAGATAAAGTGACTAAGGCAAATGATCTGGAGGTAGACCTACACTCCATACTGGAAGATGGAAGATGGGCAGGCTTTGGAAATGCTGGAGAAGGAATTCAGAAAAATTATTATAAAATGTATCAAGACATTATATAATGGAGTTGAGGAAAATAAGAAAGAAGTCAGGAAAGCACTACAGGCACAATCAAATAAGATAAATATAGCATTGGAAATAATTCAAAACCTACAGAAAGAGGTCCAAAAGATTAATAATAGAATATCACAAATGGACAATACACTGAAAGGCCAAAGGAGTAGATTTGAAGAGATAGAAGTCAGAACTAGTAAGCTAGAAGATAAATCTCTCAACACTTCTAAGATAGAAGAGCAAAGGCAAAAAAGGATAAAAAATTCTGAAGAAGGCCTAAGATTCATGTTGGATAACATGAAGAAGAATAATTTAAAAATTATTGGCATTCCAGAACAGGAACAATCACACAAGTCCACAGAGGAGATAGTTGAAGAGCTTTGGGAAGAAAATTTTCCTAACATCCTAAAAAGCAAAAACACAAGCATTCAAGAAGCTCAACGAACCTCAGGAAGGATAGATCCTAAAAGACAATCACCAAGACATGTAATAATCAAGCTCTCCAAAATCAAAGATAAGGACAGAATCCTGAAAGCAGCTAGGGAAAAGAGAAGTGTAACATACAAGGGCAAGCAAATCAGATTAAGCTCTGATCTCGCCACAGAAACCATGCAGGCAAGAAGGCAATGGTGAGACATATATAAAATCCTGAAAGAAAAAAACTGCCACCCAAAGCAAAGCTGTCAATCAAATACGATGGTGTAATCAAAACATTCCAGGATAAATAGAAGCTAAGGGATTTTGCCAAAGCCAACTCTGCTATGAAAAACATCTTAAAGGAAGTTCTGTGGACTGAGAACCAACAAGAACAGACAACAACTAGAAAATGATGTACGTGTCAGCTTCACCCTGAACTCAGTCGACAAATGGAAGAGTCAAGAACAGAATAAAATTATAAGAACAGGGGATCTGGGAAGTCAGTCTATGATCAAAACAATTACAATGTGAAAAAAGGTAAACACAGAGGAACAGAGATCCAGGTGGTGAGAAGGTCAGGTAGATTACTGGATAAAATATACTGTCTTAAATGGAGGTTAGAATTAACGGAATATAAGGTAATCACAATAGGGTTCGAGTAGGAGGTTTAGTTCGGGTGTTGAGGAGGGCAATACAAGAAGCGGGGAGGAGGCCAAAGAACAAGATAGATAGGGAAAACTGAGACAGGTTTGCATGACCTAAGTAGGACAGAGGTAAATAGTGATGCATGCTCAACCTTGGAAATGCAGTGGTCTGGGATACAGGGATCTAGGTATAGCTTGAGGAGGGGAAATAATACTAAAATGCTTGACTGTTTTATGAATATTAGTTTCCCTTGCCTATTATTGTAAAATAGACACTTGAGTGAGATAAAAGGAATGTTGAGAAACATGATTAGAGAAAACTTGTAAGTCTGTCTTCAGCCTATAACTGATTAGAATACCTAAAAGGAGTTCTAGAACTTGCCCAGTGAAATAGGCCTCTTGCAAAGCCTTTACAGAATATAGGACCTTAGGTGGAATCCTGAGTCCCATTCAGAACCTTATGAGGTGGGACATTCCCACTAGAAAGGTCAAGCAGACCAGCCTGAAACAGCTAGAGTAACAGAAGATACATCTTCAAAGAAAGATCATCAGGAAAAACCCAAAACAAAAATGTCAGCATGATTGGCTACTACAAGAATAAGTAAGCTATTTGCCAGGAAGACATCAAGGCAAGAAATCAATTTCCTTCAGGACAAACTCCCCTCTAAGACTGAAACTCAAAGGGAACACACAAACAAGCATGTAAGCTTGCTGGTGACTACATTGGTCTACTGGTGAGTAGAAGAGGGGCAAAGGCAGCAATGAAGAAATAGTCTGAGTTCAACCACGTTCCATAGACTCCCAGTGATCTGGAGATGAAAAAGAGTAGAGGAAGGGCTGGTTGGTCCATAGTGTGGTGAGACCTGAGGACATTTGTGCCCATGAACAAGGACATAGCCACAGAGGACTAGAGCTGAGAGTGAAGCATCCAGCTGATATGAAGTGAAGGGAGATGCACAAGGACACCGAAACTTGCAGACAGTGCCCACTTGACCTAGCCTCAATAGCTCAATAATCAAAACTTGACTAGAGGAAGATTACCAAAAAAGAAAAAAAAGTTTTGATAAAGGAAACAAGGGTAAATTGCTACAATTTGATGAACCTGACATACACTCAGAGCAGTAGTTACCCTAAATACCATAGAGATGGAAGGAGTCTTCACATCAAGTAGCAATGCTATCCCCTCTGTATACAGGTTAGATAGGGATGGGCAACTTAGACATTGGCTACCTAAAATTAGGGGGCAATAAAGGCATGAAGGCAATAAAGACTGGCTTACAAGGTTTCAAGAGGGAGTTCAGTTAAAGAGTATGGGAAATAATAACCAAAGGAAATCAAAAAGATAATATGGGGGGGAAAGAAAGAGTCCCCACTGAATAGACTTCATCTTGTCTATATGGGTCTGGTGAAAAGAGATGGGGATAAGATTCATATGATTCAATAGTGAATAATTTTTATCATGACTAATTGCGAGTGTCACAATTGTAAAGGTAAAAGTTTTGTAACAAAAACAGAGGAGTGGTTAATCTTAAAGTCCAGAAACAGAAGGCCCTAGGGCCATCAAGGGAGCAGAAGCAGAATGCAGGACCTTATTCAGAGAAGAAGCAGTGCCAGAGATGGAGGCAGAGATGGGGTCATAGAGAGGGGGAGCAGATGAGGACTCTAGATTTATGTGAAGAGAGGGACTAAGAGCTAGTGGCCAAGAGGCTGATTTGCAGAATGTGCCCTTTGGAGATGTAAATTATTATATATGCCTGAGTAGCTTGGGTTTTGTGTGTGTGTGTGTGTTTTGCTTTTTTTTTTTTTTTTAAAGCTGAAATGGATAGAGAGAAATACTAATGGATGGTATATGGAGGGGATTATAATCATTGTAATGAAACAAGGTGTATGATTGGTACAATGTAAAACTGATAATCTGCCCTGTAAACTTTCACTCAATCCACAATAAAAACCTTAAAAAAAAAAAAAAAGTTAATTATGCAAACAAAACAAAACAAAAAAAACACACCCTCAATTGAGTATTAAGGCCAGAGCTAACTACTGAACATGCTCAAGAATCAAAAACAGACGACCGTATCAGCACATGTCCAGAAACAAACTGACTGAGACAAATGATCTGGAGGTAGACCTACACACCATACTGGAAGGAGGGCAGACCTTAAAAATTCCTGAGAAGGAATTCAGAAAAATGATTATAAAATGTATCAAAATACTTCACAAAGGAGTTGAGAAAAATAAAAAAGAAGTCAGGAAAGCACTATAAGAACAATAAGATAATGTAGATACAGCATTGGAAACAATTCAAAACCTACACAAAGAGAGGTCCAAATGGTTAATAATAGAATATCAGAAATGGACAATGCACTGAAAAGGCAAAGGAATCGAATTGAAGAGATGGACACCAGAACTAGAAAGCTAGAAGACAAATTTCCTAATACAACTAAGATATAAGAACAAGCAGAAAAAAGAATTAAAAAAATATCTGAAGAAGGTCTAAGATTCATGTTGGACAACATAAAGAAGAATAATTTAAGAATTATTGGCATTGCAGAACAGGAGGAATCACACAATTCCACAGAGGAGATAGTTGAAGTGCTTCAGGAAGAAAAATTCTCTAACATCCTGAAAAGCAAAAAGATAAACATTCAAGAAGCTCAACAAAACCCAGGAGAAAAGGCCCCAAAAGAAAATCACTGAGACATATCATAATCAAGCTCTCCAAAATCAAAGATAAGGAGATAATACTGAAAGCAACTAGGAAAAAAGAAATGTTATATACAAAGGCAAGCAGTCAGATTAAGCTTTGATCTCTCAGCAGAAACCATGTAGGCAAGAAGCCAATGGGTAGACTTATATAAAACCCAGAAAGAAAAAAAAACTGTCATCCAAGAATCCTTTATCCAGCAAAGATATCAATCAAATACGATGGTGTAATCAAAACATTCCAGGATAACAGAAGCTAGGGAATTTTGTCAAAGCCAACCCTGTGCTATAAAACATCAAAAAGGCAGTTCTGCGGATTGACAACCAAGAACAGATAACAATCAGAGATTGAGATACATGGCAGCACCACCTGGAACTCAATCAACAAATGGAAGAGTCAAGAACATAGCAAAATGATATGAACAAATTCAGAGGATCTAGGAGGTCAGTCTGTAATCAAAACAATTACAATGTGAAGGAAGGTAAACATGTAGGAACAGAGATTCAGGTGGTGAGAAGGTCAGATAGATACAGGATAAAAACAGACTGAATTAAATGGAGGGAAAAGTTAAGGGAATATAAGGCAACCTCAAAGAAAATTAATACTTCACAACATATGAAGAAAATGAAAATCCAAGAACACCGAAATATTAAAACTATAAGGAAACTGACAAAGAACATAAAAACCATGAACTCAGCACAGGTAGACATGAAGAACAAATAAACCAGCAGCACCACACACACACACACACACACACACACACACACACACAAAACATAATGGGAGCAATTAATCTATTGGTGTTTTTAGGTGCTGTTGAGTTGGCACTGACTCATAGCGACCTTATGCACAACAGAACAAAACACTG
>NW_006408600.1:8879479-8881268 GCF_000296735.1 Chrysochloris asiatica
AACATGCGTGACAACTATGTCGGGGTCAGACCCCGGCAGTTTTAAATCGTTAAACCTTCAGAACTTGTCTGCCTCTACTTCCTTTTAGTCTGTTTTATTCAGGAAACTCAGCTGAAACCTATCCACCATGGATGACCGTGCTGGGATTGAAAATATTGGGTACATAGCTTACAACATCACCAACAATATGCAAGCCACTACAATATGACTAAAAGACTAGTGGTGGTTAGGACCTGGAGTATACCAAAATCTGTGGATGCTGTAGTTTCTTATTTAAAATGGCACAGTATTTGTAAAATGTAAATAACAAGGCAAAAACATTTTATGATCCCTCTTAACTTATGAAGGATTGCTTAAACCACTTAACTGCTTCTTAGAGTTTGATGTTTTTTTTAACAGAAATAAAGTATCTGTACCACACTCTGGTAGCGTAGTGGTTACGAATCGGGCTGCGAACCTTAAGGTCAGTGGTTCGAAACTACCAGCTGCTCCGAGGGAGAAAGATGAGGCTTTCTACTCCTGTAAAGATTTACACCCTCGGAAACCCTGTACAGGGTCACTATGGGTTGGAACCGACTCGACAGCACATAACAACAACACCACACATGTAGAGAAAGAAGGAAATAGGTGAACAATAATCAAAATAGTGCTGGAGAAAGACAGGATCTATAAATAGAGAAAAGATTTAGAAAACTGGCCATGAAAAGATCACTTATTACAATCTAAATCCTCATTTCCACTTATACCTAATATATAACAGAGATATAGTTTAGGTATAAGTTGCTGTTAAATGCCATTGAGTGGATTCTGACCCACAGCGACCCTGTGTAGGATTTCCAAGGAGCAGCTGGGGAGCTTGAACCACTGATCTTGCAGTTCAAAAGGTTTTGCAGACTGACACATAGTCCACAGCACCACACAGGGGTAGAATTTTAGTGTTATTTGACATGGTTCAGAAATGGTAAGAGAAAACATATGGACAATAATTGTCCCATAACTTCAAAACAGTATACCAGTGCACAATAAAACTGTACCTAGTTAGTGATATTATTCAAAGCAAAACTTGAATCCTGAATATATTTGAAAAACAAGGTAATTTTACATGATTTGTTCTTGTTAGGTGCCGTAGAGTCAGTATCAATTCATAGCGACCCTATGCACAACAGAATGAAACACTGCTCAGTCCTGGGCCAACCACACAATTGCTGTAATGCTTTGCCATTGATGCTGCCACTTTGCCAATCCATCTCACTGGGGGTCTTCCTCTTTTTATCTGGCCCTCCACCTTACCAAACATGATATCCTTCTCTAGTGACTGGACTCGCCTGACAATATGTCTGAAGTATGAGAGGTGAAGTTGGGCCATCGTGGCCTCCAAGGAGCACTCTGATTGTACTTCTTCCAACACAGATCTGTTGGTTCTTTTGGCAGCCCATGGCACTTTCAATATTCTCCTCCAACACCATAACCCAAAATCATCAATTCTTCTACAGGCTTCCTTACTCACTGTCCAGCTTTCGCATGCATATGAGGTTATTGAAAATATCATGGCTTGGGTCAGGCAGACCTTAGCCCTCAAGCTGTCATCTTTGCTCTTCAACACTTTAAAAAGGTCTTGTGTAGCAGATTTGCCTAATGCAATACATCATTTGATTTCTTGATTGCTGCGTCCATGAGTATTGATGGTTGATCCAAGAAGAATGAAGTCCTTGACAACTTCTATCTTTTCTCCATTGATTAGAATGTTGTTTACTGGTCCAGTAGTAAGGATTTTTGTTTTCTTTACATT
>NW_006408600.1:8883161-8894001 GCF_000296735.1 Chrysochloris asiatica
AATACACTGCTTTTGAAAATGGATAGAACAACCAGAAAGAAACTTGACAAAGACACAGAGTAACTTAACAACACAATTAGCCAACTGGACTTCATAGATGTGTACAGAGCATTCAACCAAACAATAGCACAATACACATTCTTTTCCAGTGCACAGGGAACATTTTCCAGAACAGACTATGTGTTAGGCTACAAAACAACCTTCCATAAATTTACAAATATCAAATTACTACAAAGCATCTTCTCAGACCACAATGCTATCAAATTAGAAATCAACAAAAGGAAAACCAAGGAAATAAAATCAAATACATGGAAACTGAATAACATTTTGCTGAAAAGCGAATGGGTAGCAGAAGAAATAAAACATGAAGTCACAAAATTCCTAGAAACAAATGAGAATGAATACACAGCACACCAAAATTTGGGGGGCATGGCGAAAGTGGTGTTGGGAAGACAACTTATCATAATACACATATCCAAAAAGAAGAAAGAACCAAAATTAACACAGCATCTAAACATTTGGAAACAAACCAACAGAGGGAACCTACAGTCACCTAAAGAAAAGAAATAATAAAGATTAGAGAAGAAATCAATGAGATAGAAAACAAAACAAAACAAAAGCTATAGAAAAAATCAACAGGACAAAAAGCTGGTTTTTTGAAAGGATTAATAAAATTGACAGACCATTGGCAAACCTAATAAAAGAAAAGAGGGAGCAGACACAAATATATCACATTAGAAATCACATGGGTGATGTGAGGATGGAACCAAAGGAAATAAAAAAGATAATAACAGAATACTCTGAAAAGTTGTACTCAAACAAATTTGAAAACGTAGACTAAATGGATATATTTTTAGAAAAACAAGACCTACCTAAACTTACACAGAGTGAAGTAGAAACCTGAACAGACCCATAACAAAAGAAGAAATTGATCAGGTCATCAAAAAACTCTCAACCAAAAGAAGTCCAGGTCCAGATGACTTAAATGGTGAGTTCTATCAAACATTCAGGGAATAATTGTCATCAATTCTACTCCAATTATTCCAGAATATAGAAGAGGAAAGGACATCATAAAACTTTTTATGAAGCAAGCATAACCCTATACCAAAACCAGGGAATGACATCACTAAGAAAGAAAATATCCCTTATCAACATAGATGCAAAAATTCTCAACAAAATCCTATCCAACAGAATCTAGAACAGAATCCAGCAGCACATCAATAATAATAATAATAATAATAATAATAATAATAATACCAAGTGGAATTAGGTATTATCATGACCAAGTGGGATTCATATCAGGGATGCAAGGATGGTTCAACATTAGAAAAATAATCAGTGTAAAAATAAACACATGATCATATAGATTGATGCAGAAAAGGCATTTGACAAAATCCAACATCCATTCCTGATAAAAACTCTAAACAAAGTAGGAATTGAAGGGAAATCCCTCAACATAATTAGGATCATATATACAAAACCAACAGCCTACATTACTCTCAATGGAGAGAAACTGAAAGCCTTCCCTTCCTGTGAACGGGAACCAGACAAGGATGCCCTTTATCACCACTTCTATTCAATATTGTGCTGAAAATCTTAGCCAGAGCTACATGGCAAGACAGGGCAATTAATGGCATCCAAATTGGCAAAGAGGAAATAAAACTCTCTCTATTTGCAGATGATATGATCTTATACATAGAAAACCCCAAAGACAGTAAAAAAGCTACTAGACCTCATTGGAAGATCGAACAAAGTGGCAGGATATAAGATCAACATACAAAAATCATTTGGATTCCTCTATACCAGTAATGACAGAGCTGAAAAGGATATTAGAAAAGCAAAGCTGTTTACAATAGCCCCCAAAGGATGACATATCTAGGAATAAATGCAACCAGAGAAACAAAGGACTTATGCAAAGAAAACCAAAACATTACTACAAGAAACCAAAAAAATTACAAAAATGGAAGAATATACCATGCTCCTAGAGAGGAAGACTTAACATTGTGAAAATGTCAATACTGCCCAAAGCAATTTACACATATAATGCAATCTCAGTCAATACTCCAATGACATTCTTCAAAGAGATGGAGAAAATAATTACAAACTTTATTTGGAAAGGAAAGAGACCCAGGATAAGCAAAGCACTGCTTAAGAAGAAGAATAAAGTTGCAAGACACACTTCCTGATTTCAAAATTCACTACATGGCTACAGTGGTCAAAACAGCCTGGTACTGGTACAATGAAAGATACATTGATCAATGAAACAGAATTGAGAAACCAGAAATTAACCCCTCCATATACAGCCAACTGATTTTTGACAATGTGCCTAAGTATATTGCAAGGGGAGGTGATAGTCTCTTCAAAAGATGGTGCTGGCAGAACTGGAAAGCTATATTCAAAATATTGAAACAAGACCTTTACCTCACACCTTATACAAAAACCAACTAAGCATGGATTAAAGACCTAAATGAGAATCCCTGAATTATAAAGGCCATCAATGAAAAAATAGGGACAAATGTGAGCGTTCTAATAGAGGGCATACACAGAATACCAAACATTGTGAAAATTACACAAACAAAAGTAGGCAAAATAGATGATTGGGACATACTAAAACTTATATACTTATTTGCATCAAAAGACTTCACCAAAAGAGTAAAAAGGGAACCCACAGAGGGGAAAAAATTTTTTGCAATGACACATCAGACAAACGACTAATTTCTAAAATATATAGGAAACTACAACACCTCTACAAGAAAGAGTTAAATAACCCAATTTAAAAAAGGACATATGACATGAACAGACACTTCACCAAGGAGGATATCCAGGCAACCAACAAACATTTGATCACTAGCCATTAGAGAGATGCAAATCAAAACAACTTTGAGATATCATCTCACACCAGCAATAACAGCAAACATCAAAAAGTAGAGGACAATAAATGCTGACAAGGATGCGAAGAGACTAGGATGCTCCTACATGGCTGGTGGCATTGCAAAATGGTCCAACCTCTCTGGAAAGCAATATGGTGCATCCTCAGAAGGTTGGAAATAGAAATACCTTATGATCCAGCAATTCCTCTATTTGGTATTTACCCATAAGAAATATGAGCTATAACACAAGTAGATATATGCTTACCAATGTTCATAGCAACAATATTTACAAAAAGATGAAGACAACCTAAGTTCCCATCAATGGAAGAATGGATAAACAAACTGTGGTACATACACACAATTGAATATTATGCTACCTTGAAGAATAACAAGGAAGCTGCAAGCCACCGCGTAACATGGATGGACCTTGAGGACATTATGCTGAGTGAAATTAGTCAGTCACAAAAGACAAATACTGCATAGGACCATTACTATAAAAGACTAAGAAAAATAACCCACACTAAAAGGGGGAAAAACAAACGTTCTTTGCTGGTTACCGGGATGTATGGGGTGGGATAAGGGGAGGGAGGGAAAGGTAGAGCACAGGGTAGGTAATAGACACAGAATATCTTGGGTGCTGAGGGGTGGGGAATTACACAAGAAGTGTGAGGGGAATGGAAGAACAAGGCATATGGGAGAAGAGTTAGGCAGTTTTGCATGGACTAAGTGGAATAGAGTTAAATAATGATGTATGTACAACCTTGGAACAACAGGACTTTGGGATACAGGGATTGAGGCATGGTTTGAATGGGTAAAAGAGGGGACATAATATTATGATGGAGTCTTGGTGTAGTGCTGTGGGCTAATGTGCTGTACTGCAAAGTCCTTTGAACCACAAGGTCAGTGGTTCAAGTTCACCAGCTGCTCATTGGAAACCCAATACAGGGTCGCTATGGGTTGGAAACAACTCTACAGCACCAAATAAACAAACGTTAAGATGTTTGGCTGTCTTTTAAATCTTGGTTTCCCTTGCCTATCACTGTAAAATAGACACTTGAGGGGGAGAGAAAGGAATAGCCAGAAACATCACCATAGAAAGCTTGTTAAGTTCATCTACAACCTATAGCTGATTGGAATACCTAATACGGTTTAGAACTTGCCCACTGAAGTAGGCTTCCTGTGGAGCCTATGCATGCATAAGACCATAGGTGGAATCCTGAACCCCATCCAGAATCTTCTTCAGTGGGATATTTCCACTTGAAAGGCCAAGCAGACCAGCCAGGAGCGGCTAGAAAAACAGAAGTTACTTCTTGAAAGAAAGAACAGCAGGAAAGATAAAAACAATAATGGCAGTCCGATTAACTACTACAACAATAAGCAAGTTGTTTGCCTGGGAGCCATCAAGGCAAGTGGTCTGGTCCCCTCAGGACAAACCCCCTTCCAAGACTAAGACTTAAGGGGAAAACATGAGCAGGGATGTGGTCTGGCTGGTGACAACATTGGTCACTGATAAGGGGAAGTGGGGGTAAAACAGCAATGAAGTTGGGATCTAAGTCTGATCACATTCAATAGACTCCTGTGAACTTGGGTTGAAACCTGGTTGGCCAGCAGAATGGCAAGACCTAGGGACTCCTCGATCCATAGACAGTGACATGGCCACAGAGGATTAGAACGGAAAGTGAAGGGTCCAGCTGATATGAAGTGAGGGGAGATGCACATATTTGCAGCTAGTACCCACTTGACCTGGCTTCAATGGCTGGATGATCAGAACTCGACGAGAAGAAGAAAGAAGAAGAAAAAATGTGTAATTGGACATAATTTGATGATCTTGACCTATACGTATGGATGTAGTAGCTCAAATGAGGGAACAAATCTTTACAGCAAGGATCATTCCCAGCCCCTTGGTACCCAGGGTTGACAGGGAAGGGCAACTTAGACATTGGCTACACAAAATGGGGGCTTTACAAAGTTAAGAAGTGACTGACTTACATGCTTTCAAGAGGGAACCTAGTTCCAGAGGATGCAGGGTAAGGTAAAATCTCCACTGAGGGTTTTCCAACCTGTCTGAACAGGGCTGATCAAAGGGGATGGGGATAAGACTCTTGTGGTACAATAGTGAATAATTGCAGTTGGGACTGACTGTGAGGGTTGGAAATGTAAAGGTAGACATTGACATTTTGTAATAAAAGGTGGGGAGTGGTTGATTCTGCAGTTCAGGAGTGGTGGTCCCTGGGACCATTAAGAGAGAAGAGTGGAGTGTGGGAGCCTACTCAGAGAAGCAGTGATGCCAGAGAAGGTGGCGGAGATGATGGCATGGGGGGATGGAGTGGCTGGGGAGTCTAAACTCAAGGAGGGAGAGGCGCTGTGAGCTGACAGCCATGGGGCAGGCTTGCAGGGTATACCCTTTGGTTTTTCGATGATGCATGGAGTGGATTGTAATCATTACAGTGAAATGAAACATGATAGGATAAATTGAAAGCTAATGTTGTTCCATAAACTATGGCATAATTCACAATTTTGTTGTTGTTATGTGCCATCGAGTCGGTTCCGACCCATAGCGACCCTGTATAGGGTTTCCGAGGGTGTAAATCTTTACGGGAGTAGAAAGCCTCATCTTTCTCCCGCGGAGCAGCTGGTAGTTTCGAACCGCTGACCTTAAGGTTCGCAGCCCGATTCGTAACCACTACGCTACCAGAGCACAATTAATTCACAATAAAACCTAAAAATTAAAAAAAAAACTGATGTCAAACAACTTCATGCCTTCAAGAATTGTTTACTATTTCCTCAATAAAAAAAAAGCCTGCCTTTTAAAAAAAATATTTTTATTTTATGTATATTGTACTGATAAATGTAAGTACTCACAGTTATCATTAGTTAACTTTATTAGGGAAGTTAACAGGATACAACTCTCGGTCAGAAATGCCAGGCCACAGTTGTTCAAGTCAGGTGCTGTTAAATGCCCATAGGACATACCATTCCACCATAAGCCTCAGCCTAAAGGAGCTCAGCTTTATCCCTGTGGATTAGAAAATCAAGTTTTTCCATTTAAGTGCCTGGAGGCATCCTATTCTCCTAGCCATGTCCTGCCCCTGATCACTCCTCTGTCGTATGCTCTGGTTCTTGGTTCTGCTGCTGTTACTCCATTACCACTCCTCCAGTGTCACAACTTTCTGTTCATGGGTTGAGGAGGTTCAATGCACAGGAATCTTGGGGTCTAAAGTACATGCTCCACTCCTGACTCCTCTTCTTTGATATTTGTGAGATACTCCCACCCACTTTTGAAATGGCTCTTTTCAAACCTATGCTAGATTTTCAAGTATTCACAGTTACAATGAACTCTGTTAACATTCACAGTTGAATCTTGTTATTCCTTCATTTTCTTCTCTACCTTCTCTTAACCAGACCCAGCACAGCAGAAACATTGCTTAGTGTCAGTTATAGAGTATGGTTAGAAAAGACATTAGATAACTCACTATACCACAGAAAATAATTTCCCCATTATCTTAAAATTCTTCTAATTTTAATCTGTTCTCTGAAGACTGACACAATCCTAGGTTATTGAAACCAAACATATTCAACTTTATTTAGAGTTCTGGATACAAATTTCAAATGTTCCTAATGTAAATAATAAACAGATTTGCAAAGGTTCAAAACCCTGTTCCAGCCCTTCTATTTTGAGTTTCACTATTCATCATGAAAAAACTTCCCAATTTTTCAGCTTTTTCATTATTTATGTTGTTAAGTGCTGTCTAGTTAGAATCAAAGTAACCCTGTATGTAGTTTACAATGAACAGGTGATGGGTTGGAATTACTGATTTTATGATTAGCAGCTCAGTTCTTATCATTTGTTGTTGTTGTTAAGTGCCATCGAGTTCTGACCCATAGCGACCCTGTACAGGGTTTCTGAGGCTGTAAATCTTTATGGGAGCAGAAAATCTCATCTTTCTTCCGTGGAATGGCTAGTAGTTTCGAACTGCTGACTTTGGGGTTCGCAGCCCAATTCGTAACCACTACACTACCAGAGCTCCTTAGTTTATATCGTACAATAGCAAAAATAATGCCTCAAAATTTCTGAATATCATGCTTATAATTTGGATTGTTTTCCTTTTTAGATAGTATGATTGATCTTCCTTACTTAAAAAATTGGGGCATACTTCATTTATACCATCTCCCAGAAACAAATGGAGTCCTGGTGTGGCACTATAGGATAAGCACTAGACCACAAGTTCGGCAGTTCAAACTCACCAGCTGATCATTGGAAATCTTATACAGGATCTCAATGAGTCAGAACTGACTTGGCAGTACTTAACAACAATAAGACAAGCCAATCAATAAACTTCTCTGCTTGTATTTTTCCATTTTCCAAATGAATTTTATATCACAATTTTGGCTAAATAGTACTACCTAGTTTACCTTATGAAGATCATGTAAATATTACTTATAATTGAGCCAATAGTTTGAGATAATTATATTTCCTTTATAATGCTGCTAGTCCAGGATTTCCACAACTCATCAGTCAGTTTGTCATACTGTGATGGCTTGTGTGTTGCTGTTATGAGGAAGACTATACCATTGGTAATTTAAATACCAGCAGTGTCATTTACTATAGACAGGTTTCAGTAGATCTTCCAGACTAAGACAGATTAGAAAGAAAGAGAGGCTTCTGAATGGTAAGCCATTGAAAAAACATTTTGAATAGTAGTGGAACACTGAGAAATATTATATCAGGAGATAAACCCCTCAGATTGGCAGATATTCAAAGTACTGGAGAAGAACTGCTTCCTTAAATTAGATTTGACATTAATGACATGAATGGAGCAAAGCTTTCTGTCCTTCATTTACTGATGGACCACAACTCAAAATGGAAAGAATCAGCTACAGACATCCATTAATAATGAGAATGTGGAATGTACAAAGTATGAAACTAGGAAAACTGGAAGTCATCAAAAATTAAACAGAATGTATAAAGATTGATATTATGAATTTGGCAATCATATGAAAGGAGAGAAGGACTGCTTCTAAATATTTAGGAACTGAAAACCTTATGAAAAGTAGTGGAACATTTTCAGAAAGCACAGGAATATTCAAATTTTAAACAAGATGGGTAGAACAAGAATAGTATCCCTCATCTCTCAGTTTGTGGAACAATGGAAACTTGCATGTTTCTGTGATTCTGGAAGCTATGTCACATGTATTTTAAATACCAGCAGGGTTACACATGGTTAATAGGTTTCATCAGAACTTCTAAACTCAGACAGGGAATACAATAGTTGGAAACAAAAAGGAAGGATCAATAGTTGAAAAACATGTCCTTGGTGATAAGGAGCAATTCTAGAGATCACAAGATAGAATGTTGCAAGACGGATGTCTTCTTCATTGCAAATATCATTTTTAAACTACATGAAAAGTGATTATACACACGTAGCTCACCAGATAGAATACATACAGATCAAACTGATTATCTCTGTGGAAAGAAATGGAGGAAAAGCTCCATATCATCAGCCAAAATATGGCTAGGGTCAGATTGTAAAAGAGACTATCAGTTGCTCATATGCAAGTTCAGGCTGAACCTGAAGATAATTAAAACAAGTACACAATAGCCAAAATATGATGTTGAATATATCCCACTTGATTTTAGAGTCCATTTCAAGAACACATTTGATGATTTAGACACTAAAGACTACCAAAGACCAGAAGAGTTGTAGGATGATATCAAGAACATCATACAGGATGAAAACTAAAGGTCATTAAGAAGACAATAAGAAGGAAAAAAACTGAAATGGATGTCACAAGAGACTCAGAAATTTGCTCTTCAATGTAGAGATACTAAAGCAAATGGGAGAAATGAAGAAGTAAAAGAACTGAATAGAAAATTTCAAAGGTCAGCAAGAGAAAACAAATTCAAATATTATAAAGAAATATGCAAAGACCTAGGATTAGAAAACCAACAGGGAAGAACATGCTCAGCATTTCTCATGCTGAGGGAACTGAAGAAAAAATTCAAGCCTTGCCTTGAAATATTGAAGAATTCTATGGGCAAAATATTGATGGAAGGAGTATGCAGAGTCATTGTAGCAAACAAAAAAAAATTTTTTAAAGGTTGTTGTTAAACCATTCCAAGAGGTTTCATATGATCAAGATCCGATGATATTGAAGGAAAAACTTCAAGGTGCATTGAAGGCAAAGGCAAAGATCAAGGATCCGGGAAGTGATGGAATACATATTGAAATCTTTCAACAAACTGATGCAGCACTGGAGACAGTATCTCATCTATGCCAAGAAATTTGGAAGACAACTCTGGCCAACAGACTGGAAGAGGTCCATATCTGTGCCGATTCCAAAGAGAGGTGACCCAGTGGAATGTAGAAATCATCAGATAATATCATTGATATCCCATGCAAGTAAAGTTTTACCAAAGGTAATAAAAAACCAGCTGCAAACATATGTTGACCGAGAACTTCCAGAGGTTCAAGCCAGAATTAGAAAAGGGTATGGAATGAGTGATATCATAGTTGATGTCAGATGAACCTTAACTGAAAGCAGAAAGATGTTTACTTGTGCTTTATTGGCTATGCAAAGGCTTTCAATTGTGGATTATAACAAACTATGGACAATATTGTGGGTAATCTGTTTTTTGAAACACTTAATTGCACTCCTCAGGAACTTGTACATAGAGGAAGAAGCAGTTGATCGAACAGAACTTAGGAACAACAAATGGTATAAAATTAGGAAAGTTATGTGTCAGGGTTGTATTCTTTCAACATACTTATTCTATCTATATTCTATCTGTATCCCTGAAGCTGGATTTTATGAAAATTTACATGGCTTCAAGTTTGGAGAAAGAGTCATTAACAACCTGTGATATGTCGATGATACAATACTGCTTTCTGAAAAGCAAAGAGGACTTCAAATGCTTACTGATGAAGATCAAAGACCAAATTCTTCATTATGAATAAAATCTTAATGTAAAGAAAACAAAAATCCTCACCACTTGACCAATAAACAACACCCATATAAATGGAAAAAAGGTTGAATTTATCAAAAACTTCATTTCGTATGGATCAACCATCAACACTCATGGAAGCAGTAGTAAAGAAATCAAATGAACAGATTGCATTAGGCACATCTGCTACATAAGACCTCTAAAATATTGAAGAGCAAAAATGTCAATTTGAGGACAAAAGTGCACCTAACAAAAGCCATGGTATTTTCAGTAATCTCATATGCAAGGCGAAAGTTACAATAAGGAAGATGGTAGAAGAATTGATGTATTTGAGATAGGACATTAGAGGGGAGTATTAAAAGTACTATGAACTACCAAGAGAAAATATATATGTTTGAGGAATTATATCCCCAATGCTCCTTAGAAGCCAGAATGGACTGACTTCATCTCTCATTCTTCAGATATATTACCATCACAGACAAGTCCCTGGAAAAGGATATCATGATTGGTAAAGTAGACGGTCGAAGAAAAAGAGAAAGTCCCACAAGAAGGATTGGCACAGTGGGAGGAGCAATAGGATGAAACATAGCAATGATTGTGGGGTTGGCATAGGACTGGGCACTGTCTCATTCTGTTGGGCAGTGGGTTGCTGCGAGTCAGTATTGATTTGATGGCACCTAAGAACAAAGGGATGCGCATTTGATTTAGCGAGTAAAGTTTTGCTAAAGGTGATACAGAAACTGCTACAATCATATACTAACAGAGAACTTCCAGAGGTTCAAGCTGGATGCAGAAGAGGCCGTGGAACGAGAAATATCATTGCTGATGTCTTATTGGATCTTGGCTGAAAGCAGCGAATATCAGAAAGATGTTTACCTGTGCTTTTATTGACTACGCAAAGCTTTTGATTGTGTGGATCATGACAAGCTATGGACAACACTGAGAAGTATGAGTATTCCAGAACACTTAATTGTACTTCTGAGAAATCTGTACCTGGACCAAGAAGCAGTGGTTCAAACAGAGCATG
>NW_006408600.1:8894706-8901783 GCF_000296735.1 Chrysochloris asiatica
CTTTGTACATATTGTCAGGAGGGAACAGTTGCTGGAGAAGGATGTCATGCTGGGTAAGATGGAGGGTCAGAGAAAAAGAGGAAGAACCCCAACGAGATGGATCGGCCAGGTGGCATCATTGATGGCGTCAAGTGTGGCAGCGGTATTGAGGTTGGCCCAGGATCGGACCTTGTTTCGTTCTGCTGTGCATGGGGTCACTATGAGTTGGTTCCGACTCCATGGCACCTGACAACAACAATGACAACAACAACAACAACAAAAAAGATCAAATAATATCACTATTATTCAAATTAATGCACAGCCTATATAAGAGGCAGTTATGATGAAATTGAATAATTCTACTAAATTCTTCAGTATGAAAATCATAAAATATGTAAACAAGATATATTGTTACATATATATATGATAATTACTGGTGATTAGAATGCAAAGGTTTGAAACAGAATGAAAGGGTCAATAGTTGGAAAATACTGCATTCATATCAGAAACAATGCATGATAGAATTTTGCAAAATTAGTGACACAATATAAAAGACTACTATACACATGGACATCACCAGATACAATCACAGAAATCAAACTGATTACATCTGAGTGAAGAAATGGTAGAAACATTCCAAATATCATCAGTCAAAGCCAGTCAAGGGCAGACTGTGGAACAGACAATTGATTGTTCTTATATATGCAAGTTCAGGCTGAAGCTGAAGAAAATTAAAACAAGTCCAGAATGACAAAATATGTCCTTGAACATATCCCACCTGCATTTAGAAATCATCTCTAGAATAGATATGATGCATTTTACACTAATGTCTGAAGACCAGAAGAGTTGTGGGATGACATCAAGAACATCATACAGAAAAAAAGCAAAAGGTCATTAAGAGGACAAGAAAGAAGGAAAATATCAAATTGGATGTCAAAAAAGACTCTGAAACTTCTTTACAGCATAGAGATGCTAAAGCAAATGGATGACATGAGGAGGTAAAATTTCTTAACAGAAAATTTCAAAGGGCAACTAGAGAAGACTAATTCAAATATTATAACGAAATGTGCAAAAACCTGGAGTTAGAAAGCCAAAAGGGAAGAACACGCTCAGAATATCTCAAAGTGGAGAAATAAGAAAAGAATCAAGACTCAATGGAATATTAAAGGATTCTATAGATGAAATTGAGTAAAGTGTGGTACTGTAGGAAAAACACTGATCCACAGTTGATTTGAAATGCAAGGTGACCATTTAAACCCATGACGTGCTCCTCAGAAACCCTATACAGAGTCACTATGAGTCAGATCTGAGTTGATGGTACTTAGCAAGCACAATTGGCAAAATTTGAATGATGCAGAGAACGTCACAAGAAAATGGAAGGAATACACAGAGTCACTGTACCAAAAAGAAATGGCTGGTATGCAATTATTTTAAAGGTAACATATGATCAAGAGACAATGGAACTGAAAGCTGAAATCCAAGGTGCACTGATAACATTGTCAAAGAACAAGGATCCAGGAACTAATGGAATATAAATGGAAATATTTAATAAACTGATGCAGCTCTGGAGGCACTCACTCATCCATGCCAAGAAATTTGGAAGACTGCTACCATGCCAGCTGATTGAAAGAAATCCTTTTTGTGCATATTTCAAAGAATGTGGAAATCATCAAACCATGTCATTCATCTAACATTTAAGTAAAATTTTGCTAAAGATAATTACAAAATGATTGCGGCACTACATCAACACAGTGCTGCCAGAAATTCAAACTGAGATGGGATTTCTATAACCCAAGACTAGAAAGACAGGGCTTGCTGGAACCAAGAACTGTGGTTGGCATTTAAATGGACTAGGAGTTTGGGGTCACTCAAAACTAAGAGAGCAGAGTTGTTGTCCCCATGGGCCTGGTAGGCAGGGTTGAAACCCAGCGTGGAGAGGCCTCCATCGGAATCCACAGATTGAGGCTAATGTTCAATGGCTGTAAGGCAGGGCCATTGCTCAGACTATTCTGAAGAGTATAGGATAATTTGAAGACTAAGAGGTAATGTAATTTTTTCTGCTGTATTTGAACTTGCTTCATGCCCATCATCTCTTTGTTTCCTTCAATTTCTCCCATGTACAATGGAAATATCTACCTTTTGCCTGCTCTACCATTGAACTTTGGAAGCAAATAACTTGTAATATAGATTTCACAGGTTCTCAAGTAAAGAGGAATTTTACCCCAAAATTTGTGCCCCTGAATGTTTAAATGATTTTGAAATAGAAATTATGGATTTTGAGTTGATTTAAGACTTTGGGGATGATATAATGTGGTATATGAGTTTTACATGTGAGAAGGACATAATTTGGTGAGGTCAAATAATTGAGTATTATGGATTCAATTACATTTCTCAAAAATATATTCTAAAATCTAACCACTATTTGGAGTCCTGGAATGGCACTGTAGGATCAGCACTGGGCGTAAGGTCAGTTTGAAGTGGACGGTTGGTAGTTCAAACTTACCCGTTACTCTTTGGAAACACTTCACAGGGTTGCTATAAATTGGAATGAATTTCAAAGCACTTAATGACAATTATGGACTCCTGGTGTGGCTCTGTGGGTTAATGCGCCAGACTGCAAAGCCATTTGAACTGCAAGGTCGGCAGTTCAAGCTCACCAGCTGCTCCTCAGAAACCCTATACAGGGTGGCTATGGGTCGGAACCAACTCAATGGCACTTCACAACAACAACAACAACAATTATAACAGTGTAGTGTTTCTAATTCCATTTGGGAATGAGTTTCCTTTGTTATTTTAATGAGACAGTATTATTGTAGGGTGAGCTGTAAAGTAATCTGTTTGAGCAATAAAAGAATAGAGTAAGCAGGCAAGCAGAAATTGGGGAAGATCGGATCAATGACACATGAAGATCGCCAAGGAACTGAGGAACAGGAACTAAAAAGAGACAATAACCTTTCTCCAGAAGTGAAGGAGAGAGAAAGCCTTTCCTTAGAGCCAGTGCCCTGAATTTAGATTTCTCACATTCTAAAATGTGATAAACTATGAGGAAAAAAAAAAAAAAAATGTTTAAGGCAGCCACTTGTGGTATTCCTGTTATAGTAGAACTAGTTAACTTTTGTTGTAACTTTCCCCATACTTAGTTGTTGAATCTCTTGAATTTTCTAGATTTTTTCCTTTCTTTTTCTTTTCACTTTTGCACAGAAACACCTTTTAAACTAAAATTTGTGTTTAATGTTTGTGGATTGTTGTTGTTGTTGCTATTGTATGTGCCGTGGAGTCAGTTCTGACTCATAGAAACCCTGTATAGGGTTTCCGAGGCTGTAAATCTTTACGAAAGCAGAAAGCCTCATCTTTCTCCCTTGGAACAGCTGGTAGTTTCGAACTGCTGACCATGAGATTAACAGCCCGATGAGTAACCACTGCTTGTGGATAGAGCAGTATATTTTAAGCACCTTCTTTGAGTCATGCACATCTTAGACTCTTAATAAGACCTATTGATATTTAATTACATGACTGAGGTATTTTTGAATAAATTTCTAATTTTAACCCACCTAGATTTTAGGTGGACCCGGTGATCTCAGCCAAGTTTTTATTCTAATTTATTTAGAATATCACATTTATCTCAAGTAAAATAAAGACAGTAATGGAAATAGATCCAAATTCCTGGAAGAGAGCTGAGAGAAGTTAGAACCTAGGAAATACAAACAAAGCTTCTGTTTGAGAGAATTGCTTCAACTGTTGAACTCCAATCTACGCTTTTAGCTATTAGGCATATTTTTCCAAATCAAAGGTCCTTACCGAATACTCTTAATGTGAAGTGATCTTAAATCTAATATTTTTAAGATTTAAGAATGTATTCATTTTTAGGGATTGCCATTTATCTTTCATTAATAATCAGATTTTAAAATATGCTTTCAACTTGGAGGAATAATATAGAAAAGATCGTTATTCAAATTCTAAGCAGCAACTTTGAAATTATGGGATGAAAAAATGACATTTTTCATAGGATTTGTGTCCTTTCAAATTGCACTAAAATCTCTAAAGGTTTCAATTTTATTACATAGAGTATAATGGCCTATTTAAAAAATATCTAAATTTCCCCCATTGATAAAACTCTAAGGTCTATTCATCTGTTATGCTATTTTTTGGCACTTCATTTGTTGTTTGTTGTTATTGTTGTTGTTGTTCAGTGTAATCAGGTTGGTTCCAGTTGATAGTGACCGTGCATAGGGTGTCTAAGGAGTGACAGGTGAGGTATGAACTGCCAACCTTGTTGTAGTCCAAACCAACCTTGCGGTCCAGTGCATTATTCTGCAGCACCACACCAGGACTCCATCAAGTTGGTTCCAAATCATAGTGGCAGCAACCCTATGCACAACAAAATGAAACACTGCCTGGTCCTGACCATTGTTGCTACCACTGTGACAATCCATCTTGTTGGGTGTCTTCCTCTTTTTCACTTAACTCCACCAAGCGTACCAAGCCTAAAGTCCTTCTCCAGGGACTGATGCATCCTGACAATGTGTCAAAAGTATGAGGCAAAAAGTCACTCCATCTTGTTTCTAAGGAGCATTCTGACTGTACTTCCAACACAGATTTGTTTGTTTTTCTGGCAGTCCATGATACTTTTAATATTCTTCTCCAACCAGCTAACTGAAATGAATAAATTCTTCTGTAGTTTTATTTATTGTCCAACTTCAATGAAAATACCATTACTTGAGTCAGGTGCATGTTAGTCCTCTAACTGACATCTTTGCTCTTGAACAAGAAGGTCTTGTGCAGCAGATTTGCCTAGGGCTGTAAGTCATTTGATGCTGCTTCCGTGAGTGTTGATGGTTGATCCTAGCAAAATGAAATCTTTGACAACTTCAGTCTTTTCTCCATTTATCATGGTGTTATTGATTGGTCCAGTTGTGAGTATTTTTGCTTTCTTTACACTGAGGTACTGTCGGGGACCGGCCTCCACATAGGGATTCGGTTCACGAGGAGGAGATACCTGGCGGCGATAGAGATAGCAAAGGAATACACAGATAGACAGAAGTAGGGAGACAAGGAGGCACCCAGAAACCAGGGTGGATGCATCACTGGTGGACAGACTTGGGACTACAGGCATCGTGGCCTCTGCAGGCAGCAACTCACTGCCCTGCAATCTTTACTGCCTGTCCTCCAACCTGTAATGCACACCTGGGGAGGCCTGGGCCTCTGTTTTATTTAGGGGAGGAGCTTCACACCAAGCTGGGAGTGACTAAAACAGGATACAGCTAACATCAGTAATTTTCCAGACATTTAGGTAACTTTACATTGTATGTCGCTGGTTCGAATCCCAGGCCAGCAACTTGGTTTCTCAGGCTCAATTAACATATCTATAGCCCCTGAGCTCAGTTGGGGCAAGGTGAGGGGGAAGGACAAAAGCTTGGGCGGAGTCCTGCTGTTTCGGCTTCCTGAGCCAGGTTTTCAGGAACTTGGCTGAAAAGCTAACACTTGGGAGAGATTCAGGGAGGATGGCTTTTTTGTCTGTAGAACAAAGAACTGTGAAGTAGCTAAGATAATTTTTAGTTAATCCTTCGGAGAAAGGCTTGACCTTGCAACTTTTACAGTCTTCGGCTTTAGGAAAATATGACATTTATCTGTGGACATTAAAGGCTCATGTTTGGAATTAAATAAATATAACTGAACACTAAGATGAAAAACAATTTGCTATTGACTGCCAAGTGGCTATATCTGTTACACTCAGGCCTATAGGGTCTTGAACCTCTGACCAGGCTTACACGGTATGCAACAAGGTACAACCCAAACTGAACACTGTGGTCTTTGATCTTCACCAGTAAGTATTTCAAGTCTTCTTTACTTTCAACAAGGAAGGTTGTATCATTTGCACAATTGCAGGTGGTTGATAAGTCTTCCTCCAATCCTGATGCCATGTTCCTCTTCATGTAATCCAGCTTCTCAGAATATATGCTCAGCATCCAGACTGAATAAGTACTGTGAAGGAATACAACGACTGTCTCTTGGTCTGTATATAGCTTCCAGGAATACACATTTTCCACAATGTTATCCATAGCGTGGCATGATCTACATAGTAAAAAGCTATTGGACAGTCAATAAAGCACGGGCAAACATATTTCTGGTATTCTCTGCTTTCAGCCAACATCTGCCTAACATCAGCAATGATATTCCTCATTCCATGTCCTCATCTGAATTTGACTTGAACTTCAGGCAGTTCCATGTCAATGTATTGATGAAGCTGTTTTTGAATTATCTTTAATAAGGGCCAGATTACTGTCATCCAAGTTTCTTGGTATACAGGCATGTTTATCCCCAGTGCTACATCAGTTTGTTGAATGATTTCCATCTGTATTCCATCAATGCCTGGAGCCTGTTCTTGGCCAATGCCTTCTTTACCTTGGGGCTTCTTCCTTCTTTACCACTGACTCTTGATAATATTTGTTGCTGTTGTTAGGTGCCAACAAGTTGGTACCGACCCATAGCAACCTTATGCACAGCAGAGCGAAACATTGCCTGATCTCGGCCAACCTCACTACTGTTGCCACACTTGAGTCCATCGATGCTGCCACTTGGCTAATCCATCTCATTCGGGGTCTCCCTCTTTTTCTCTGACCCTCCACCTTACCAAACACAATATCCTTCTCCAGTGACTGTTCCCTCCTGACTACATGTTCAAGGTATGAGAGATGAAGTTTGGTCATCTTGACTTCCAAGTTGCACTCTGACTGCACTTCTTCCAAAACAGATCTATTGGTTCTTTTGGTAGCCCATTGCACTTTCAATATTCTCCTCTAACACCTTAATTCAAAAGCATCAATTCTTCTGCATTCTTCCTTATTTACTGTCCAACTTTTGCATGCATATGAGGTTATTGAAAATACCATGGCTTGGGTCAGGCACACCTTAGTCCTCAAGCTGACATCTTTGCTCTTCAACACTTTAAAAAGGTATTGTGCAGCAGATTTGCCTAATGCAATACGTCATTTGATTTCTTGATTGCTGCTTCCGAGATTGTTGGTAGTTGATTCAAGAAGAATGAAATCCTTGACAACTTCAATCTTTTCTCCATTGATAAGAATGTTGTTTATTGGT
>NW_006408600.1:8902192-8910153 GCF_000296735.1 Chrysochloris asiatica
TGCATAGTCAATAAAGCACAGGTAAACATCATCCTGATAGTCTCTGCTTTCAGCCAAGACATGCTTAATCATATGCTACCTGTTAAAATGGTTGAACATGGACCATTTCTTTTTGGTATTGTGAATTTTTGTATTTCTTCCATTTTCTTTTGATGCTTCCTATGTTCTTCAGTATTTTGCCCACTGTTGTTGAGTACTGTCAAGTTCTTTCTGACTCAGAGCAACCCTGTATAGGGTTTCTAAAGAGCAGTTGGTGGGTTTGAACTACTGACCTGTGGCTCAAAGTCTATCACTGATCCTACACCACCATACCATGAGTCCATTTTGCCCATTGTTATTGTTTCTGTTAAGTGCTGTAGAGTCAGTTCTTACTCATATAGACTCTGGATAGTGTTTCTGTGGTGAGGCTGGTGAGTTTGAATAGCCAAACTTGAGGTTCATACTGACCTTGTGGTCTAATTGCTTATCCTGCATCACTATACCAGGAGCTCTGGTAGCGTAGTGGTTACAAATCGGGCTGCTAACCTAAAGGTCAACAGTTTGAAACTACCAGCTGTTCCTCAGGAAAAAGATGAGGCTTTCTGCTCCCATAAAGAAAAACCTGTACAGGGTCGCTATGAGTCAAAACTGACTCCATGGTATACCACCCCCACCACCCCAGCATCGCATAAGGACTCATAGAACTCTTCAATATTGCGAGTCTAAACTTGATTTTTTTTTTTTCTTCTTCTTCAGTTCTTTCTGTTTGAGAATTGCTGACTATGTTCTTCTCTTTTGCTTTCCTAACTCCAGGGGCTTGGGCTTTTCATTGTAATTGTTCAGCTGTTTTAGCTTCTCATTCTTTTCATTTCTGTTTATATGATCCTGTTATTGTTGTTAGGTGCCATCGAGTCAGTAACAACTCATAGCGACCATATGCAAAACAGAATGAAACACTGCCCGATCATGGGCCAAACTCACAATTGTTGCCACGCTTGAGCCCATTGATGCTGTCACTTTGCCAATCTCGCTGAAGGTCTTCCTCTCTTTCTCTGCCCCTCCACCTTACCAAACATGATATATTCTTCTCCAGATACTGGTCCTTCCTGACAATATATCCGAAGTATGAGAGACAAAGTTTGGCCATCATCGCTTTTTTCTTTTTCTTTCTCTTTTCCTGGTAATAAAGTAAGGGACTATCCTCATTAAACCTGTGCAGAAGGGGTTCTGCTCTGGGGGTAATTCCTCTAGCAAGTTTGTCAGTAGAATTAATGTATTTACCTTCAGTGACTAAATATTGTTTAGCTTCCTTAACTCCACTAAGCCACCTATACCCATCTCCCTACCCTCCTTTATTATGCATGATCCACTTTTACATTTTTTTATTTCTTGTAAACTCATTTCATCAGCTGTAAGTCCAGTCTTGTTAAACACCTGTGTATGGACAAGCATAACAATTTCTATTTCTGCATTTCAGAATTGCCTCAAGTTCTCAAATTTTCTATGGATATCCACATGAAAGCCATTAGACAAGCCCATAAATTGATATAATGAAGTCATTATATAGGATCAATTACTCATGATCTACAGCTTATAAAATGCAACTTAGAACCTTTATAATTATGCCATTTATCTAAACCATACTGAGTGCTCTCTAGCTATAACAGAGTAAATTTTCTTTTAAAGGAGAGATTTTTAAAATACAGTTTTAATAAGGAGATCAAAAATGTAAATTTAGGGCCTTTTCTCTCCAGCAGAGGTTACCTTCCTCACCCTGAATAAAAGTCTCTAGATGGGCCGTTTGGTGTGAGGTGTGGTTGATGAGCAGCGCCCGGGGTTGTTTTTACCCTTTCATTGGTGTCAGAAGCGGGATGGTTGAGGCCCCCGATTTAACATCGGAAGGCCCAGGACCCCAATTGTCCTGGCGCCCTAACCCGCTCATTTCAACATGCCCTCCCAGCGCCCACGATCATCTTCCCTGACGCCTTCTCAGCATCCATCACCCACATCCTATGCTTTAGCCCTCTGGCTCAGGTTCCGAAGACCTAGAACTGCGGGTCTAAGCCCAGTCCAGCTGCTGACCTGGTTTCATCGCTTCTTGGTATCCATTGAAGAGCCCAATGGCTACTAACAACACCACCAACAATGACAAAGCCATCGCCGACCATGGTCCAAGCCCAAAGACCAAAGACAGCCTCGTTGTCCCAATGCCAGCAGGAAGTAGCTACAGAAAAATGACCTTCGTCCCTTCTCCCATGGACATGGATCATAGAGACGGCCATTCATTTTTCTTATTTAACCCAAGAGGGGGAAATGTTACAATGTTTCAATACCTTCTGATTCTTCCCTCTCCTCTCCCTCCAACTCCATTTTGTCAGTTTCCCCACCCTAAGCTACAAGGTACGTAGTTTAAAGGACAACATGGCTTTTGATAGGCCAGCGCTAAATCACCCCAGCAATGACCACTCCCTTCCTGTTGAACCTATATAAATCCCCTCCCTTCCTGTTGACTCTCTCTTCTTCTTCCTCTCTTCCCTTTTGCCTCCTGCCTTCTCTCTCTGGCAGAGGTTACCTTCCTCACCCTGAATAAAAGTCTCTAGATGGGCCAAAAAAAATATATATTTTTTTAATTTAGGATGTTGAATAAATATGTATAATATGTATCTTGAATCATTATTTCTATTGTTTTCAATTTATTCTTTTTGTGGCTAGGTCAATACATTTCTGTTGAGTCTTTTTACTTCCAGATCTTCCTAGTGGGATAGCAATATTAATTTTCTTTGTGGATATTAAAACTATCTAAATTAGCTTCCCTGAACCAACAGTTCTGAAGAAATTTATTGTAATATACAAGCAAAGATGGGGCCTGGCACAATGGAAATTAAATAAAAATTAGGACACCTACATTTATTATTCAATTTCATTAGCATCTTGTCAGATGAATTAGGGCAAACATTTCACTTCCTCACAATTTCCATTTTCCTTCTATAAAATGTGATGGCTACTAGTATTTTCTGAACCCTGGTGTGGTTCTGCAGGATAAACCCTGGACTGGTAACCATAAAGTCTGCTGTTCAATCACCGGCTGATTTAGGAACGTCTATGCAAGATCACTATGGATCGGAACTGACTCAAATACACACAACAGCATTAGGATTTTCTAATGATGCTTATTATACATCAGTTGTATGAGTACAGAGTGAAGAAAGCATAGCATAAATTCACTGCATTTTAGCTATATCATTCTAATACCAGACAAATAATGTTATGCCTTTCTGAAAATTATTTTCAGCCTGGCATATTCATATAGTTTTGCTGAGTAGGAAAGCAAGTATCTGAGAAATTTCTTGGGTAACATTAAAATAAATGTTCTATCCTATAATATGGAACATAACTAGTCTCCCAGAATAGCAAAAAATATTTTATACTGCAACTACTGTTTATGAATTCTTTATCAAATATGACAGTATTATTAAGAAAAAGAGAGAGAAAGAAGCAAAGTCTTGATTACTTTATACAAATGCCTTATCTCAGATCAGTTTCTTTCCAGAAACCTAGAATAGTCTCATCACTTGAAAGTCTTATAAAATGTTACCATATGGAATCTCAAATAGCAAATATAATTACAATATTTCTTTATAACACTAAATTATTTTTAAAAATACATAAATAATCTACTCTGAAACAGGAAAATTACAAATTTCGCACCAATGTTCACTGTCACTCCGCAAGGGAAATTTCCTGCTTTCAATCCTTAATGAGTCTTTCTATCATATCATTCTCTATGAATCCTTTGGATCTGTTGCAGAAGTTTGTGGCATTGCCCTATAGTAAAGTTATGTATATCCTTCTTCATGTTGATGTGATTACTTTGGTAATGGTACCATGCTGCCTCCTATGTACTGTTCTCTTTAGGCTCTCTTCTCATGGAATGGGTTGTTGTGTTTTCATCTTGCATCCACAAGAATATTTTAAAACAATAGAGTCTGGGTTTCTTCTAAAGTGCCATACCCAAATATTGGTGTTAAGAGAAACACTTCTCTAGAATAGAAACGGATGCCTTTATTTTAGTTAATTTTCCTCTGTTCTCTTAGAAGTTCACTCTAAGGATCATGTGTATATCATAGGACATTACCTTTTCTACAGATCTCATTTTATTTTCTGATCATTTTTAAATGCAAGTAAACCAGTATTTTATTTTTTATCAATGTGGATAAAATTTACCCCAATGCTATAGTCATTCATCCTGTTAGAAAAAGGATTGACATGTCTATGGTTTTCTTCTATTTTCATCCAGTAATTAAGTAATGTTGAGTAATTTGGTAGAAGTATACAATTATCTGTCAGTTTGTCTTACTGTGGTGGCTTGTATATCACTGTGATACTGGAAGCTATGCCATTAATATTTTAAAAACCCACGGGATCACCCATGTTGGACAGGTTTCAGCGGGACTTCCAGATTAAGACAGGCTAGAAAGGAGAGGTGGACTACTTCTGAATGTTTAGCCACTGAAAATCTTATAAATGTGAGAACATTGTCAGATATAGTAAGAGAAGATGAAAACATGATGAATAGAAGTAGAATATTATAAGATATAGTACTAGAAGATGAGCCCCACAGGTAGGAAGGCACTCAAAACTTGAGTAGGGAAGAGTTGTCTCCTCAAAAGTAGAGTTGGCTTTGGTGATATGAAAGGCATAAAGCTTTCAGGACATTCATTTGCTAATAGGGCACACAAAATAAGGAAAAACAGCTTCAAATATCCATTAATAATCAGAACAAGGAATGTATGAAGCATGAATCTAGGAAAATTGGAAGTCATTAAAAATGAAATGGAATGTACAAAGACTTACTTTTGACTGGAATGTGAAAGTTGGAAACAAAGAAGGATCAGTACTTGGAAAATATGAATTTGGTGATAGAAACAATGCTGGTGATCACATGATAGAATATTGCAAGACCAATGACGTATTCATTGCAAATACATCTCTTGAACAATATAGCACTGAATTGTTAACCACAAAGTCTGTGGTTCAAACCCAGCAGCCACTCCTGAAAACCCTACGGAGAGTTGCTATGAATCAGAACTGACTCGATGGCACTAAACAATAACATATACATGGATATCCCCAGATGTAATATACAGAAATAAAATTGACTGCATCATTGGGAAGAGACAATGGAGAAGCATAATATCATCCATCAGAACAAGGCTAGGAGTCAATTATGGAACAGATCGTCAATTACTGATATGCAAGTTCAGGCTAGAATATATCAGACCTGAGTTTAGAGACCTTCTCAAGAACAGATTTAATGCATTGGACACTAGTGACTGGAAACCAGAAGAGTTGTGGGATGACATCAACAACATCATACAGCAAGAAAGCAAAGGTCATTAAGAAGACAGAAAAGAAATGCAAGAGAAAAAATGGATGTCAGAAGAGACTCTGAGACTTGTTCTTGAATGTAGAGAATCTAAAGGACAGGTAGAAATGATGAGGTAAAAAAGCTGAACAGGAAAGTGCAAAGGGCAACTTGAGAAGACAGAGTGAAGTAATATAATGAAATGTGTAAAGATCTGGAGTTACAAGACCAAAAGGGAAGAACATACTCAGTGTTTCCTAAAGAACTGAGGAAAAAATTCAAGCTGTGACTTACAATAGTGAAAGATTCTATAGGCAAAATATTGAATGATACAGAAAGCATCAAAAGAAGGTAGAAGGAATACACAGTTACTCTACCAAACCAATGGTACTCAAGGAAGATGGCCAAGCTTTACTGAAGACATTGATGGAAAAAAACAAGGCTCCAGTAATTGACTGAATATGAACTGAAATCTTTCAACAAGCTGGTAGACTGGAGGTGCTCACACATCAATGCTACAAAAATTTGGAAGAGGCTACCTGGCCAACCAATTGGAAAAGATCCATATTTGGTGTAGCACTGTGGGTTAATGTGCTGGACTACAAAGTTGGTTTGAAACGCAAGAATATTATTAGATATAGTACTAGCAGATGAGCTGAGTTTAGAGACCTTCTTGAGCTCTCTTAAACTCACGGTTCAAGCTCACCAGCCACTCTTTGCAAACCCTATACTATGGGTTGGAGCACTAAGAGAGGTGTGATCCAATGGAGTGTGGAAATCATCAAACAATGTCATTAATGTCACATGCTATTAAAGTTTTTCTGAAGACATTTCAAATATGGTTGCAGCAGTACATCAACAGAGAACTTCCAGAAATTCAAACTGGATACAGAAGAGGATGTAGACCTAGTGGAATCATTGCTGATGTTAGATGGATGATGGCAAAAAGCAGAAAATGCCAGAAAGATGTTTACTTTTGCTTTGTTAACTATCCAAAGGCTCTTGACTATGTAGATCATGACAAACTATGGATAACCTTTCACAGAATAGGTATTCCAGAACATGTAATTGTGCTCCTGAGGAACATGTACAAAGCCCATGAGGCAGACTTAATATGAATCCTGTATTTTCATCTAGAAAGTCTCATATCCAAATGTTAAATATTAATATATGTGGACTTCAACAAAAAATATTCATTTTGATATTGAAGTAATATTTCAATATCAACAAATTGACATTTGTTGATGCTATCATATAAATCTACACAAATAAAAGGTCTTCTCTTTTTGTTAGAGTGTTTATTTTGCCCCACAAGATTTACATATAGTTTCTGTACAGAAATTTAATGGTACAGGAGTTGCTACTAACAAAGGAAAATATGAAACAGCAAGCTGGAATTTTCCCAAAAAAGAAAATGATAAAATCTTGATTTTGCTGTATATCCAAGGTGTGTGTATGTGTGTGTGTGAGTGTGTGTGTTGCAGAGGGTGTTAGTTTGAATTTTTTTTTTTTATATCCAGATATGGTTTATAGTAATCAAGTACAAATATTAGATTCTGTTCTTTGTAGTATGGATCCCTAACCCACTGTTATTGAGTTGATTCCAACTCAGCAACACCATAGAACAGAGAACTGCTCATAAGGTTTTCAAGGTTATAATTCTTTACAGAAGCAAACTTGCTACATTTTTCTCTTGAAGAGCAGCTGGTAGATTCAAACCACTGACTTTTTAGTGAACAACCTAATGTTTAACCAACTATGCCTCCTTGTGTATGGATACATTTCTAAAAGAGAAGTATTTATGTGTTGTTGTTAGGCACCACCAAGTTAGTTCTGACTCATAGTGACCTCATGCACAACAGAATGAAACACTGCCCGGTTCTCAGCACCCTCAGAATTGTCAAGCTTGAGCCTATTGCTGTTGCCACTGCGCCAGTCTATCTCATTGGGGGTCTCCCTCTTTTACACTGACCCTCCACAGTATATATATTACATATATGTGTGTGTGTTGTTGTTGTTGTTGTTGTTGTTTTCAGGTGCCATTGAGTCAGAACCGACTCATAGCGACCCCATGCACAGCAGAATGAAACAATGTCCGATCCTGCGCCAACCCCACACCGCTGCCACACTTGACGCCATCAACGATGCCACCTGGCTGATCCATCTCGTTGGGGGTCTTCCTCTTTTTCTCTGACCCTCCTTCTTACCCAAAATGACATCCTTCTCCAGCGACTGTTCTCTCTTGACAATATGTCCAAAGTATGAGAGACGAAGCTTAGTCATCCTGGCCTCCAAGGAGCACTCTGACTGCACTTCTTCCAAAATAAATCTATTGGTTCTTTTGGCAGTCCATGGAACTTTCAGTATTCTCCTACAACACCACAACTCAAAGGCATCAATTCTTCTATGATCTTCCTTATTCAATGTCCAGCTTTCACATCCATATGAAGTTATTGAAAATACCATGGCTTGGGTATTTTTAAGTGTTGTTAAGTGCTATCAAATCAATTCCAATTCATAGTGACCCTGTGTAGGGTTTCAAAGGAGTAGTTGGTGGGTTTGAACTGCCAATCTTACGTTTTCCAGTCTAGTGCTGATCCTAAAGCACCACACCAGG
>NW_006408600.1:8911347-8914769 GCF_000296735.1 Chrysochloris asiatica
TGACACATCAGATTAATGCAAATAATAATCAATTTGAAATGTACCTGTGGTGGATTTAAGCAATTGTCCCAATGCATTTATCTTCTCTGTATCACTTTGAATTAGATCATGGGATTTTCTTTGAAAACAAAATATCCATGAGACTGATGAGGTACTCAAACCATAGCCTTCGACTACTACTACCAACAGCTCTGGTCAGGGTTATAAGACCAGGTCCTGGATAGACTGAGAGAAAAATGTAGAACAAAATTCAAAGTTAGGGGAAAACAAAACTAAACAGAGTGTAGATAGAGACTAGTAGCACCCACAGTGTTATGAGTTACAGATGCCTTTTAAAATTATAACTGAACCTAACTTTCAGCCAAAAACTAGACCGTCCTATAAAGTGAATAAAAAACAGTTGTGAAGAATGTAATCCTCATATCAACCAACCATAGGAGCACTTGCCTGAAAACAAAGTTGAGACGGTAAGAAGGAGCAGGAAAGGATTAATGGAAATAAGGAACCTAGAGAGGAAGTGGGAAGAGTGATGTTACATTGAGGGAATTGAAAACTGTCACAAAGCAAAATGTATATTAATTGTTGAATGGTAAACTAATTTGCTTAGGAAATATTCATCCAAACCACAATAAAATGTTCAACAGCAAAAAGTGGAAAATAACAGTGTGCTAGGCTAGTTTCAAGCCTAGGCTTTAAGAGATGTGTTTCCCAGCTCTCTTGGGTTTATTCTATTGCTTTGTGAATCCTGTAGCTACCTAGATTATTTGTATAAGAGAAAGATGAAAGCCATGTAAAATGGAACTGTTCCCATTAACAACTATGGCACTGTTGGCAAGCCTCCACAATTTGTTTCATGGAGAGGGGGAGGCCTATCTCCTTGGCAATGGCCATTGTGTATTTAGCCCTTTATGTGGCGTTTTTCTGTGTAGCCACTTGGCCACTTGTTTTACTGGTGCTTGCTCTATGGCACGCAGCTGGGCCAGCTCATCAGCTTGAGCATTCCCTGGTGGAGTTAAGGAGACTAAGATCTGACACGTGAAAACCATGTATGGGACTATATATCTTTCCACAGCTCCATTCCCCAGTCTTGCTTTCTCTGCTGTGCTAGTCATAATGTGGGGCTCTTTGTGGGGCTCATAGGATCATCACTGGACTGCGAAACACAAGGTTAGCAGTTCAAACCTACCAGCTGCTCCGTGAAAATCCAACACAGAGTCACTATGAGTCAGAACCAACTCAACGGCACTTAACAACAACAGCCATAATGTCAGTTCTTTGTACATTACCCAGCTGTCTGTGTACAGGACTATGGCACTGGGCTAGTGCATGAATACCCTCAACTCAGCCCACTGCCCTTACTCGTTACAAGTTGCCCTAGTCAATCTACATACTTTCTGTGGCTGGTTACGTAGTCACTGTTGTACACTGTGAGGGATTACCTCGAGCTGAGCTGCCCATGTACCAGATCAAACAACTTCTCATATGTGACTCTCCTATGGCAGTGCTTCTGTCATGGACAGCTGGTATGGTCCATCTGTGACATAGGTAACTGGTCCAAGAATCTAGTGTACCCCCACACTCAATGGGCTGGTTGAGAGCATGCTTGTGCGTTTCAAATATGCATTCCATTTGGTCAATATGCTTTATTGTGCCACCCCTGACTGGGGCTTAGCAAAGTCATTGACCCACCTCTGTATGGAGTAGTGTGTCCATACTATTACAAGTGCCCCTTCTGTGATGCCTTTTACAAGCAGTAAGCTGTAGTACACTGCACACAATTGCTTTTCTAAAGGGTTATATTGGGTTTCTGCACCTATCCAATATATAAAAACCCTAGGGTAATATATCGACCCTGTTGCCATTGCCACAGGCCCCAGTCATACTCCTTTGGGAAGCTAGCAACATCCAATTCACAATCTTGCCCTGCAGCTAAAGTCCCAACATGCCACACCTGCTTTGCTGCTACTTTAGCCTCCTTAAAGCACTGCTCCACCTTGGAAGTCCAGTCCTCAATGCTTCCTTTCTTTGGTAGGTGGTACAGGGGGCACAAGATCTGTGCCAGATGGAGAATAAATGTCTCCAATACCCCAGTATCCCCACAACTGTTTGCAACTCCTTTACTTTGGTAGGGGAGGGATATGCTTCAAATTTATGAACTGTATGCACAAGAACTATTTTTGTCTGACCCAACAACACAACCCCCAAGAATTTGATAGATGATCCAGGGCCCTGGAGCTTGGCATCATTGATCGCCCATCCTCTGGAACACAGGTGTGACATTAGCTGCAATGCCACATGTTGAACCAAAGTCAGAGACTCACAGGTTAACATGATATCATCAATATAGGTGGATACTTGGTGACTTGGCCCACTTTTCTAGGTCTTGGGTAATTAATCCATGAATCAAACGGCACTCTGCCCTGGTATTTGTTAATGACCAATGAAAGGTCAGCTCTACGTGAGGCTTCTGGTTCCCCAATAGGACCCATATTTGAGACAAGTCAGAATCTTTGACCCACCCCTAATGAAGGGGAGTAGGAATGGTGGGCTCCTGAGGAACTTTTCCTTTAACAAACTGTTGCTCAGGACAGAGCTTTTGCCATACCTTCACTAGCACCAAATTTCGTTGCCTGTCAGTTTTATTTCAGAAAGTGCTAGCAGCAAGCAAATCAATCCATTACTGCTTCCTAATTATTCAAATTGGGCCTTTCTTAATGCTTGTTTTATTTACTCACTCTGCCCCCTCCGGCATTCCTGTAGCTTCGACATGCCAGCCGTGCAACTCTTCTGTCTCCTCTAGGTCTGCTACAGCCTGGGCAGCCTGAGACACCAGCTGTCCCATCAAGGGGCTTAAATACAGATACCTGTACTTCATACATGTTGGCTGGGAGCAGATTATTATTGGGACCCAGATAATCTTCTGCATATACCACATGCTACACTCCCAACTCTCTAATCACTTCCTCTATAGCAATTCCTCTCAAGTCCAGCATGTGGGGGAGCCTGTGATGTTTCCCTCATTCAGCCAGGAAGTCTTTCAGGCAGTTATAATCCAAACTAAAAGAAGTGCTATCTAGGTTTCATTCACTATGGCACAGAGACACTGCTGCAGTGTGGGCTGGGCAGTTATAGAGGCTAATTTAGACATTTCAAAGCTGGTAAATACTATGCCCTGGGTGGTTACAAAGGTCAACTTAGATATTTCAAAGCTAGTGTGTAATATGCTCTCCACCCTTGTATCCCACAGGCTTATGAGCCAAGAAAACAGACTCCCTCTCCTTCTGCTTATCTAACTCCACCAGATCAGCAGCAGGATAATCCCACGTGGTGACATGCTGCTGCTGTTCAGAGGCCAACAAATCAGCAGGATCCATACCAGCAGGGTTGGGCTGGTCTATTGTAGCTGGTAACATAGTGGTTAC
>NW_006408600.1:8915404-8918341 GCF_000296735.1 Chrysochloris asiatica
AGTCTTATCAATCCTTGTGGCATTTTCAGGTCATCCCATACTCATGTGCTAGTTTCCATGTAAACTTTGGACCATACTTGGAGACTATTGGACATCCTGCGTGGGATTCTCCTGGTGGAGTCTTTTCCCTCCCATTTCTTCTCAGAAGTCTGGGTTTTTTACAGTCTCCTGGCTGGCTCAACAACTAAGTTAGGGCTTAAGCCCAGAAAGGAAAAGGATTCTACATGCATAGGTGCCAGGAGACTAGAAAAATTACTAGAAACCAGTCCAACAGACATTAATTTATTACAGACAAGAAAATAAAAGAGATGATGTACTAACAGGGAAAGTTGCTGACCAGGACATAACAGCATTGTTTCAAATGGTGGCTGACTGAACATTCAAAATTCTTCATGCTGCAGAGGGCCTGGGGGTCTAATTTTATATAGGTAGTAAACAAGCCTTGTATTCTAGGCAAAGAAGGGACAGGGAGCTGTATGAGGACAGTCCTATCTCCAGCTGATGGAAAAAAACAGAAAAACAGCCTAGTTCCTTGCTACTCCTTTGTAGATAAGTGATCTGTCTGTGGGAACACAGAGCTCTGATATGCACGGGCAGAGACATACACTGGAGGGGAGGGGTAAAGGAGAGAAAGTGACAAAAGTACTTCTCCTGGGTTGACATTAGTGTGGACATTTTGGAGCATTTATCTTTTGTCCCTACAACAATTTTTATCAGGAATATAGAAGAGGAAACTTCTAGCCTTACTTGGGTAAATCACAAAGCTCTTACAGAAGATGTATGTTAAATGAATCTGAAAAGTTGAATAGGGTACAATCAGAATGAAAATTGTAGGGACAGCATTTCAATCAGGAGGACAAGCATGCAAATATATGAAGTCATGAAATGACATTTCATACTCAGAGAATAGTGTCAAATGAATTTGACTGAGATAAAAATAAGAATGCATATAATAAAGTCTCTAATATAGTTAATTCAAAGTATGGGCTATATCATAAGTGTCAATATCTGCTAACTTGTAAGCAAGAATATAATTGCTTTTAAAAAACAAAATATAACACTGGATAGTAATTGATTCCAAGTTAATTGTCAATATAAATTTTAACATTTAACTATAAAGTTTTCATTGTATTTGTCTATAGAGTCCTGGTGTGGCACTATGGGTTAATGCACAGGACTGGGAAGTAGGTTTTCACTTCAAGGTCTGTGGTTCAAGCTCACCAGCTGCTATACAGGGTCGCTGTGTATCGGAACCGACTTGAAGGCAGTTAACAACAATAAAAAATAGATTTTGAATCAATTATAATGTTTCTTTTGTTAGACATTGCAAAATGAAGTGGAATTATGTAACATTCATCTTCAAATACCAGCTCAAGATCTAACTTGTAGGACAATGTTGTCTGTGATAGGATAATATGTATACACTTACAAGGAAAACTAGTTAATACTACTATTATTCAGATTTATACACCAACGACGTGCTGATGAAATTGAAGAACTGTACCAGCTTCTTCAGTCTGAAATTGATCAAACACGCAGTCAGATGCACTGATAATGACTAGTGATAGGAAGGTGGAAATTGGAATCAAAGAAGCATCAGTACATGGAAAATATAGTCTTCTTGACAGAAATGATGCTGGAGATCACGTGACAAATTTTGGAAAACTAAATGCTTATTCAATGAAAATGCCTTTTTCAACAATATAAACAGTGACTCTACACATAGATTTCATTGATGGAATACATAGGAATCAAACTGACTATATCTGTGGGAGGAGAAGATGGAGAAGTTCAAGATCATCAGCTGAAATAAGGCCAGGAGCACACTATGGAACAGACTATTTCTTATGCATATGTAAGTTCAGGCTGATGCTAAAGAAAATCAAAACAACTCTACAAAAGCCAAAATACGGCCTTGAATATATCCCACCTGAATTTAGAGAACATCTCAAGAATAGATTTGGTGCATTAGACTGATGACCAAAGACCAGAAGAGTTCTGGATGACATCAAGAGTACTATGCAGGAAAAGAGCAAAAGATCATTAAAAAGATAAGAAAGAAAGAAAATACCCAAATGGATGTCATAAGAAACCCTGAAACTTGCTCTTGAGCATAGAGAAGCTAAAGAAACTCTAAGAATTGAGGAAGTAAAAGAACTACTCAAAAGATAGTTCAAGAATATAAAGTCAAATATTATAATAAAATTTGCAAAGACCTGTATTTAAATATCCAGAAAGGAATAACTTACTCAGCATTTCTCAAGCTTAAAGAACTGAAAAGGACTTCTGGTATGATGGCGTACTAGGCAGGATGCACTACACAGACCCTCTTCAACCAAGATAAAAGAGAACAAATGAAAGAGATACAGATAAAAATTCTGGAACCCTGAACTTTAGGAAAAGGTTCGAGAAGTGGAACACATGCTTGCTGGGGGAATTTGAGCAGAGAACGTTAGAAAAGGGACCGACTCATGAACAGCTGGCCAGACACAGTGCTGCCATCTTGTGAGCACCTTTAGCAATAGAAGGAGACCTGAGAGAACAGAGTCACAAGGAGAGATGTAATTTCATCTTTTTACCCATATTCTCCTGATGACCAGAGGAAGGTCAGGACCCATCCTCATCTACCCCCAGCACAGACCCTGCTTTCCAAATGTTCAGAGACATGTGTTTGAGAGCCACATCATTATGATGGAGCATGTGACTGCACCACTTTTGTGCCTATATTCACGTGGGCTCAGTTCTAGAGCAAAAGAATCTGCAGTCATCAGACCACCATTGAATCAGTCACCCTGTTAGGCCCCCTAGTGGCTTAATTCAGTAAGAGACCCCAAAAAGATCATCAGGACTTGAGTTCCATGCAAAAGCAAGAGGTTTATTTACCAACGCGCTGGGGTCCACCTTCACAGACTCCTAAAACCAGGAGACAAAGGTGAC
>NW_006408600.1:8921406-8927648 GCF_000296735.1 Chrysochloris asiatica
GAGGGAACTAAAAACTGAGGCCTTGTCTATTTAAAATGCTTTTCTGAGCCTGACTAAAGTTTGGTCAAGTAGCTAGGCAAAATCAGTTAGGGCCTTACAACCCTGCTCCCAAATGACCTGTAGTCCTAAAAGACACTTAACCCAGCTCCATCAAGGGCCTCCAAGAATTATTTCCATATTAAGTACCCTGAACATAGATAACACCAAGGCCAATAGAAGCTCAATCTAGCTGTCACATCTCTCCAACACCCAGTTTGTGAGCTTCTTAACTTGCAGGAGCTCCCAGAGTGATCTCTCTGGGTCCAACAACTGGATTGTTCTTTTGTTTTTGTTTTGGAGTTTGTTATTTTCCTTTTGTTGTTTTATTGTGTTTATTTATATATTCATTCTCCTCCTCTTTCTCTTTCTAGTCCTTTGAATTTTAGCATTTATATCTCTGCTTTTGTTTTTCTTTCTTTTCTTCTGTCTCATTTCCTCTCTTCTTCTTTCCTTGCTTTTGATATTTCTTTAATATTGTCTACTATCTCTTCCCATCTTTCCTCTGCCCAGATTTTCTAAGTGTTTCATTATTAATTTCTTTCTTTTTTAAAAATGTTTTTGGCACAATTTTATTGTCTGTGAACCATTACAAAAGCTTATTTATTTATTATTTCTTGTTGCAAATTGAGTGAACATTTACAGACCAGATCATCAGTTTTATATTCTGAAAATAATATGTTACTTTGTTTCATCTCAATGATTGAAATCTCCTCCATGTAACAATAGTCATATGCTTTTACCCTGTGGCTTCTGCTTACTTTCCACCCACCTTCACATCCCTTTTCGCCATTGTCCGTAGGTACATGTTGCTCTTTTGAGTTTGATTGATGGACAATTTCATCATTCACAGTGAGCATATCTTACTAGTGTTGTTGTTCCCCTATATACCTGTCTACTTCTTGGTTGAAAGTTTTATACCCCCTATATACCTATCTGCTACTTGGTTGAAAGAGGGTGTGTTCCTTTCCAAACCTGAAGGGTAGTTGAGGACTATAGTCTCAAGTCCTTTCAGTGTTTCTGATCAGTAAGCTCCCTTTTTTTGTAAATAATTTTGAGTTTTATTTCACACATTATGCCACTGTACCTAGGACCTTTTACTGTGATCCACTTCAGAGCATTCAGTGGTGGTAGGCAGGCACTATCTAGTTCTTCTGGCTTCAGGGTTGTGCAAACTGATGTTCACAGGTTTCATTACTTTGTTGTACAAGTTGATTCTAAGCATATTCAATTCTCATCACTCTTCTTTCTTCTGCACATAGAGAGACCAATAGCTGCACCTTAGACAGTTGCTCATGAGTTTTTAATATCCCAAATGCTACTCACCAAAGTAGGATATAGAACATTATCTTTATGTACTACGCTATGCCAAGTGACCATGGTGTCCCCTGACACTATGGTCCTGAGCCCCCAAGCTCAATTACTCATTGTCTTAAGATATTTAATAATATCTAGTTTCCAAGAACCATGAACTGCCACAAGACCAAATATGTCTATCTTGTAAGAAATAAAATCAGAATGCTCCTTTGAAGTGAAGATGGTGAGACTGCATCTCTCATTCGTTGTATTGATTGTTAGGAGGGTTCAGTCACTGGAGAAGGATATCATGCTTGGTAAAATGGAGGATCTTTGAAAAAGACAAAATATCCAATGAGATATATTGATACATTGGCAGCAATAATAGGCCCAAACATTGTAAAAATTGTGAGGCTGTTGCAGGACTGGATAGTATTATGTTCTGTTGTGCATATGGTTGCTATGAGTCGGAGTTGACTTAATGTCACCTAAAAACAACAACAATGACAACAAATTACTCACATTAGTAAAGGTAGTTATATCTATTCAACATCTATTTGTTAAGTGCCTTTGAGTTGGTTCTGACTCATAGTCACCTTGTATAAGGTTTCCAAGAAGCAGCTAGTGAGCTTGAACACAGATTTTGTGGTTCAAACCAACCTTGCAGTCTTGCATATTAATCCACAGAGCCATACCAGGACTCCTTAACATCTATTAGAATAAATAAATGAAACTATTGCTGCTAGGATTCCAGCTCATACATCCATGGATTTATTTCAAACAAAACATGTGTAAACATGTTTTGCCAATCAGTGATTGGCTGCAGACATATTCTCTCATTATGGAGTCTTAAAATGTGGTTTTGGTATTACAGATCTTAGGGTCCTGGTGTGGTGCTGCAAGATACAGCTACACAACTACAACAACAAAAGAGATAATCTTAGTAGATTTTCTCAAAGAGCATAAGTCGAACCTAGTAAAATAGTATGAATAAACTGAAAACTACACTGGTGAGTAAAAGACCAGGAAAGTTGATCCTAGGGATTTTTTTTCCATCACAACAATGAACCTGCTCATTCTTTGACAGTAGGACAACCTGTCCTACTAGAATTTCATCAGGAAAACTTAACCTCATTCACCCTAATTCATAGCCCTGATCTTATTCTTTCAGAGTTTTTTTTGTTCCAAAGTACAAATGGCTTTAAAAGGGAACATTATTTGAGACCCTTGAGTATACCTAAACTTTTGTTTGATATGGTATAAATTGAAGAGCATAGAATTATTTGAGAAAGAATTTGAGATATGGAAACACTGCCTTCACAACTGTAAATATATAGATGGAGGATATGTCAAGAAGCAATAGCTTTATTTTTTTGATTTTTTTTTTTGTTTAATAAAAATTGTATGATTTTATAGCAATAGTTTTTTACTTGCCCTCATATCTATCTCCTGATTCCACCTTTACTTTATCAATACCTATCCACACAACACACATAGACATCAGCATTGTCAGTTAAAGTGATACAGTGGGATAATCCAAAGTAAGTAATTAGTGTGAAAAGAATGTAAAATGTAGGACCCTGAACAAAATCAATGATTGAGGACATGGTGAGATAGAGAAACCAACAGGAAAGTTTTACAATATAAAACAAAAACACAAGGTTGTTGTTGTTGTTATGTGCTGTGGAATCTGTTCCACCTCATAGTGACCCTGTACAGTGTTTCCAAGGCTGTAAATCTTTATGGGAGCAGAAAGCCTCATCTTTCTCCTGTGAAATAGCTGGTAGTTTCAAACTGCTGACCCTGAGGTTAGCAGCCTGATTCGTAACCACTACGCTACCAGAAGTCCTTAGGGAATCAAAGGTAGGAGATATTTAATAGCACCAAATTATGTGGAGAATACAATTAGCTCAACATCAAAAAAATAGGTAACAGAATTTTCAAGACTAGTATGGCAGAAATAGCATAAATATAGCAATAAGTTTTAGAGAGAGATTTGATTATGTGGAGAGCATTATCACAGATTGCATCCTGAAAATATATTGTAGTGAACCAAAAGAGATAATTCAGCCTCTTGAAAATACAGTGGCATCAAAGGAATGGCTTGCGTAGGCTAATGGGTCAGGCCAAGCTGTAAGTTTTGGAGAAAAGAGTTATCTAGAAGTAAAATGACTATTCTAGAATTGAATAATTAGCAGAGTATGATTCAAAGAAAGAAAAATTCAGAAAGTGAGAAAGTTAAGTTGGGAACTCAGGAAAAGCACATCTGTAAAGGGCATCGTGAAGTACAAAGTAGTGAGTCGCTTAAAATAAATATAAAAACAGGAAAATGAAAGGTTGAGAGTGTAATACATAAAATTAAACTTGAGAATGGTCTGAAATACCAGTTAATAAAAAATACAACACCTAGCTTTACATACTTGTACTTTATAAAACACACTTTCATACTATTCTTGGTCTACAGTGGTGGCTTATTCTTTTCCAGGGTTCATTTAATGTACTCTTTTTATTCTACAAAGCTCACTGATTTTTTGTTGTAATCTTTCTTCAAAGTAATTGCTGTTTTTCTTAGGTGTCATCGAGTCGGTACTGACTCACAATGACCTTATGCACAACAGAATGAAACACTGTCCGATCCTGGGCCAACCTCACTACTGTTGCCATCCTTGAGTCCATTGATGCTGCCACTTGGCCAATGCATCTCACTGGGGCTCTTCCTCTTTTTCTCTGATATTCCACCTTACCAAACATGATATTCTTCTCCAGAGACTGGTCCCTCCTGACAATATGTCCGAAGTTTGAGAGACGAAGTTTGGATGGCCAAACTTTGTTTCCAGAGTAATAGCAGGATCTAAAAGAGAGATAATGAATGTGTGTTTTTTTTCTACCAAAATTTATAACATCATTCACGGGTCATGCAAAATTATCAACTTAAAAATTCATCTCCTATATTTAGTCAAACATTAAGTTAACTCACCCTAATGTGATGGCTGGAACTGCAGTTGCCTTGGCAGGACCAGACCAATTGATTTCACAGTCTTTAGACAGTCCACAGTCTGAACGTTCCCCATCCCTGGTCTGAAGCCTACCCTCTTGCTATGATTTAGCTTACTTAATTTCTCTGTTCTCCAATCCTATCAACATGAAGAGCCAATCATGCAATTCTCACCTTAGTTGCTTTGTTGTTGCTGTTGTTAGGTGCCATCGAGTCGATACTAACTTATAGCGACCTTATGCACAGCAGAATGAAACACTGCCTGATCCTGGGCCAAACTCACTATTGTTGCCACGCTTGAACCCATTGATGATACCACTTTGCCAATCCATCTTGCTGGGGGGGTGCGGGGGAAGAGGTCTTCCTCTTTTTCTCTGACCCTCCACCCTACCAAATATGATATCCTTCTACAGTGATTGGTCCCTCCTGACAATATGTCCGAAGTATGAGAGACAAAGTTTGGCCATCTCAGCCACCAAAGAGCACTCTGGCTGCACTTCTTCCAGCACAGATCTTAGTTGCTTGGTTACCTAGAAAATGGTTGAACGTACTGCATGCCACAGATAATTATGTTTAACCTAGTATATTGCATATACTATTTGTTGTTGCCAGGTGCTGTCAAGTTGATTCCAACTAATAGTGACTCTGTGTTCAACAGATTAAACACTTCCTGGTCCTGTGTCATTCTCACAAAATTTGCTGTTTTTGAACCATTGTTGCAATCATTTTGTCCATCCATTTCTTTAAGGGTCTCTTTTATCCTAACCCTTTTCTTTACCAAGCATGATGTCCTCGAGGGTCTGACCTCTCCGGATAACATGTCTGAGGTACGTGAGACAAAGTTTATTCCTCTAACTTCTAAGGAGTATTCTGGCTGTAATTCTTCCAAGAGAAATCTATTGTTTATTTTATCAGTCCATGGTATATTTTTTATTATTTGTCAACACCATTTTCAAATCCTTCAGTTCTTCTGCAGTCAGCCTTATTAGTTGTCCATCTTAAACATATATATGAGGTGACTGAAAATATCATATCTTGGAGTTGCTGTGGCTGTTAAGTGCTGTCAAGTCAATTCCGACCCATAACATCTTTGTATTGGGTTTCCAAGGAGCAGCTGGTGAGCTTGAGCCACTGACCTTGCAGTTCAAATGACTTTGCAGTGTGATGCATTAACCCACTGTGTCAGTAAGCCTACTTTAATCCTCAAAGTGCCATATTTGCTTTTTAATACTTTAAAGAGGTCTTTTGCTGCGTATTTGCCCAGTACAATATATCATTTAACTTCTTGACTACGAATCCAGGAGTGCTGATTGTGAGGCCAAGTAAAATGAAATCATTGAATACTTTAATCTTTTCATGGTCTTTTCAATAACATTTTATGAATGTGAAAGTGGGACAATAAATAAAGAAGGCCATAGGAAAATTGATGCATTTGATTTATGGTATTACAGGATAATATTAAAAGTACCATGGACCACCCAAAGGAAAAAAACAAAACCAAATCATTTTGGAAGAAGTACAGCCAGAATGCTCCTTAGAAACCAGGGTGGCAAAACCTCATTTCTCATACTTCAAGAAATATTAAGAGGGATCAGCCCTTGGACATCAAGCTTGGTAAAGTGGAGGTCCAATGAAAAAAGAGGAAGACACCAAAGAGATGGATTGGAACAGTGACAACAGCAATGGGCTCAAGTGTTGCAATGGTTGTGATGTTGGCACTGGACCAGGCAGGCAGTGTTTCCTTATGTAGTGCAAAAGGTCACTGTGAGGCGATACTAACTCAATAGAAACTAACAACAACATACACACTAGAAGAAATACATAGGAATTAAACTAACTACACCTTTGTGAAAAGACAATGGAAAAACTCAATATTATCAGCCAAAACAAGGCCACTGGCAGATTATAGAACAGA
>NW_006408600.1:8933518-8941008 GCF_000296735.1 Chrysochloris asiatica
AGAAAGATATCATGTTGGTAACGTGGAGGGTCAGATAAAAAGAAGAAGACCCTCAGCAATATGGATTGACAAAGTGGCAGCATCGATGGGTTCAAGCGTGGCAACAATAGTGAGGTTATCCCAGGATCGGGCACTGTTTCATTCTCTTGTGCATAGTGTCATATGAGTGGGTACCGACTAAATGGCACCTAACAACAATATGAATATAATGAATTGATCTTGAACTCCTGTTCTTTATAAGATTATCTATAATTTGATCCTTGTTGTCAAATGCCTTAATATAGTCAATAAACCACAAGTAAACTTCTTTTTTATATTCCTTGCTTTCAGCTAAGATTCCTCTGATGTCGGCATTGCTATCCATTGTTGTATATCACCTTCTAAATGACAGATGGACATAGTGTACTAAAAAGCAAGGCTATTATGTCAAAAAATGATGTATTTGTTTTTTCTAAAAGTTGATTTAAATAAATGGTCCAGCCAGAGTCCGGATAATTTTTCAATATCTCCATATGTATGTTTCATTTATTTTGCTTCTGTAGAAAACCCAACATTATCCAAAAAGATGCCAGGAAATTTCTATTGATTTAATTTTATTACATCATGACAATGCACCTGCTCAGTTTTCAATAGTAGTACTGGCCGTCCTATGAGAATTTCATTTGAAGAGCTTACCCCATCTACCCTACTGCACTGATCTTGCCCCTTCACACACCCATTTGTTTCCAAAACTCAAATAGCATTTAAAAGGGAGATGATTTGAGTCTCTCTAGGATGGTCCCTCTAAGGAGCTCTGGTAGTGTAGTGGTTACGAGTCGGGCTGCCAAACTCAAGATTAGCAGTTCGAGACTACCAGCTGTTCCGCTGGAGAAAGATGAGGCTTTCTGCTCCTGGAAAGATTTACAGCCTCAGAAACCCTGTACAGAGTCGCTATGGGTCGGAACCGACTCGACTGCACTTAACAACAACAAGAAGATGGTCCCTCTAAGATGTCCCTTCACACACCATTTGTTTCCAAAACTCAAATAACATTTAAAAGGGAGATGATTTGAGTCCCTCTAAGATGGTCCTTCTAAGATGGATTCCTGGTGTAGCGCTGTGGGTTAATGCGCCAGACTGCAAAGCCATTTGAACTGCAAGGTCGGTAGTTCAAGCTCACCAGCTGCTCCTCGGAAACCCTATACAGGGTCGCTATGGGTGGGAACCGACTAGATGGCAGTTCACAACAGTAACAGCAAGATGGTCAAAGGAGCTCTGATAGCGTAGTGGTTACAAATCGGGCTGCAAACCTCAGGGTCAGCAGTTCAAAACTACCAGCTATTCCACGGGAGAAAGATGAAGCTTTCTGCTTCCGTAAATATTTACAGCCTTGGAAACCCTGTACAGGGTCACAAAGTGTCAGAACCCACTCCATGGCACATAACAACAACAATTATGGTATAAACAGAAAACCTCAAAATTCGTAAGGAAAGTGTTAGAAAGATGGAAACATCACCTTCGGAAGTATATAGAACCAGAAGGAGACTATGTTAGGAAGAAAAACAACAACAACAAAAAAACACAACCTCACATTTTGAAATTGTTGTCTAATAAAGGGTTCTATGATTATGTGGCAATACTTTTTGACTTACCCTTTACTTGAATCTCATCCTTAGAAAATCTGATTATGAATTTCTGAGTTAGAACTTGATAATCCTTATAACAAAATACCTAACGAATTTGATGAAAATAGTATTTTGACCCCACTGAAACTCTGCTGTTGTTGATGATGATAGGTGCTTTCTAGGCAGTTCTGACTCATAACAAGCTTATGTACAACAAAACAAAGCACAGCAATGTCCTGTGCCAACCCCACTGGTGAGGCCACTGCACCAATCCATCTAATTGGGGGTCTCCTTCTTTTCTGTTGAACTTTACCAAGCATGATGTCTCTCCCCAAAACTGGTCCCTCGTGATAAAAATATGTCCAAAGTATGAGAGACAAAGTCTGGCCATGTTGGCTTCTAAGGAGCATTCTGGTTATACTTCTTCCAACACATATTTGCTCATCTGGAAGCCCATTTTTATTGTTGGTAAGTGCCATTGAGTCATTTCTGACTCATAGTGACCCTGTATATGGTTTCTGAGGAGCAGCTGCTGGATTGGAACTGTGGATTTTTATTTGTGGTTCACAGTACACTGCATCAATTTTTCTTCCTTATTAACTGTTCAATTTTCACAGACATATAAGACTAATGATAATACTATGACTTGCATTAGGTGCACCTTAGTCCTCAAAGTGACATCTTTGCTTTTAATCATTTTTAAGAGGCCTTGTGCAATAAATTTACCTAATGCAATACATCATTTGATTTATTGAATTTCTTGACTGCTGCTTCTATAAGAGCTGATGGTGGATCCAAGTAAAATGAAGCCTTTCACAGTGTCTATCTTCCCTTGAATTATTATTATGTTATTTACTGGCCCAGTGGTAGGATTTCTGTTCTGTTTACATTGAGGTGCAACCCACACCAAATGTTGTGGTGTTTGATCTTTACCAGTAAATATTTTAAGTCCTCTTTGCTTTCAGCAAGCAAGGTCGTATCACCTGATATTGAAGATTATAATGAGTCTTCTGGCAATCCTGATGTCATGTTCTTCTTCATATAATTTACGTTCATGGATTATTTGTTCAGCATACACATTGAAGAAGTATTGTGAAAGAATACAATTCTGGAGCACACCACTGATTGGCCCCTCTTCTCTTCAAATGACTGCCTATAGGTCCATGTACAGGTTCCTAATGAATATAATTTAACTGTTCTGGTATACTCATTCTCTGAAATGTTGTCCATAGCTTGTCACAATCTACACAACCAAATACCTTTATATAGCAATGGTAAAGATCTTTCAGATATTCTCTGTTTTTATTCAAGATCCATCATTTTCAACTATAATAGCTATCATTTCTCATTTGAATCTGTTTTAAACCTCATGCAATTCTCTGTCAATGTACTGTTGCAACTGTTTTGACTTATCTTTAGCAAAATTTTACTAGTATGTAATATTAATGATATTGCTGAGTATTTACACATTCTATTGGGTCATGTCTCTAATGGCACAATCATAGATCCCTTCTAATGAGTTGGCCATATAACTGTCTTCCAAATATCTTGGTGTAGATGAGTGAGTGCCTGCAGTACTGTGGCAATTTGTTGAAATATTTCAGTTTGTATTCCACAAATTCTCAGAGCCTTGTTCTTTGTCAATTCTTTCAGTTTACCTTCAGCTTCTTCCATCAGTACCTTTGGCTCTGGATCATATGCTACCTCTTGAAATTTCTTTTTCAAGAAATTAACATTTATGCTACCTCTTGAAATTTCTTTTTCAAGAAATTAACATTAAATTAAATTTCTTTTTCAAGAAATAAACATTTCTTTTTGTCTAATGATGCTTTCTGCATCATTCAATATTTTGCTCATAATATCCTTCAATAATACAAGTAAAGGATTTAGTTTTTTTCCTCGGTTCTTTCAGTTTGACAAATGCTGAGTGTGTTTTTCCTTTTTCCTTTTGTAACTCTAGGGCTTTGCACATGCTATTATTATATCTGACTTTGTCTTCTTGAACTGCCCTTTTAAATTTTCTCTTCTGCTTTTTTACTTCCTCATGTCTTCCATTTATTCTAATTCTCTACACTGGAGAGCAAGTGTTTTCAGATATACATTTTGGTCTTTCCCTTCTTTTAATGATTTTTTGCCCTTTTCTTATATGATGTTTTTGGTATAATCCCACAACTCTTCTGTTTTTCAGCCATTAGTGTCTAATGCAGCAAATCTGTTCTTAGATGATTTCTAATTTCAGGTGGGATATGTTCAAGGTCATATTTTGGCTCTCATGGACTTGTTTTCATTTTCTTCAGCTTCAACCTCAATTTTCATATGAACAATTGATGGTCTGTTTCACATTCTGCTCTGGTCTTGTTTTGGCTGATGATATGAAGATTTTTCACCATCTCTTTCCACAGATGTAGTCAATTTGATCTCTGTGCATTCTATCTGGTGAGGTCCAAGTCAATAGTCATCTTTCACATTGTTTAAAAATGGTACTTGCAATGGAGAAGTCATTGGTTTGGAAAAATTCTCTCATGCATGCTCCAGCATTATGTCTACCAGCAAGGCCTTATTTGCCAACTACTGATTCTTCCTCAAACCTTTGCATTTCTATCACCAGTAATTATCAATACACCTTTTTTTTTTTGCTTTTTGATCAATTTCAGATGGAAAATTGATGTAATTCTTCAATTTAATCCACACTGATTTTAATGGTTGTTGTTGTCATCGTTGTTGTTAAGTACCATGGAGTTGGTTCTGACTCATAGTGACCTTGCACAGGATTTCCGAGGCTATAAATGTTTATGGGAGCAGAAAGCCTCATCTTTCTCCCACAGAACAGCTGGTAGTTTCAAACTGCCAACCTTGGGGTTAGCAGCCTGATTCATAACCACTATGCTACCAGAGCTCCTTTAATGGTTGGTACAAATATTTAGATAATAGTGGCATTAATTGGTCTTTTTTGTAGGGACATTATCCTATCACAGACAGAGTTATACTTCAAGATAGATCTTAAAATGTTCTTTTTGATGATGAGTTTGTCATTCTCTGCATAGTAAACCATGAGATTGTCAGATTCAAAAATATCCATACCATTCCATTTCAGTTCACTAATGAATACGAGATAAATCTTCATGCATTCAATTTAATTTTTGACTGCTTCAAATTCTTCTAGATTCATTCTTTTTGCATTCTATATTCTGATTATTATAATTGGATGCTTGTAGCTATTTCTCCTTATTTTGAGATGTGCTTCCTTGAAAATTAAGGCCTCTGAATTTTTATTCCATTTGCATCATTGTGGTCAACTCACTTTGAGGAGGCAGCTCTTTCCTGGTTGTATATCAAATGCTTTCCAAGCTAAGGAGCTCATCTTCCAGCACTGTATCTAACCATTATTCATCTGTCAGTTTGTCATACTGTGGTGGCTTGTGTATTGCTGTGAAGCTATATCACTGGGATTTTGAATGCTTGGAAAGTCACCTATATTGGACAGATTTCAGTTAAGCCTCTAGACTAAGGCATACTGGGAAGGAGAGGCATACTACTTCTGAATGTTTAACCACTTGAAAACTTATGAATAGTAATGAAGCACTGAAACTCTGTTTCTCAATATAGTCACTTTAGAAAGGTTTCTATAAATAACAGTGACTTCTACATCTAATTGACCCTTTTGACCAATCATCTATCAAGCTCCCAATCTTTATGCTAATTGGGATGTTTACTTTCCTTGATCTTTCCATTTTTGCTAGCAGAATGGTAGTACAAACACTTGAAGAGAGTCATAGTAACCAGCAACACTCATGAAAGCAGCAGTCAAAAAATCAAATGATGTATTGCATTAGGCAAATCTGTTGGAAATGGCTCTTTAAATTGTTCAATAGCAAAGATCAGTTGAGGACTAAGGTGTACCTAACCCAAGCCATGGTATTTTCAATTGTACCATATGCATGTGTAAGTTGAACAAAGACTAAGGAAGACCATAGGAGAATCAATTAATTTGAGTTATGGTGTTGAAGAAGAATATTGAATGTACCGTGGACCCCCAGAAGAACAAACAAATCTGTGTTGGAAGAAGTATAGTCAGAACTCAGAAGCTAGGATGGTGAGACTTCATCTCTCTAACTTCAGATACGTTATCAGGAGGGACAAGTTCCAGGATCATGTTGGGGTGAAATGGAGGGTCCATGAAAAAGATGAAGACACTTAGCAAGATGACTGACAGAATAATATCACAATGGGGTCAAACATAACAACTGTGAGGATGGCACAGGACCAGGCAGTGTTTTTTCTGTTGTACATAGGGACACTTTGAATTGGAACCAAGTTGATGACACCTAACAACAACAACATTACAATAGAATCCTGAACCATCTGCTTTTTTATTGCAGCAAATATCTATGTAACAAAACACTTGCCATTTCAATGTTTTTCATGTGTACAATTCAATGACATTGACTAATGTAGTGAATGTCATTGCACTGTTGTTGTTGCTGCTGCTGTTAAGTGCCTTCAGGTTAGTCTGAACAATAGTGACCCTGTATAGGGTTTGTAAGGAGTGACTGGTGAGCTTGAACCACCAACCTTGTGGTTCAAACTGGCCTTGCAGTCCAGTGCATTAATCCACAGCACCATACCAGGACTCCATTATATGTATGTAGATTATGTCCATTATATGCATATACAAAAATTTGCCTACTCAACTGTGGATAGGCATTTGAATTGCTTCTAGATTTTCACTCTTGTGAGATATTGCTATTAGGTGCCATTGAGGAGGCTCTGACTCATAATGACCCTATGCACAACAGAGGAAAACACTGCTCAGCTTTGTGCCATCCTCATAATTGTTGTTATGCTTGAGCCAATTGCTGCTGCTATTTTTCAATCCATATCCTTGGGGGTCCTCCCCTATTTTTGGTGACCCTCCACTTTACCAAGAAAGATGTCCTTCTTAAGGGACTGGTCCCTCCAGATAAAATGTCTGAAGTATGAGAAACAAAGTCTCACTACCCTGGTTCTTACAGATAGTTTATTATATATATACACATATATATCTTTTTATTATATATGCCATTTTTAAAGTATAACTTGTTGGTTCAAGCACTATTAATTTTAATGCTTAATTATTTCATCAATACATAATCTTCAGATTCACTTTTAATTCTTGAATTATTTCTTATTTGGATTAGTGAAGTGATCTCATAACTGTCGTTCCTGCCTCTAACCACCACTATCATACATTTATCCAATTTCCATCATATCTTCAACTGCCTAAAACCTTTTTCAGATTTCTTGTTGCTTATATACTTATTTAAATTTAAAAATATATAATAAGTAAAATATATTATATACTCACTTAAATAAAATTGGGGATTTGTATCTGTTTTCCTTCATTATCTTGCCTGTGATTGTATTTTAACATTTTGCCTCATGACCTCTGTTTCTTTTTATTATAGTTAGTATAGATTTTTCCCACTCTCCAAAGGTAGAGCTCTGGTAGCATAGTGGTTAAGAGTTGAGCTGCTAATTTATCAGCAGTTCTGCAGGAGAAAGATGAGGTTTTCTGCTCCTGTAAACATTTACAGCCTTCGAAACCCTATGCATTAGAACCAACTCCATGGCACATAATCACCAACACCACCCTAAAGGCAGAGTATTCCTATAAAACAATTCATAAAGCAAAATGGTGTAAAAGCAAAGCAATTACCACTTATTCATAGTGGAAAATTTACTCAGCATCCCTAGACCCCAAAAATAATGTACCAAATCATACCAAAAATAAAATAATACCTAAAAAGACAGTAACATATAGTGTTCATGGACACAATTCAAAGCTATGGTAGCTTGATGATGAGATTGTGGGGAAGGTGCTTGGTGACACCACTCTTGCTGCTGAGA
>NW_006408600.1:8941108-8966331 GCF_000296735.1 Chrysochloris asiatica
ATATGTATATGAAATCCTCTTCAGATTTCTGTTAGCAAAAACAATGCTAACATAGATCTTATACTAAAGTAAAGTGGTATAAAGTGAACTTTATAAAAAGTGTGGGTTACCTATTTGTGAATTCAGTGATCTAAATCTTCATTCAGTCACTGTTTTTATTTAGTTAGTAGGGTCTTTGAAATGAGTAGAAAAATGTGTTCTTCTTGTTGATTCTTAGGGAAATTCTCCTTGACCTAGAGGTTGCTCCCATTGTGTACTGGCCTCTAGTTGTTTTGTAGGCATTAAATGATTCAGTGCTCATGAAAGATAATTTTGATATTCTTTGAATTATTTAACAGATACTGTCAGAAACCCTATTCCTTTGATTTTATTCACAGGAAGTTCAGAATGCTTGCTCAAACTCCAGATGGAACAATATTAATCTAGGAGTCCTGATAAAATGAATCTCCAGTTAACATTAAGTAGGTCATGCCATAGAATGTCATAAATCCTATGAAAGAAACCTGCTAGATAACTATTGGATATGCCATATAAAAACAGAATGACTGGGGTTAAAGTCTATAGGAAGCAATAAAAGCCTTTCTCTTGAATTTCTAGAATTTTTTTTTTTCCCATTTGAAAAGCGTTTTCCTGAGACAACAGGGACTGGAAGGTATAATGATGATTATTTATGATAAGAAGACAGTTTGATGGCAAACTAGAACTTTGGCAGAAACTGAACTGGAAAACTGATGTAAGCCAAGACTTGAAATGTATCTATGCAGTGGAGAAATAGCAAATATTGTAGATTCAGTGGACCACTCCTGTGAGGTCCCTTAAGGCTAAAAGGAATAAGAGAGCATGTGTCCTGGCAGACAATTGATCAAGTTTAGTATACTGGGGGAAAAAAGAACAAGAGAATCAAGTTAAAGAATAAAGAAAAGTCAGGGAACCTAACTTTTAACCTAACAGTTAAAAGAAATAGTAAAAATTCAGAATATAGTTATGAATACATTATGAATATATGAACAAGTCAATATTATTTATTTCAGAACTATAGTTTATTTGAACAAAAATGTTCTTCTGCATGGGACAAAGCCAATCTTCTCTAAATATGAAAGTTCTGAAGTTGTAACATCAAGGCAAACTTCAAGGGCCATGAGTCAGAACTGACTTGATGGTAACTAACATTTGATATGTTATTTGTTGATTTTAGAGGATTTGATCCAATTTTCTGCTTCTATAATGCCATTCAAGAAGCTCTGGTAGTATAGTGGGTTATGCACTGGGCTTCTAACCACATGATCAGAAGTTCAAATCTACCAGCAGCTCTTTGGTAGAAAGATAACGTTTCTGCTCCCATAAAGATTATAGCACTGAAAATTTTATACAGGGCTGCTAAGCATCAAGATATTCCATGGCACATCACCACCACCACCACCATAGTGCCATCCATAGTTTTGTTGCTGTTATTTATTTTGTTTTCTGTCTTGTGTAAGAAGTAAAAAAAATTGCATAATATTATATTACTATAGGAAGTGTTAATGGGTGTGATAGTTAAGATTCTATCTCAATTTGACTAGGCCAAGCTTCTCAGTGGTTTGACAGTTAAAATGTAGCAATCCTCCAAAATGAGATCTAACATAATTCAATTACCTCCATGATGATATCTGCTATAAGCAGCCAGTCAACTGAAAGGAAGTTTCCTTTGGAGTTCAATATATTAAAGCACTTGGGAAATGCTTACTTAGTTCTTACTGGGTCTGGATCCTACATCTGGTTCATCATGTGCCTTGCAGTTCTCTAGAGCCAGAGGCCTGCCCTATTGTCTGTTAATCCTGAGAGTCTAAAATAGATTGTCATCTTACATGCCACTCTTGGATTTGTTATTCTTTGCAGCCAGAATCCTACTGCCTGCCTGCCAATCTTAAGTTCATCAGTCCATATAGCTACATGAGTCATAAGAAGCCTTTTACCTGACATCTCACCCTGCACTTGCTCACTTCTATAACCATATAGACTATTTCTTTGATATAAACCTTTCCAAATATAAATACGGAATCCTGGTATAGTGCTGTGGGTTAATGCTCTGGACTGAAAAATTGATTAGAACCACAAGGTCAGCAGTTCAAATTCACCAGCTGCTCCTCAGAAACCCTATACAGGGTCACTATGGGTTGGAACTGATTCGATGGCACTCAGCAAAAACAACATTGTATATACATACAGAATCCTGGTGTGGCACTGTAGGACAAGCACTGGGTTGCAAGTTTGGTTTGAAACACAAGGGTGGCAGTTCAAGCTCACTAGATGCTCCTAGGAAACCCTATACAAGGTCACTATGAGTTAGAATTAACTCGATGACCCTTAACAACAACAAAAACAACATATGTATGTATATATATATATAAACTCGACTGGTTTTGTTTCTCTAGGAAACCCAGCTTAAGACATTGAGCTATTGTTGTTGTTAGTTACCCTCAAGTTGGCTCCCACTCATAGCAACACCATGCACAACAGAACAAAACACTGCCTAGTTTTGTGCCATCCTTACAACTGTTATGTTTGAACCCTTTGTTGCAGACACTGTGACAATCCATATCATTGAGAGTCTCCCTTTATTTCACTGACCATCTATTTTAACAAGTATGATGTCTTTCCCAGGGACTGATCCCTTCTGACAAAATGTCCAAAGTATGTAAGAAGTTTCATCATCTTTGTTTCCATGGAGCATTCTAACTAGACTACTTTTAAAACAGACTTGTTCATTCTTCTGGCAGTCCATGGTGATTTCAGTATTCTTCATCAACACTACAGTTTAAATGAATCTATCCTTCTTATGTCTTCCTTATTCATTTTCCACCTTTAACATACATATAAAACCACTGAAAAGACCAAAGTTTGCCAAAGTCACATCTTAGTCCTCAGTGACTTTGCTCTTTAATACCTTGTTGTTGGTTGTTAAATGCTGTCCAGTTGGTTCAGACCCATAGAGATCCTATATAGGGTTTCCAAGGAGTTGCTGGTGAGCTTGAACTACTGTCTTCACAGTTCAAACCAACTTTGTAGCCCAGCGCATTAACCCACAGAGCCACATAAGAAGTCCATTTTAATATATTAAAGAGGTCTTTAATACTTTAAAAAGGTACTTTTTAGCACATTTGGACAATAAACAAAGTCTTTTGATTTCTTGACTGCTGCTTGATGAGTATTGATTATATATCAAAACAAAATGAAATCTTTGACAACTTCAATCATATCTCTGTTAATCATGATGTTGTTTATTGGTCTAGATGTAAATATTTCTTTTCTTTACATTGAGTTACAATACATGTTGTTGTTGTTGTTGTTGTTGTTGTGTGCCACTGAGTTGGTACTGACTCATAGCGACCCTGTGTACAACAGAAGGAAACACTGCCCAATCTGGGGCCAACCTTACAATTGTTGCCACACTCGAGTCCATTGATGCTGCCACTTTTCCAATCTATCTCACTGGGGGTCTTCCTCTTTTTCTCTGACCTTCTACCTTACCAAACGTGGTATCCTCCTCCAGCAACTGGTCCCTCCTGACAATATGTCCAAAGAATGAGAGAAGAAATTTGGCCATCATGACTTCCAAGGAGCACTCTGGTTGCACATCTTCCAATTCAGATCTGTTTGTTCTTTTGGCAGCCCTTGACACTTTCAATATTCTCCTCCAACACCATAACTCAAATTCTTCTACAGTCTTCCTTATTCACTGTCCAGCTTTCTCATGTGTATGAGGTTATTGAAAATACTGAAGGCTATATTACTTGATCTTCATTAGCAAATGCCTCAAGTCCTATTCCTTTTCAGCAAGCAAGGTTGTGCCATCTGTATATTGCAAGTTATTAATGAGATTTCCTCCGATCCTGATGTCATATTCTTTTTCATATAATCCAGTTTTGGGGATTATTTGCTCAGTTTACAAATAGAATAAATTTGGTGAAAGGATATAGTCCTGACATACACATTTCCTGGTTTTAATCCAGGCAGTATCTCCTAATTATATTCAAACTACTGCCTCTTTGTCTATGCATAGTTTCCATGTGAGTAGAATTAAGAGTTGTGGAATTCCTATTCTTTGTAATATTATCCATAGTTTGTAATGATTCACATGTTTGTGTGTTTTTGTGTTGCCAATAAAACACAAGTAAACATCTTTCTGATATTCTCTACTTTAGCTAAGATCTATCAGATGTTCACAATGATAATTCTCATTCCACATCCTCTTCTGAATCCTGCTTGAATTTCTTACAGCTCCCTGTGACTGTATTGCTGTAAGTATTTTTTAATTGTTCTCAACAAAAATTTATTTGTGTACGGTGTTAGTGATATTGTTCAATATCTACTTTTTGTAAGATCAGCTTTCTTTAGAATGGGTACAAATAATACCCATTTCCAGTCATTGGGCAAAGAAACTACCAAATTTCTTGGTATAAACAAGTACATGCTTCTAGGGCTGTGCAGTTTGTTGAAACATTTCAGTTGGTGTTCTGTCAATTCCTAGAGCCTCATTTTCTCACTAAGGCCTTCTGTACAGTTTGAATTCCTTCATTCAACACCATCAATTCTTGATCACATGCTATCTCTTAACATGGCTGAACATCAATCAATTATTTTTGGCAGTGACTTTGTGTACTTCTTCCATCTCCTTCTGATGCTTCAGAGTAGTTCAATATTTGGCCCAGGTGAGTTTTTTTGTGTAGCACTGCATGACAAGTACTGAACCTCAAGGTCAGTTTGAACCACAAGGTTGGTGGTTCAAACTCACCAGTCAGGAACCCTATACAGCATTGCTATGAGTCAGAAATGAATCAATGAGACTTAGCAGAACAAGTTGTTGTTAGGTGGCATCGAATCAGTTCCTACTCATAGACACCCTCCACACAACAGAATGAATACGACCTTTCCTGTGCCTCCTCTTAACTGTTGCTCTGTTTGAGTCCATTGCTGCAGCTGTTGTGCTCATCTATCTTGTTGCTGAACCTCTACCTTTCTACTTTACGAAACATGATGTCTTTCTTCAGGGACTGGTCCTTCCTGAAATACCATCCTCGCTTCTAAGGAGCACTCTGGCCAGAGAAGCCTTCAATATTGCAACTTGATCTGTGAATTTTTTTTCTTCAGTTCTTTTAGCTTGGGAAATGCTGAGTGTGTTCTTCCCTTTTGGTTTCTTAACTCCTTATTTTTGGCACATTTCATTATAATACTTTGGCTTCTCTATTTGTCCTTTGAAATTTTCTGTTCAAATCTTTTATTTCATTTCTTCCATTTGCTTAAGTTACTCTATTTTCAAGAGCATATTTCAGAGTCTCTTCTAACATCCACTTTAGTCTTTTCTTTTTTCTTGTCTTTTTAATGATCTTTTGCTTTTTTCCTGTTTGATGCTCTTAATGTCATCCACAACTCTTCTGGTCTTTGGTCATTAGTGTCTAATGTATCAAATCTGTTCTTGAGATGGTCTCTAAATTCCTGTGAGATATACTCAAGGACATATTTTGGCTTTTCTGGAGTGATTTTAATTTTCTTCAACTTTAGCTTGAACTTGCATATAAACAATTGGTCATCTGGTGCCCAGTCTCTTTTGGTCTTGTTTTAGCTAATGATATTGAGCTTCTCCATTGTCTTTACCCACAGATGTCATCAATATGATGACTGTGTATTCCATCTGGAGATGTCCGAGTTATAATCACTGTTATAAACACTGTTTATGTTGTTGAAAAATGTATTTCTAAAGAATAAGTTGCTGGTCTTGCAAAATTATCCCATAATCTACAGCATCATTTCTATCACCAAGGCCATATTTTCCAACTTCATCTTTGTCTCTGACTTTCACATTACAATCACCAGTAATTTTCAATGCATCTTGATTGCAAATTTGATCAATTTCAGTCTGAGGAAGTTGGCAGAATTCTTCAATTTCATCATCACTGGCTTTAATGATTGGTATGCAAATTTGAATAATAGTGGTATTATCTGGTCTTATGTGAAGGCTTATGGATATTATCCTATCACAGACAGTGTTATATGCCAAGATAGATCTTAAAATGTTCCTCTTGGTTATGCATGCAACACCATTCCTCCTGAATTTGTTATTCCTGTCATAGTAAGCCTTATGATTGTCTGATTCAATATGACCAATCCCAGTCCATTTCAGTTCAGTAATGCCTAGGGTATAGATCTTTATGTGATTCATTTTGATATTGATGACTTATAATTTTTCTACATTCATACTTCATACGTTACTCATTCTGATTATTAATGGATGTTTGCTGCTGTTTCTTCTCACTTTGAGTTGTGTTCATAAGCAAATGAAAACTTTGCTCCATTCACATCAATTAGTTTGACAGTAATATTTGAGAAGTCAACACTTCCCCAGTTATATTTTAAATGCCTTCCAATCTGAGGGGATCCTCTTTTGGCACTGTATCCATGTTCTACTACTATTCAACAAAATTATCTAGGAAGTAGATAATCTATCCCTTCTTCTTAGTCTGTTCTTATTGTGGAATCTCCACTGAAACCTGTTGGTATTTGAAGCATCATGGGTATAGCTACCAACATCACAGCAACAGAGTAGCCAAAACAGTAGGACAAACTAACAAACATGTGGTTTACTCACAGTGGGCTATTAGGCTGCTACAATATGGTGTGGCACTGCAGGATGAGCACTGGACTGCAAATCACAAGGTCAGAAGCTCTAATCCACCAACTGGTATTCAGAAACCATATACAGAGTTGCTATGTGCTGGAATCAACTCAATGGCACTTAACAACAAGCATAGAATGATATAGTCTAGATAGGTCATTAATGAGCAAGTATTTATGAAACTATGATCTAAGAACCACCTTGAATTTTTGTGTAAATGAAATGTCAGAGTTTTTCCTTAGACTTAATTGACTAGGAAATTTTCAGAAGTGGGAAAGGTAGTGAATAATCAGGAAACTGCATTATACTTTAAGCAGTCTAGGGTTTTTTTGTATAATGAAGTTGAAAAACACTATTTAACCAGGAAACAAAATGTAGTTAAAGCAAGGAGATGCTTTGATTATTAGTGGAAGGCATACCTGAAAAAGTTTTAGCCAAACTTGCTGTTGTTGTTAAGTGCTGTTGAATCGATACCGACCCATAGTGACCCCCTATAGGGTTTCTGAGGAGCAGCTGGTAAGCTTGAATCACTGACCTTGCATTTCAAATGGCTTTGCGGTCTGGTGCATTAACTCATAGCGCCACACCAGGACTCCAAACTCTTAGGAGGGGTTAAGAAATTATTAACCTTTGGATAAGGACATGTTATTGGTATGAAGATAGTTGAAATCAGAGGATTGAATTTGAAGAAAACTGGTCCAATGCAATAGAGAAAATTATAGACAAAAGAAGAATTATTTCCTAAAAGGGTTACCTAATATGGGAATTTGGCTTGCAGACTTGTCCTAAGAACTATAGACACATTGGAAACTATGTTAATAGGAAGCGAAGACTGAGAAATCCCTGTTGGGGTTGGAAACTGGAGGAGTTTGTGACCATAACAAGAGCAGTTTTAGTGAGTTGGTGACAACTGAAGACTGAGTGACATGGATTAAGAACAAATGCTGTATATGAAAGTCTACTATTAACAAATGCACATTAAAATGGTCTCATTTTGAAGCATTCAACAAGGTTCTAAGAAGATTTACAACTATTAGGATCAGTAAAACTGTGCCCAAGTCACCTCCTCAAAACACTAATAATGTCAACAGAACACACTGTGCTGAAGGTTTCACCTCTATCTTTGGAAAGCCAAGAAATGGCACTTGCAACACCAAATCTCATAACAGAGTGAGATAGTATGACCTGTGAAGGACCCATGAGCAGCATGAAGAGTGCAAATAGAGACAGTGAGGAACTAGGGCCCAAGGATTCTGAACACTCCAAAGACCATCAAGTTAGAAATATTAGAAGTGATATTAAAGAAGACTTTGATAACATAGCTATTATCACAGCTCTTAACAAAAGCTAAAAATCTTTGAATATAAGGATTGATAAGCTGTTGTCTGATGTCACCTTCCTAACCTTACAGATGTCAATAGGCACACCTATGTTTATGCAAGTCACTCCATCGGAATCAAATCCACCTCTAGCTTCTATGACTGAGCCTCCTTGTCACATGCCTACTGCTGCTTCTGCAACTACCAGTGACTGATTTTTAAGGTGCTACTTATTATGTTTGAACTGCAAGGTCAGTGGTTCACGCTCACCAGCTGCCCCTCAGAAACCCCATACAGGGTTGTTATGGGTGGGAATCAACTTGATGGTACTTAACAACAACAACAAAACTATTCATGTAAGGATGATATATTCCAGAGCACCACATCAATACAACTTTAAACTATATCAAGGACAATGAAACACCTTTTTTACAATGATTCCCTTCAATAATACAGAATATGTAGTATAAGTCTGTGGATATCTAGTTTCATGCTAATAAGTTCAAAGATTGTTGTTGTTGTTAAGTACCGTGGAGTCGGTTTCGACTCATAGTGATCCTGCACAGGGTTTCTGAGTCTGTAAATCTTTACGGTGGGAGCAGAACGCTTCATCTTTCTCCTGCAGAACCGCTGGTAGTTTCAAACTGCTGACCTTGAGAGTGGCAGCCTGATTCGTAACCACTACATAGTTTTATATAGTTGTACAATTTAAAGCAATTTCTTTGGTCTGCAATCATAGGCTTTTTGCTATGATGAATGTAAATCTGTTCCCTAACTTCTAGAAGGCCTACCATTGTCACTAGCATGTCTGTAACAGCATGTCTGCACACAGCGTATCTACTACTGCAGTCAATAGGCCAAGGACTTGATCCTGCTGAGTGGCTTCATTCCTCTCTTGGTGTCATGTCAGAAGCTCTCTGTAATGACCTGCCCAGTGTCAGCAAGTTATACTATATTTCAAATCACCCCAGAAATGAACCTCACAATACAAACACCAGTCCATGTGGATACCCTCATTAATAACACAGGGTGACTAAGTGCCATCTCCTAGAGATTTCTACAAGTGTCCAGTATCACCAACATACGATGACATTATTGACTGTGCATAAGACCTCATGCCAACTCCTAAGAAGTATTGCATCTTTCTTGCAGCAAATTCTTCCAATCTGACTACATCCCTGATTCACTGGGTATTGACTGCTTCCATTCTCCACTCTGCATCGTTGACTTAACCTGCACATTGATCAATACAACAATAAGTCATGCTCCATTTAGTTCAGCCAACACAACCTATGTTCTAAGATTGTGAAACAAAGTTAAGTATCAGGACATTAAGTTCTCATGTCTATTCACTGTACTAAAAGGCCCATTGTACATTTAAGGTGTGAGCTCCCATTCCAGCTTCATTCTTTATATACTATTAGTGTGACCTTGAAAAAGCCACTTCCTCTACATAGGCTAGTGCTTTAACAAACATGCCAGCCTTCCTTCTTACCTAAGAGATAAAACTGACTTTGTATTTTGAAAATAGATAAATGAGAGGAATTTTTATCACTGTTTTTTTATTCTCTAACCATGTTGTAGAGTAATCATGTCATATTTATGTATTTAAGTAAGTATTGATTACTAAAAGTGAGGCTTCTGTTATTCAGCTCTACCCTCCTAAAGCTCAGAATCTACTGACATGAGATAAACATTAGTTGAACCAATCTTAAGTGAAGATCAAAGGTCATTTCAGACACCTACATAGATTGGGCAAATCTGCTGCACGGGAACTTTTTAAAGTGTTGAAGAGCAGAGATGTCAACTTGAGGACTAAGGTGCGCCTGACCCAAGCCATGGTATTTTCAATAACCTCATATGGATGCAAAAGCTGGACAGTGAATAAGGAAGACCATAGAAAAATTGATGCCTTTGAGTTGTGGTCTTGGAGGAGAATACTAAAAGTGCCATGGACTGCCAAAAGAACCTATAGATCTATTTTGGAAGAAGTGCAGCCAGAGTGCTCCTTGGAGGCCAAGATGGCTAAACTTCATCTCTCATACTTTGTACATATTGTCAGGAGGGAACAGTTGCTGGAGAAGGATGTCATGCTTGGTAAGATGGAGGGTCAGAGAAAAAGAGGAAGACCCCCAACGAGATGGATCAGCCAGGTGGCGTCATTGATGGCGTCAAGTGTGGCAGCGGTGGTGGGGTTGGGCCAGGATCGGACATTGTTTCGTTCTGCTGTGCATGAGGTCGCTATGAGTCAGTTCTGACTCGATTGCACCTGATAACAACAACATATATAATAAGAATAAAAATGAGTGTGTTAATAACTGTAGATAAGAATTCAGAAATTTTCCTCTAAGTGGGCATTCTTTGAGAATTGAGTGAGTGGTGATTGGGAACTGGAATAAACACTTCAACAAGGGAAACAGCTCTGAATTACCAAAGTATAGAAAGAAGGCCTATGGGAGGAACACAGGGAATTAGAATTAGAATGAAAGGAAATTTTAGATGTCACTTATTTGGAAGATCTATCAAGGTCAGCTAGGCTTATGATCTACAGAATACCTAGTCTAGTGTTCTTTCTATTCTTTATACTGTCATTAAGAGGAAGTTATCTTTATATTATTTAACAAGTATCTTTTATTTTAAATAGTACAGCTCTATTAATTTATTAACTTCCATTCTCTTGTTAAGTGTCCTGTTTGACAACCAAGATACATATGGCAAAATGACTAATTCCACAGAACTTGAGAGAATTCTAGCTAAAAATGCAACAAGCCTATGTGGAAAACTTATGTGGAAATTAACCCTATCTTGTTATATTATCAAATTTTTGTTAGAAAGTGTGGGAAACAACCAAATGTAAAATAACATGAATGGAGATGAAAGGAAATATTGAGTTACAGAGTCCTTCAAGTAAATAAGAAATAATGCTGAGACTTTGAAAGTAATGCAAAAAGTTTTTGTCTCCTTATTGTTACAGATCATCAGATTCATGCTAATCCCTTAATAATTCTGTATAGAGTTCACAGTTATATAATAAATTCACTTTTTCAGTAAAAAAAAAAAAAAAATATGTTGATAAAGGAATCTCACTCTTTTGTGACATATTTATACCTATGGAACTGAGGAATTCTAATTCCCTCAAGAGCTTGTCTCTTCTGAGAGAGGATCAAGTTTGACACCTGAGTTGGTACTTATGGAGAATAGCTATATTCCTGGGGTAATTATTCATTAGGTCATGAATTTGGTCCTTTGCTTTATAGTATAGTTCACTATGTTGTGTATCTGTGTTTATATCTTACTTCCTTCTTCCTTGTGAAGGGAGACTTGGCAACACAGTGGTTAAGGCATCAGCTGCTAACCAAAAGGTCAACAGTTTAAAATCACCAATCTATAAGAGAAAAATATGAAAGTCTGTTTCCATGAAGATTTTCTGCCCTGTAAAACCTATGGGGGAATCCTATTATGTCCTATAGGATTGCCATGAATTGAAACAGACTTGATAACAAAGGTTTTGTTGTCATTTTGGTTTGATTTATTTTTTTCTTGTCTATAATTTTTTTTCCTGATTTTTAGGCTTTGACAATAATGTTACTTGTTAGTTATCACCATTGTTGTAGTTGTTGTTCAGTGCTGTTGAGTTGGTTCTGAATCAAAGCAACCTTATATAAGGTTTCTAAGGCTATAAATCTTTGTCAGAGAAGAAAACCTCATCTTTCTCCCAATGAATGGCTGGTGGGTTTGAACTACTGATCTTGTGGCAAGCAGTTGAATGCTTTTTCTACAAAGCCACCGCACTCTGTAAAATTGTTGCTGTTGTTGTTAGGTGCCATCTATACACACCAGAATAAAACACTAGTGAGTCCTGTGCCAACCTCAAAATCATTGCTACGGTTTGAGCCCACTGCTGCTGCTACTGTGACAATCCATCTTGTTGGGATTGCCCTCTTTCTTTCCGACCCTCCACTTCAAAAAATATAATATCCTTCTCCATGGACTGGTCCCTTCAGTCCAAAGTATGTCCAAAGTACAAGAGATGAAGTTGGCCATTCTGGCTTCCAAGAAACATTTTGGCTGTACAGATTCTAACAAAGATTGGTTTGTTCTTTTGGCAGTCTATTGTACTTTTAATATACTCCTCCAATACGATGACTCAAAATACATGAATTCTTTCACTGCCTTCCTTATTCACTGTTCAGCTTTTAAATACATATGAGGTTATTGAAAACACCATGGCTTAGATGAGGTGCACCTTAGTCCTCAAACTGACATCTTTGCTAATGATGACTTAAAAGAGGTCTTGTGCAGCAAATTTGCCTAATGCAATACATCGCTCAATTTCTTGACTGCTGCTTCCAGGAGTGTTGATGGCTGATTCTAGCAAATTGACGTCTTTGACAGCATCAATCATTTCTCCATTTATATGGATGCTGTTTATTGGCACATTGGTGAGGATTTTTGTTTTCTTTACATTGAGGGGCAACCCATACCAAAGGCTGTGGTCTTTGACATTCATCAATAAGCATTTCAAGTCCTTTTCACTTTCAGCCTATCATCTGCCTATCACAGGTTGTTAATAAATCTTCCTCCAATACTGATGCCGCAATTTTCTTCATATAATCCAGCTTCTTTGATTATTTGCTCAGCGTACAGATTGAATAAGTATGGTGAAATAATACAACGCTGGTGCACACCTTACCTAAATTTAAACCATTCAGTGTTCCCTTGTTCTGTACAGGTTTATGTACAGGTTGCTCATGAGCACAATTAACTGTTCTGGAATACTCATTCTCTGCAATATTGTTCATAGCTTGTCATGAACCACACAATTGAAAGCTTTTGTGTACTCAATAAAGCACAGGTGAACAACTTTTTGCTTATTTTCAGCTTTCAACCAATAATCCATCTGAAATCAGCAATGTTATCCTTTGTTCCATCTCCTCCTTTGAATCCGTCTTGAGCCTATGGCAATTTTCTGTCAATCTACAGTTGTAGCCATTTTTGAAATGTCTGTAGCAAGTAACAGTAATGATATTGTCCAATGATATCTGCATTCTTTTGGTCACCTCTCTTTTGAATGGGCATAAATATGAATCTCTTCCTGTCATTTGGCCAGGTATTTGCTTTCCAAATTTCTTAGCATAGATCAGCCTCCAGTGCTGCATCAGTTTGTTGAAAGATTTCTATTTGTATGCCATCAATTCCCAGAGTTTTGTACATTGCCAATGCCTTCAAGACTTCTTGGACTTTTTTTTCAGTATCATTCGTTCTTGATAATATGCTACCTCTTGAAATGATGGAACATCAACCATTTGTTTTAGGTACAGTGACTCTATGCATTTCTCCCTTCTTTTTATGCTTTCTACATCATTCAATATTTTTTCCTAAAATCCTTCAGTATTTCAAGTTGCGACTTGATTTTTGTCTTGAGTTTCCTTAGCTTGAGAAATGCTGAATGAGTTATTCTCATTTGGTTTTATAACTCCAGGTCTTTGCACATTTCTTTATGATATTTGACTTTGTTTTCTCAAGCTGAGCTTTGAAATTTTTTATTCAGCTCTCTTGCTTCCTCAATTCTTCCATTTGCTTTAGCATCTGTATGCTGGAGAACAATTTTCAGAGTCTCTTCTGGCATCCATTTTGGTCTTTTCTCCTGGTCTTTGGTCTTTACTGTAAAATGCATTAAATCTGTTCTTCAGATTATCTCTAAATACAGGTGGGATATGTTCAAAATTCGTATTTTTGATCTTGTGGGTTTGTTTTCATTTTCTTCAGCTTCAGCCTGAACTTACATATGAGTAGTTGATGGTCTCCTCCACAATCTGCTCCTGGCCTTGTTTTGGCTAGTGCTATGGAGTGTTTCCACCATCTCTTTCCATAGATATAGTCAATTTGATTTCCATATATTCCATCTGGTGAGGTCCATGTGTATCATCATCTTATATGTTGTTTAAAAAATGTATTTGCAATGAAGGAGTCATTTGTCTTGCAAAATTCTATCATGTGATCTCCAGCATCATTTCTATCACCAAGGCCATATTTTCCAACTACTGACCTTCCTGTTTGTTTCCAATCTGTGTGCTCCAATCTCCAGTAACAATCAATGCATACTGATTGCGTGTTTGATCAATTTCAGACTGAAGAAGTTGTTGTTGTTGTTGTTGTTGTTGTTGTTGTTGTTGTTAAGTGCTGTGGAGTCGGTTCCGATTCATAGCAACCCTGCACAGGGTTTCCAAGGCTGTAAATCTTTACGGGAGCAGAACGCCTCATCTTTCTCCCGCGGAACCGCTGGTAGTTTCGAACTGCTGACCTTGCGGTTCACAGCCCGATTCGTAACAACTATGCTACCAGAGTTGGTAGAATTGTTTAATTTCATTATCACTGTCTTTAAGGGTTGGTGTATGAATTTGAATAATAATGGTATTAAATGGTCTTCCTGTGTGCTATGGATATGATCCTATCACAAACAGCATTGCACTTCAAGACAGATCTTGATATGTCCATTTTGATGATGAATGAGACATCATTCCTCTTAAATTTGTCATTCCCAGCATAGTAAACCATTTGATTTTCAGATTCAAATGGCCAATTTCAGTAAATTTCAGGTCACTAATGCCTAAGGTATCAATGTTTATGCATCCCATTTCATTTTTGACATTTTTTAATTTTCCTAGATTCATACTTCATATATTCCATGTTCTGATTATTAATGGATGTTTTTCTTTCTTTTGAGTTTTGTCCCATTAGCAAATGGAAGTCCTGAAGGCTTTACTCCATTTTCATTATCATGGTCAACTCTGCTTTGAGGATGCAGATCGTTCTTCATCATATTTTGAGTGCCTTCCAACTGAGGGACTCATCTTCTGGAACTATATCTGACAATATTCTGGCTCTTTTCTGCATGTTTCAATAGTCTATATTATGGTGCTGACAGTGTTAAACTGTTATTAATAAGGTTTTCAATAACTAAATATTTGTAAGTAGTCTGTCTCTCCTTCTTCCCAGTCTGTCTTCATTTGGAAGCTCAGCTAAAACCTGCCCACCATTGGTGATCCTCCTAGTATTTAAAATATTCATGGCAAAGCTTCCAGAATCACAGCAACATGCAAGTCACCACAGTATGACAGACTGGTATGCGAGTAGTGGACTCTGTAGCATAGTAGTTATTATATTATAGTGTTAAAAATGAATCTTTTATCTAACAATATTTTAATATATTAAGACAATATAGATCTTAGAGAATAACTCTTTTTTATATCAGTAAAACATCAGGGGATTTTTTCAGGATGTATTATTTTTTTCCATTTCCTTTAAAAATCACTCAAGGTATTCTTTTTGTATTTTCTGTGTTCTGCTTCCTGACATAATCTGCTTGTTAATACATTTATGTGCATCTGACACCAGAAATGAGTATTTAATCATAAAATCTTTAAGAAAGTGTTAGTTGTATTAAACATAAAATAATGTATTATAACACATTTAGAAATAAGTCTATTTTTGGAGATAGAGTTATAAGTTTACTTCAACAATTATTTCTATTGCCACTTTTATCACTCTAAAAGTAGGTAATTTTATCAAATGCATCCCACCATAGAGTTTTATGAAATATTTACATTTGAGTAACTATTCCCTTGAGTACCAGAAAAAAAAAAAAAAAAAATTAAAACTTACCAGCTCTGGCCTTGATTTTGTAACTGCCAGAGCAGTTCCTATCATTAACCACTGGGAGGTAGCACATGTATTGTATTTTTATTACTTTATGTGAAGCATTATAAAGAGTTCATCTTACCTGATGTTAATGATACTGCTTTTATTATTTGCTATATATTTTGTTAACAGAAAGTAATGTCTATAGTTAAATTGGAAATCATAAAAAGGGAAGCAACATGAAAATAATTATGTTAAGATGTGACTGTTGTCTATGCAGAAAAATGATACAGATATACAAAATGCAGAAAATCTAAATAGTTTGTCATCACCATGACTTTCTGAGATGTTAATTAACAGGAAGCATTAGGCTTATTTATGTTCAATTGAAAATGTTTTAGAAGTAAAAATAGTTATTGTTACATGCCTGGCTTAGAAAATAGCCTTCAGTACAGGAAGCTAATTTACAGGTCTTTGTACATAATATCCCAGTGGAAACAGTGAAATCTATGCTCTGCATAGATTTTCTTATAATATCCATTAAACTGCTACAGTTACAAAAATTTATTCCCGGAAAATTTGAAAGTATAGATCTATTGAAGATTCATCACAGTAAGTAAATTTCCTGTTCATGTTATATTATTTCAAGTTTTATTATCAGAAATGGACTGAAAATATTTTTGTAGAGGTTAATATTTGTTAGTTGAAGTATCACAATAGTTTGAATTGTTTTCATTTAAAATATGTCAAAAAAACCCAAAACATTTTATTTTCCCAAAATATTTAGAGTTAAGCTTTGACTAATATTGAATAAAATTCATTTATTTTAAAGTATTAGGCTATAATTCATTAATGTTGTTGTTGTTGTTGTTGTTGAGTACCATCGAGTCGATTTCAACTCATAGTGACCCTGTACAGGGTTTCCAAGGCTGTAAATCTTTAGGGGAGCAGAAAGCCTCATCTTTCTCCCACAGAACGTCTAGTAGTTTTGAACTGCCGACCTTGAGGCTAGCAGCCTGATTTGTAACCACTACGCTACTATAATTCAGTAATAGTATATATAATAAACAATATTTTAATTGTAAAATCAAATTTTATTAGAATATAATAAAACTAATAATCAAATATAAGTAATTCAAACTACATATAGACTATTTTTCATTTATGATTTTTTAAGAAGTTTTCATTATGAATTGAGTGATAGTTTACATAGGAGAACATCAGTTTTACACTCATCATTTCATTATAATGATTACAATCCCTCCATGCATCATCATTCAGTAGTATTTGCTTCTATGCTCACTGTAATTTTTTTGAGGAGGATATACACAAAAACACTTAGGAATATATTAGCATTTAAACAACCAAAGGGCACATTCTGAAAGACTGCCTCCTGGCCACCAACATACAGCCTTTCTCTTTCCATGAGTCTAGAGTTCTTAGCTGCTCTATCTCTCCAAGTCATCACTACAAATAGTCTTTAACTGAAAAAAATTCTTAATTTAAATAGGCCTTTATTAAATTACTTATTGAAATTTTTTGTAACCTAACAAAGACAAACTACTTTCTAGAAAAAAGAAAAAGAAAAAGAAAAAAAATAGACAGATTGAAGAGTCCAGAACAGAACAAAACTACAAGAATGAATTAAGAAAAAAACACAGAATACAAGGCAAAGTGGGTTCAGGAGAGAGCTCCAAAACTCTTAACCAGGTAGGTAGGAATATTTTTAAAGTTTGAAGGCTTATAGTTAGTGCAACTTGTAGCAGAAGTAAGAAATTATGTACTTTTGAATCTGCTGGGCTCAGTGGACTGGAGTCGACAACATGGGCGAGAACAAACAGCAAGATAAGGGCGGGGATCAGACCATGGAATAAGCCGCAGGAATCTTGGGGCAAAGGTAGACAATACACTTTGTTGGTTTTGCTTTGTTCTGATTTTTTTTTTTTTTTTTTGGTATCTGTTCATTGCCCCCCCCCCCCCCTGTTTTCACACCTCCATTCTGGTGACTAGAGGGGGTGCCTGAGGGAGTGGACATCTCCTGCCCCCCCGACTTGTGGATTCTTCTGTCACACATACACATAGATACTCTCAGCATTTAAAGCTATAGGCAGCCCAAGAGCCAGCCCTGAACAGTTTTTAAATTGGGAAATGGCCAGACAAGGGGTGTGGAGAAAAAAAGAGCACATCAAACAAAATAGGCAGAAAATTAAATAGTGAGCTACAGCATAACAAACAACAGTGGCATCTTGAAATTTATCAGGTGGCCTGGAAGGCAAGAAGCTGAAAGAGGACATTAAAATCATACTCATATTAGGCTACAGGATTTTTTTTTCTTCTTTCCCTTTTCTGTGATTATAGATTACAGTATCCAATATACATTATTTGTTGTTGTTTTGTTTTACTTGTTTTTTTGCTTTTGATGTTTTGCTGTTTTATGCTCCCCCTTTACCTTTGCTCCCTATATAACCCAAGAAGAGACAGCAACTCTTTAGTAAACCTACTATCATACTTTATAAAACACCAAAATCCAGGCAAGAACCAATACCAACTGCCATATACCAAGGAGGCAGACAACACCTGTGAAAGTTAGCTGAAATAAGTAATAAGAAGAGTGAAAAGGGAAGCCCACATCATGATCACATCTACCTGGAAGCAATCAGAAAGCATAAAAAATACCAAAACACACACTCAATTAAGTATAAAGGTGACAGATAAACACTAAACATATCCAAGAAGCAAAAGCAGATGACCATATCAGCACATGTCCAGAAACATGATAAAATGTCTGACACAAAAACCTACAGGTAGACCTGGACTCCATTCTGGAAGGAGGGCAGGCCTTAAAAATGCCTGAGAAGAATTCAGAAAAATGATTATACAATGCTTCAAAACACTTTACAAAGGAGTTGAGAAAAATAATGAAGAAGTAAGGAAAGCAATACAGGAACAAAAAAATAACATAAATACAGCATTGGAAACAATTCAAAACTTACATAAAGTGGTCCAAACAATCAATAATAGAATATCAGAAATAGACAATACACTAAAAGAGCAAAGGAGTAGAAGAGAAGAGATGGAAGGCAGAACTAGTGAGCTGAAAGACAAATCTCTCAATACCACTAAGATAGAAGAGCAAGCAGTAAAAAAGGTTAAAAAACCCAGAAGAAGGTCTAAGATTCACGTTGGACAAAATGAAGAGGAATAATTTAGGAATTATCGGCAATCTATAACAAGAAGAATCACACAAGTCCACAGAGGAAATAGTTGAAGAACTGCTGGAAGAAAATTTCTCTAACATCTTGAAAAGTGAAAAGATAAACATTCAAGAAGCTCAACAAACCCCCGGAAGGATAGACCCCAAAAGAGAATCACTGAGACATAACATAAGTAAGTTCTCTAAAACCAAAGTTTATGAGAAAACCCTGAAAGCAACTAGGGAAAATCAAAATGTTACATTCAAAGGCAAGCAAGTCAGAATAAGCTCGGATCTCTCAGCAGAAACCATGCAAGCAAGAAGGCAATGGGGAGACATTGAAAGACAAAAACTGTCAATCAAATGTCCTTTATCCAGCAAAACTATCCATCAAATACAATGGTATAATCAAAACATTCCTAGATAAACAAAAGCTAAGGGATTTTGCTAAAGCCAATCCTGAGCTACAAAACATCATAAAGGAAGTTCCGTGGACTGAGAACCAACAAGAACAGACAACAAACAGAGATTGACACACATAGAAGCACCTCCCAGAACTAAATTGACAGAAGGAAGAGTTGAGAATAAAACAAAACTATAACAACAAACTCACAGAATCTGTAAGGCCAGTCTATGATTAAGAGAATTACAATGTGAAAGAAGGTAAACACATAGAAACAGAGATCCAGATGGTAAGAAATTCAGGTAGATTAAAGGATAAAATAGACTGAACTAAATGGAGAGAAGAGTTATGGAATATAAGGTAACCTCAAAGAAAATTAACACTTCACAACATACCAAGAAAATGAAAATCCAAGAAGAACATGGAAACATTAAAACTATAAGGAAACTCAAAAAGAACATAAAAACCATGAACTTATCACAGGAAGACACACTGAACAAAGAAAGCAGCAACACCACAAAAATGAAAACAATAAAATGACAGCAATTAATCCATAACCATCAATTATTACACTGAATGTAAATGGATTAAATGCACAAATTTAGAGATGGAGGTTGGCAGAATGGATAAGAAAAGAAGATCTTTCAATACGCTGTCTGCAAAAGACACATCTTATCCACAGAGACAAAAATAGATTAAAAGTCAAAGGATGGAAAAAAATATACCAAGCTAATTGCAATAAAAAATGAACAGCAGTGGCTGAACTAATCTCTGATAAAATAAACTGTAAGGCAAAAAACAGCATAATAGATAAAGATGGACATTATCTCATGATTAAAGGGACAATTGAAAAACATGACATAACCATAATAAATATCTATACTCCGAATGAAAGAGCTCAAAAATATATAAAGCAAACTCTAATAGATTTGAAGAAAGAAATGGAAGAATCTACAATAATCATGGGAGATTTTAATCTACACCACTTTCAAAAATGGATAGAACAACCAGAAGGAAACTTGATAGAGACACAGAGGAATTAAACAACACGATCAGTCAAATGGACCTCATAGATGTGTACAGAGCATTCAACCCAACAACAGCACAATACACTTTCTTTTCCAGTGCACATGGAACATTCTCCAGAATAGACAATGTCTTAAGACACAAAACAAACCTCCATAAATTTAAAAATATCAAAATATTACAAAGCATTTTCTCAGACCACAATTCTATTAAATTAGAAATCAACAATAGGAAGTTCAAGGAAATCAAGTCAAATACATGGAAACTGAATAACACCCTGCTGAAAAGTGACTGGGTCGTAGGAGAAATAAAACGTGATCTCACAAAGTTTCTAGAAATAAACGAGAATGAAAACATGACATACCAAAAATTTTGGGACACAGCAAAAGTGGTGCTGAGAGGACAATTTATTGCAATAAATGAACACATCCAAAAAGAAGAAAGAACCAAAATTAACACATTAACATAGCATCTAAAACAACTAGAAACAGAGGAAAACTACACCCACCAAAGGAAAAAAATAATACATCTGAAAAAAATGAGCTAGAAAACAGAAAAATTGCAGAAAGAATCAACAGGACAATACGCTGGTTCTTTGAAAGGTTTAACAAAATTGGCAAACGATTGAAAAAATCTAGCAATAGAAGGAAGGAGAAGTCACAATGATATGCATTAGAAACCACATAGGCAATGTCACAAAGGAACCAAAGGAAATCAAAAGGATATTAACAGATTACTATGAAAAGTTGTACTCCAACAAATTTGAAAATTTAGAAGATATAGATACATTTTTAGAAAAACATGACCTAACTAAATTTATACAGAGTGAATTATAAAATCTGAACAGACCTATAACAAAAGAAGAAATTGACCGGCTCATCAAAAAACTCCCAACCACAAGAATTCCAGGACCAGATGGCTTCACTGGTGAGTTCTACCAAATATACAGGAAAGATCTATCATCAATTCTACTCAAATTATTCCAGAATACAGAAGAGGATGGAAAACTTCTTATCACATTTTATAAAGCAAACCTAACCCTTATATCAAAACCATGGAAGGATATCACTAAGAAAGAAAATTATAGACCAATATCCCTCATGAATAGAATATCAGAAATAGACAATAGTCTGAAAGGGCAAAGGAGTAGAATAGAAGACATGGAATGCAGAATCAGTGACCTGGAAGACAAATCTCTCAATACCAATAATATAGAAGAGCAAGCAGAAATCTGACGATGGACTCAGATTCATGTTGGGCAACAAGAAGGGGAATAACTTAAGAATTATCAGCATTGCAGAACAAGAAGATTCACACAAGTCCACAGAGGAATTAGTTGAAGAACTACAGGAAGAAAATTTCTCTAACATCCTGAAAAGTGAAAAGAAAAGCATTCAAGAAGCTCAACAAACCCCAGGAAAGGTAGACCTCAAAAGAAAATCAGCGAGACATATCATAATCAAGCGCTCTAAAATCAAAGATAAGGAGACACTCCTGAAAGCAGCTAGGGAAAACAGAAGTGTTACATACAAAGGCAAGCAAGTCAGGTCAAGCCTGGCTCTCTCAGCAGAAACCATGGAAGCAAGAAGGCAATCGGGAGACATATATAAAACCATGAAAGAAAAAAATCGCTAACCAAGAATCCTTTATCCAGCAAAGCTGTCAATCAAATATGATGGTGTAAGCAAAACATTCTAGGATAAACAGAAGCTAAGGAATTTTGCCAGAGCCAACCCTGCGACACAAGATATACTAAAGGGAGTTCTGTGGACTGAGAACCAACAAGAACAGACAACAACCAGGGATTGACATATGTGACAGCACCTCCCAGAATTAATTCGACAGAAGGAAGAGTCAAGTAAAGAACAAAACTATAAGAACAAAATCAGAGAATCTAGGAGGTCAGTCTATGATCAAAACAATTACAATGTAAAGGAAGGTAAACACATAGGACCAGAGATCCAGATGGTGAGGTCAGGTAGATTACAGGATTAAATAGACTGCACTAAATGGAGAGAAAAGTTAATGGCAACCTCAAAGAAAATTAACACTTCACAACATACCAAAAAAAATGAAAATCCAAGAAGAACATGGAAACATTAAAACTATGAGGAAACTCACAAGAAAGAACAAAAAAAGCATGAACTCAACAAAGGAAGACACATAGAACAAAGAAAGCACCAACACCACACACATAAAAAAAGATAATGGCAGCAATTAATTCATACCTATCAATAATTATACTGAATGTAAATGGATTAAATGCACCTGTTAAGAGATGGAGAGCGGTAGAATGGATAAGAAAACAAGATCCTTCAATATGCTGTCTGCAAGAGACACATCTCAAACAGAGAGACAAAAACAGATTAAAAGTCAAAGGATGGAAAAAAATATACCAAGCTAATTGAAATGAAAAATGAACAGGAGTGGCAGTACTAATTTCTCATAAAATAAACTTTAAGGCAAAAACCAACATAATAGAAAAAAGATGGACATTATCTCATGATTAAAGGGACAATTGAACAAGATGACATAACATAATAAATATCTATACTCCCAATGAAAGAGCTCCAAAAAATATAAAGCAAACTCTAATAGATTTGAAGAAGGAAATAGATGAATCTACAATAATAGTGGGTAATTTTAATACACCACTTTCAAAAACAGATAGAACAACCAGAAAGAAACTTGACAAAGACACAGAGGAATTAAACAACACAATCGGCCAACTGGACCTCATAGATGTGTACAGAGCATTCAACCCAACAACTGTACAATATACATTATTTTCCAGTGCACATGGAACATTCTCCAGAATAGACATGTCTTAGGCCACATAACAAATCTCCACAAATTTACAAATATAAAAATACTACAAAGCATATTCTCAGACCACATTCTATCAAATTAGAAATCAACAATAGGAATACCAAGACCTAATACATGGAAACTGAATAACACCCTGCTGAAAAGCAACTGGGTAGTAGAAGAAATTAAACATGAATTCACAATGTTCCTAGAAACAAATGAGAACAAAAACATAACATACCAAAATCTTTGAGGTTCAGCAACAGTGGTGCTGAAAGGACAATTTATTGCAATAAAGGGACACATCCAAAAAGAAGAAAGAACCAAAATTAACACATTAACACAGCATCTACAACAATTAGAAACAGACCAACAGAAGGAACCCACAGCCACCAAAAGAAAAGAAATAATAAAGATTAGAGCAGAAATAAATGAAATACAAAACAGAAAAACTGTAGAAAGAACCAACAGGACAAGAAGCTGGTTCTTTGAAAGGTTTAACAAAATTGACAGACCATTGCCAAACCTAACAAAAGAAAAGAGGCAGAAGACACAAATAACACACATTAGAAACCACATGGGCAATGTCACAATGGAACCAAATGAAATCAAAAGGATAATAACAGAATACTATGAAGAGTTGTACTCCAATAAATTTGGTGAAAACATAGAAGAGATGGATATATTTTTATATAAACACGACCTACCTAAACGTACACACAGTGAAGCAGAAAACCTGAACACACCCATAATAAAAGAAGAAATTGATCAGGTCATAAAAAGACTCCCAACCAAAATAAGTCCAGGCCCAGATGGCTTCATTGGTGAGTTCTATCAAACATTCAGGGAAGAGCTGTCACCAATTCTACTCAAATTATTCCAGAATACAGATGAGAATGGAAAACTTCCTAACACAGTGTATAAAGCCAGCATAACTCTCATACCAAAACCAGGGAAGGGCATCTCTAAGAAAGAAAATTATAGACCAATTTCCCTCATGAACATAGATGCAAAAATTCTCAACAAAATCCTAGCCAACAGAATCCAGCAGCATAAAAAGGTAATACATCATGACCAAGTGGAATTCATATTAGGGATGCAAAGATGGTTCAACATTAGAAAAATGATCAACATTATCTACCATAAAATTTAGAAAAAAAACGAAAACATATTGATTGATGCAGAAAAGGCATTTGACAAAATCCAACATCCATTCCTGATAAAAACACTCAATTATGTTGGAATTGGAGGGAAATTCCTTAACATAATTAAGAGCATATATACAAAACCAACAGCCTACATTACTCTAAATGGAGAAAAACTGAAAGCCTTGCCTCTGAGAACAGGAATAAAACAAGGATGGTCTTTGTCACCACTCCTATTCAATATTGTGCTGGAAGACTTAACAAGAGCTATACGGCAAGGTAGGTAAATCAAATACATGCCACTTGACAAAGACGGAGTAAAACTCTCTCTATTTGCAGACAATATGATCCTGCATATAGAAAACCCTAGAGAGTCAGTAAAAAAGCTACTACACCTCATTGGAAGATTCAACAAAGCGGCAGAATATAAGATCAATATACAGAAATCAATTGGATTCCTCTATACCAAAAACAACAGCCCTGAAAAGGACATTAGGAAAGCAATACCATTTACAATAGCCACCCAAAGAATGAAACATCTATTAATAAATGTAACTAAAGAAACAAAGAAAACAACAAAACACTACAACAAGAAACCAAAAAAGACCTATAAAAATGGAAGAATGTACATGCTCCTGGATAGGAATAATTAACATTTTGAAAATGTCAATACTACCCAAAGCAATTTACACATATAATACAATCCCAATCCAGATTACAATGACATTCTTCAAAGAGATGGGGGGGGGGATTACAAACTTTATATGGAAAGGAAAGAGACCCAGGGTAAGCAAAGCACTGCTTAAGAAGAAGAATTAGATTGGAAACCTCTCACTCCCCGACTTCAAAGTTTACTACACGGCTACAGTGGTCAAAACAGCTTGGTACTGGTACATTGAAAGATACATTGATCAATGGAACAGAATCAAGGATCCAGAAATTAACCCATCTACATACAACTAACTAATTTTTTAAAAACACCTAAATATATCACATATGGTGGTGAAAATCTCTTCAACAGATGGTGCTGGCAGAA
>NW_006408600.1:8967016-8971039 GCF_000296735.1 Chrysochloris asiatica
ATCAATAGCCATTGTTGTTGTTGTTATCAAGTGCTGTTGAGTCGATAACGACCCATAGCGACACTCTATAGGGATTCCAAGGAGCAGCTGTTGAGCTTGAACTGCCAATCTTGCAGTTCAAAAATTTGCAATCTGGCGCATTAACCCACAGTGCCACACCAGGACTCACTAGCCATTAGAGAGATGCAAATCAAAACAACAATAAGATATCATCTCACATCAGCAATAACAGCAAAGATCAACAAAGTAGAGGACAATAAATGCTGGCAGGATGTGGAGAAACTGGGACAGTCCTGCATTGCTGGTGGGACTGCAAAATGGTCCAACCTCTCTGTAAAACAATATGGTGTTTCCTCAGAAGGTTGGAAACAGAAATAACTTATGATCCAGCAATTCCTCTACTTGGTACTTACCAACATGAAAAACAAGCCACAACACAAGAAGATATATGCACACCAATGTTCATAGCACTATTTGTAATAGCAAAAAGATGTAGATAGCCAAAGTGCCAATCAGCTGAAGAATGGATAAACTGTGGTACATACACACAATGGAATATTATGCTACCTTGAAGAACAACAAGGAAGCTCAAGCCACTGCATAAAATGGATGAACCTTGAGGACATTATGTTGAGTGAAATTAGTCAGTCACAAAAGGAGAAATACTGCATAGGACCACTACTGTAAAAGACTAAGAAAAAGAACCCATAACCCATACTAAAGGGGGGCAGGGATTCTTTGCTGGTTGCTGGGATATGTGGGTGGGGTAAGGGGAGGGAGCAGAAGGTGAAGCACAGGGCAGGGATTAGACACAGGATAGTTTGGGTGCTGGGAAGGAGGACAATATACAAGAAGTGAGAGGGGAATGGAAATACAAAGCGGATCGAAGAACAATTAGGCAGGCTTGCATGGGCTAAGTGGGACAAAGGTAAAGCATGATGTATGCACAACCTTTGATCAACAGGGCTCTGGGATACAGGCATTGAGATCTGGTTGGAATGGGGAAACGGGGGGAAATAATGTTAAGATGCTTGGCTGTCTTTTGAATCTTGGTTTCCCTGGCATACCATTATAAAATAGACCCTGGAGGGGGAGAGAAAGGAATAACCAGAAATATCACCATAGAAAGCTTGCAAGTCTGTCTTCTGCCTATAACTGATTGGAATACCTAAAATGGGGCTACAACGTGCCCAGTGAAGGAGGCTTCCTGCTGAGCCTCTGCATTACATATGACTATAAGTGGAATTCTGAACAGCATCCAGAATCTTCACAGGTGGTAAATTTCCACTTGAAAGGATGGGTAGACCAGCCTGGAGTGGCTAGAAGAATAGAAGATCCTTCTTGAAATAAAGACCCACAGGAAAAATACAAAACCGTATAGGCAGACTGACTGTTACTACAAGAACAAGCAAGTTGCTCACCCAGGAGACATCAAGGCAAGTGGTCGGGTCCCCTGAGAGCAAACCCCCTTCCAAGACTAAGGTTCATTGGGAATACACTTTCTGATTGGTGACCACATTCATCACCGATAAGGGGAAGTGAGGGAAAAACAACAATGAAGCTGTGAGCTAAGCCCTACAACATTCAATAGACTCCTGTGGACCTGGGTGGAGACCTGGTTGGCCAGCAGTGTGGCAAGACCTGGATACTTTTGCGCCCAGAGTCAGTGAAATAGCCACAGAGGACTAGAGTGGAGAGTGAAGCTTCCAACTGATAAGAAGTGAGGGCATATGCACAAGAACACCTACTCTTGCAGATAATACCCACTTGACCTGGCTTCAATGACTGGATGGTCAGAGCTCAACTAGAAGAAGAAAGAAGAGGAAAAAAAGAGTAATCTGATACAATTTGATGAACTTGATCTGCAGCTATGGATGCAGTAGCTCAAAAGAGGGAACAAATCTTTACAAGAAGGATCATTCCCACCCCCTCCATACAAAGAGCAGAAGGACAGAGGTGGGCAACTTTGACACTGGCTACCCAAAATGGGGGGACTACAAAGGCCTGAAATGACTGACTTACAAGCTTTCAAGTAGATCCAGAGGACATGGAGAAAGGAAGAATCTCCACTGAATAGTATCCAATCTGTCTAGGTGGAGCTGATGAAAGGAAATGTGGCTAGGTCTCTTGTGATACAATAGTGAATACTTGTTATCAGGACTGATTGTGAGGGTTGGAAATGTAAAGGTAGACATTTTGTGGCAAGGAGGGGAGTGATTAACTTTGCAGTCTAAGAGTGGAGGTCCCTGGGACCATCAAGGGAGAAGAGCAGAGAGCGCGGCACCATACCCAGAGAAGCAGTGATGCCAGAAATGGAGGCAGAGACAATGATGTGGAGAGATGGAGCAGCTGGGAAATTTAGACCCAGAGAGGGAGAGGGGCTGTGTGCTGATGACCAGGGGGACAGGCTTGCAAGTTATACCTTTGGTCGGTTGATGATGCATGGTGGGGATTGTAACCATGGCAATGAAATGATATATGATAGGATGAATGTAAAACTAATGTTCTCCCATGTAAACTATCACATAATTCACATTAAAAAACAAATAACAAAAAACTATCACTCAGTTCAAAGTTAAAAAAGAAATATGAATGAGAACATGAGTACATATTTGTACACCAGTGTTTATCACAACATTATTCACCATATCAAAAAGATGGAGACATTATAAGTGTCCATCAGTGGAAGAATGGATAAACAAAGTTTGGTACGTACACATAATGGAATACTATACTACCTTGAAAAATAACAATGAGGCTGCAAACCACAGCATAACCTGGATGAACCTTGAGGACTTGATGTTGAGTGAATTTTGTCAGCCACAAAGGGACACATTTTGCATAAAACCATTATTGTAAAACTTAAGAAAATATATCCAAAGTAAAAGAAAAAATAATTCTTTGTTGGTTTTCAGGGGTGGGAGGGAGGGAATGGTAGAGCCCAGATTAGGGGATAGTCATATCATAACTCATGTGTTGGGGAGGGCAATATATAAGGAAATCGTAGGCAATGCACAAGAATGGGGAGGAAGATGGAAGAACAAGGAAGACAGGAGAACACTTAGATAGGTTTGCATAGGCTAAATGGGGCAGAAGTAAATAGTGATGTATATTCAACCTTGGAAAATAGAGCTCTGTGATACAGGGATCAAGGCATAGTCTGAATGAGTAAAAGAGAGGAAATAACATTAAGATGCATAACTATCTTATGAATATTGGTTTGCCTTTCTTACTATTGTAAAATAGTCACTTCAGTGGGATAAAAAAGAATATAGGGAAACATGATTTCAGAAAACTTGTAAGCCCATCCTCAGGCTATAACTGATTAGGATACTTAAAGGAGTTTCTAGAATTTGCCCAGTGAGCTAGGCTTCTTGCAGAGCCTTTGTAGTCTATAGGTCCTAAGGTGGAATTCTAAGCCACATCCAGAACCTTCTGAAGTGGGACATTGCCACACAAAAGTACGTTCAGAGCAGCCCAGAGCAACTAGAGGAGCAGAAGATAATTCTTGAAAGAACGACCAGCAGGAAAAAACAAAAATGGCAGACCATTTGGCTATTACAAGAACAAGCAAGCTGTTTGCCAGGAACCATCATGGAAAATAATCAAGTTCTATAGGACAAACCCCTCTCCAAGACTGAAACTCAAAGGGAACACACAAGCAGGCATGTGAGCTCGCTGGGGACTGAGTTGGTCTACTAGTGAGTGGAAGTAGGGGAAAAGCGTAATGAAGATATGGGCTGAGTTTGACCATGTTCCATAGACTCCTGTCAACCTTGAGATGAGAAAAAGAAGAAGTGCTGATTGGTCCAGTTTGGGGACACTTGGGAACTCCTGAGCCCATGAACAATGGCCTAGCCTTGATAGACTAGAGCTGAGAGTGAAGCGTCTAGCTGAGATGAAGTGGTGGGAGGAGTGCAAAAACACCCAAATCTACACATAGTACCGATTTGACCTAACTTGGGTGGCTTGATGATCAGAACTCAACTTGTTGTTGTTGTTAGGTGCCGTCGAGTCGGTACC
>NW_006408600.1:8972390-8978948 GCF_000296735.1 Chrysochloris asiatica
CTGGGGTTAGGACATGTTTCAAGAGAATCCAGACCCTGAAAAAGGGACAATGAAAAAGAGGATGTTTCAACAACATAGAATGATACAGTGGCAGCAACATTGTGCTCAAACATAAGAATTATTGGGAGGATGGCTCAGCACTGGGTAATGTTCTGTTATGTTGAGATTAAGGTAACTATAAAACCAAATTTACTCTATGTCACCTAATGATAACAATGCAATATCAGGATCTGTGTTACATGATAGATTTGTTTGCTTCTATTTACCCATATGCCATTTCATCCAATTGTTATTCAAAATTAATAAACATTTTGGATGCATTTTGCATTTGATATAAGGCTTCCTTGGCATGATCGTCTTTACTGTTTCCTTAGTTCAATTAATTCTGGTCTTAATTGTCACTTCCTAATATGACCTTGTGATTTTTCTTTTTTCCAAGGTATTTTCCAATTCTTTCACTCTGATAAATGTTATCAATGGGGTTTACCTATCTATGCTAATGATCAGTGGTAGTCATATGGTCAACTTTTACATATAGAACCCCCTCTATCTGTCTTGATCAAACTGTGATTTCTGGTCAAGTACAATTCAGGTTCATGACCACCTCCAAGGCTTCCATATCCTGCTTAGTTGTAATTCTACCAGTTCTAACTCTTTATTTTCCTTTAGTCGTATGCTGAACCTGAAAACCTTATATTTTTAAAGGAATTAACCATCCTAGAATATAACTTAATCCTCTGGTTCGTTGTATCATTTGTCTTCTCCCTAGGCTGTTCTGTTATATTAACTTTTCCAATTTGTTTTTGTTTATCAGCCCTTATTTCTGAGATAAATTGATTTTTTCTTGTCATTTGTAAGCTGTGCTTCATCCATTATAATTTAACATTTTCATCAGTGAGTCTTGCATTCATATGCTTATAACAGAAAAGCCTATAAACTGTAGATTGAATAATTGGTCATATTTTTATTTATTTCCCTTCACTGCCACATTCTAGCATTACCGGATTTAGTGCTCAGTACATCAGCTGAATACTCAATAAGAACTCAGATTCATATCCTAAGCTTTGCAAATATTGTAGCCTATTACTTTTGTTTCCTCAGCTGGTGGTATGATAGCCACTTTCATTTTTTAATAATTTTCAAACAATGTCTTCCCTTCATAAAGTACACTCTTTAAGCCTTTGAATTTTTAAAACAACTTCACTGACATGCAATATGCTGCAAGTACTTAAAGTGTTCAATATGATGAATTTTGAAGTGCATATTCAATCTTAAAAACCAACACCACAATCAAAATAAAGAACATGTTGATTATCACCAAAGTTTCTGCATATACCGTTGTATTTTCTTGCCTTCCTATTGCCTTTCCCCAATAGAAAGAAACCCCTGAAATGCTTTCTGCCACAAACATTTCCACTTTCTAGGATTTTATGACTATGTAATATAAAGTATTAGCAAATGAAGAAATGACATAAAAGAGCTGAATAGACCATTTCAAAGATCAGCTTGAGATGACAATGTAAAATATTATAATGAAATATGCAAAGACTTGGAGTTAGAAAACCTTTTGGTTTTCTAATGCAATCAGCGTTCATCAAGCTGAGCAAATTAAAGGAAAAAACTCAAGCCTTGACTTGGAATATCAAAGGTTTCTATAAGCAAAATTTTGAATGATCCAGAGAGCAACAAAAGAAAATGGAAGGAATACACAGAGCCACAGTACCAAAAAGAAATACTTAATGTTCAGAAATTTCAAGAGGTAGCATGTGATCATGAGTCAATGATACTGAAAGAAGAAGTCCAAAGTGCATTGAAGGCATTGGCAAAGAACAAGGCCCCAGGGATCTATGGGATACAAATTGAAAACTTTCAACAAATTGATGCATCACTGAAGGCACTCATTCATTGATGATAAGAAATTTGGAGGAAAACTACCTGGTCCATATTTGTACCCATTCCAAAAAGAAGTCACCCAAAAGAATGCAGAAATCATGGAATAATATCATTAATAGCACAGGCAAGTAACATTTTGCTTTAGATAATACAAAAATCATACATTGGCAGAGAACTTGCAGAGGTTCAAGGCAGATTCAGAAGAGGATATGGAACAGGAGATATCATTGTTGATGCCAAATGGACCTTGGCTGAAAGCAGAGAATACCAAAAAGCTGTTTACATGTTTTTTATTGACTACAAAAAGGATTTAGATTGTGTGCAACATGACAAGCTATGGACAATATTGTAGGGAATGAGTATTCCAGAACATTAACTGTGCTCATGTGGAGTCTGTACACAGAACAAGAGGCAGTTGTTCGAACAGAACAAGGGAACACCGAATGGTTTAAAATTAGGAAAGATGTGCTCTAGGGTTATATTCTTTCACTATACTTATTAAAACTGTATGCTGAGCAAATAATGCAAGAAGCAAGATTATATGAAGAAAAATATGGTATCTGGATTGGAAGAAGACTCACTAAAATCCTATGATATGCAGATGAGACAACCTTGTTTGTTGAAAGCAAAGACTTAATATACTTACTGATGAAGATCAAAGATCCTAGCCTTCAATATGGGTTGATCCAGTGGGGAAGAAAACAAAAATCCTCCCCACTGGATCAATAAACAACATCCATATAAATGTAGAAAAGACTGAAGTTGTCAAAGACTTTATTTTGCTAGCATCAATCATCAGCAATCATGGAAGCAACAGTCAATAAATCAAACAACATCTTTCATTAGACAAATTTGCTTCAAAAGACTTCTTTAAAGTCTTCAATAGCAAAAATGTTAGTTTGACATTGGCTTGCAAAATGTGTCCTTTAATTATTCCTGTGTGTTTTTGTGTACCTCAAAGAGAAAAAAACAAAACAAAAAAAGAGGGAATAGAGGCAAATGCTGTTAACTGATAGTGCATGGAAGGGATTGTAATCATTGCAATGGAACAAAATACGACTGACTGAGTGTTAAACCAATGTTCTCTTATGTAAACTATCACTTAATTCACAATAAAAACCTTAATATATATATATATGAATAGCAGTGGAACACAGTCAGCACCAGAAGCATCAGAATATTGATTTGGACCAATTCCAATTACTTTCTTTACTTATGTCTCTAAAACAAAATAACGTTGAACCCATATCATCTCACTGAAGCAAGAAGCTCTGGTAGTACAGCAGTTAAACGTTGGCTATTAATTCACAGGTTGGTTTTTCAAACTCACCAGCTGTTTCATGGGAGAAATATGGGACAGTCTGTTTGCCTAAAGATTTTACAGCCTTGGAACCTTATGGGAAGTTCTACTCTGTCCTTTAATGCACTAGTAGTTGGAATCAACTCAGTGGCAGTGGGTTTGGGGTTTGGGTATTCCAAAGTATTAGTGTTTTAGGTAATTAGTAATTTAGATCTAAATTAGTATTTAGATCCTTAATAATAAGGATCTAAACAAACAAAACATTGACTGAAAATCGATGTCAAACTACATGAACACACTGTGGTTGAGCTTTAATAGAATATCCTCTTTCCTTTGGATTTAGGGTAAAAAAAACTTTAGGCAAAATGGTGAATTTAACTTAAATAGAAAGTCAGATAAATCATTTCTTAAGTTATAAAATGACCTTAACTTAGATATGAAGACAGTACTGCTTCATCATTTTGTACTGTTGGAGCCTGAGTATCTGAACATTCTTTAACTTGACATGTTCACTCACTGGGGCTGTAAGTGCCCCATTTCTTTGGTGGCAAACCTATTTCAAATTTAAGTTCAGTATGAAAAACGTCACTTGAGATTTGTCTTGTAATAAAACAAATAAAATTCTATTACTACCAACATAAATATAATAAGTAGATTGTTAAGAAAAATCACATTTTATTTGCCCTGACTCATTATTGGGACCAGTGAACATAAATTGATTTATTGGCATAAATCAAATCTTGTAGCATTTAGCATCAGGCATGAGTACTTGGCAAAGTAACTAAAATCTCTTATTATTTTTTCTCTGTGAGAAAGTATAATAACCTGGTCCTGTAGGTTGAATATCTGAATTATCACTACAATTAGTCTCAACGTACCTAGACAGTCCAGACATAATGGGTGTACTCTCCATTTTATACACATATAAAAAGCTCTGTATTAGGATGGCTCCTTCAAACATTATTATTGTCCTAATAAATGTACATGACACATAATCAAAAATTGGTGGCTGACGTAGGAGAAACATAAAACATGAGAAATGTTAAGGACAGAGGAGTAAGTCATATTGATATTCAAATCTCAGCTTCGCCAGGGGTTTCTAGCATCGGTAATAATGTTTAGAGCAGGATAAAAGATCAAGTAACCTCTTAAATTTCAGTTTACTTGTTTGTATTAGTGAACAATAATACTTTTCTTAGGCAGTCTTGGTGGGTAAACAGGAAATACTTCACCACTCAATCTAAAAAAAATAGAAGTTATTTCAAGTGCTATTGCTTTATGCTATGGTATGGTCTCACTTAGCAAGGATGGATTTGAATAATGTGAAATAACTGATGTTTCCTACCCAATTTACGTATTTGGCTGACTGTAAAATTATTCATGATATAATGAGCCTTCCTGTCACACTTTAAGAAGCTCCAGATATAGAAACTAACTGTTAAGGTCTATAGAGAATGTTCAATGACTTTGGTGTTGTAGATTATTTTCAGCCCAATGAATTGAGGAACCTAAATATGGAGTGGAAAGATAAGCAGTGAGCAGATGAGTTTAAGAGAGAAAACAGAAATATTTTCTCTAGTTCATCTTTTGTGTGTTTAACCATACTGTGAGTAATGTATCACTAGAAGTATATCAAATAAGTCAGTAGATGTGTATTAGTGTGTGTGAGGGTATGGATATTTGTGCAAATGTCTGAAAATAAGTTTATACAATTTGAAAAATACTAACAGACATTTGGAGTCCTGGTATGGTAGTATATGAAAAACACTGGACTGCTAATGACAAGATTGACAGTCCAAACCCATCAACCACTCAGGAAACCCTATATAGGGACGTCATGAGTCACAACAAACTTGATAGTGATTAACAACAATGAAAGACAAATATTTCTTTACTATTTAATAATTTTTACCTTCTCCCCTGCCTTGTTCTCTTTACCCCTACAAAAAGAGATTCATAAGAAGTATAGCAATTCTCGTTTGACTGAGCACAAATATTCAGCCCAGGTTTTAAATAACAATGGCAACATCATATCAGGGATATTTTAAACTCAAGAAGGCTATTAGTTCTGGTTGGGACAACATTTCCTGGCTATCTGAAGCTCTACTGTGCCATCTTTGACTTAAATTCCCAGAGATTGTGCAAAATATTGCTTTCAGTGCCAGGAAAAAAACATATTGAACATAATAACTATATGTATTTAGAGGCAGGAAATTGCTAATTCAGCTATAAAATGGTTTCCTCTGAATAAAATGTGATTTTTCTAGCCTTTTCTCTGTTTCTAAAATAAAGAGAGTATGGATATACACATCACAGAGCAACAAACCACATTTAATTTAAGCATAACTGATTTTAATTTAAGCATAACTGATTTTATTAATCCCTTCTACTTCTCAAAACCATCTTGTACTATAAAGGAATGCAAGCATCAGTGCATGAAATTCAAATACATACAATTATTTCACACATTTAGCAGAAATTTTGGCTTAGAATTTGTACAAAATAGTAAAGCTTGAGGCCATAATATTCATAAGCATTTGATGAATGTTTTGATAGCTATTATATCATGAACAAATTTGAGAACTCTTTTCTTCCTTTCGATTCAGGCAATTCACATACTATATTTGACAGTGAATATAATTTTAGAAATAATTAGAACTAATGAAGTCATATTTTCAAACAATAGAAATATTCACTGCCAGAAACTATTTTTAGATATACAGAAATAAATTTCATAATATGTTCCCAAATCCTCACTCATTTCACCAAAGATTTTACGTAGCTTTATGAAGTAGCTGGGGGTTATCACTTCATCCCAAGCCCATCTTTGTCCCTTCTTTCTGAATTGCCTGATGCAGCAATAAAAAAATAAATAAAAACCTTATTTGTCTTTTTTAATGAAACACCTATCAAGCTAATGAATTAGTTATAAAAGATTACATGTAATCCTTTAAGGCCATAATCACCCTTATTAAAACACTAAATTGTATATGAGACATAGTATTATCTTTAAGGAGTCCTGGTGTGATGCTGCAGGATAATGCGTTGGATTGCGATGTCAATATGAACCATAAAGTTGACTGTTCAAACTCACCAGCCACTCCTGGGAAACCCTATACAGGGTCACTATGGGTCGAAACAGACTTGACGGCACTTAACAATAACAATAATCAATAAAAGAGAAAATTAGGCATTTTCTATTTTGTTTTATTTATTTCCATTGTTAACACAGAAACCATGTTTTTGATGCTATACATAATAGTCTGAATTATACATTATTACTGATTCAGAATGTTCCATAGCAAATGTGTCCCTACCTGCAAAGCCATATCTTCATTAATAGTGGCAAGAATTAAAAAATAATT
>NW_006408600.1:8981403-8985936 GCF_000296735.1 Chrysochloris asiatica
TAGTAATCTCATACATGAGCCCTGGATATCCACAGACAAATGTAAAAACCTTCCCTAAAAACCGAGACTGTAAATTCCAAAAAAAAAAAAGAGAAGTTAGACCAGATTGATTCATTTATTGCCTCTCTTCCCTGTTGCCTGTTGAAACCCTTTTAAAACGGTGTTTGATGCCATTCCAAAGAATTGTGTTCCAGACCACTGTGAACTGAGGCAATTGTAATGAATGAAGTGGCCTGAGATATACATTGTTTTATGCAATTGAAGATCCCCTTTCCATTGTCTCAAAAAAGAAAGAGATTCTTCCCATCACCATTGCTCAACATCCAGATCACACAAAATTCCATGTTAAAAATTCAAAACTACAACATCATGCATACTACTAATCAGAGAAAACAACAAACTTCTTAAAGTGATGCACTGTGGGTTACTGAGCTGGACTACAAGGTCAGTGGTTCAAGCTCACCAGCTGCTCCTTGGAAACCTTGTACAGGGTTGCTATGAGTCAGAACTAACTTGATGGCACTTAACAACAACATGTAATTATTTTTGTGTTTCTACTATCGTTCTCTATAAGAATTTTGAACTCTTTGATGTTCTTTGGCTTGTCAACATATTTACTGTTCTTAGAATAGACCTGACACATAATAGCTGCCTAATGCTTGCTGAATGAATCGATCAATAATTATCCTGAAGCAAGAAGTGAATATTCTGGCACAGATCAACTCTGATATGAGGAAAGTAATATGGGGCATTTAAAAGAGACAAGAAAGATTTCAAGCCAATGAAAGAGACAGTTCTCTAAGTCGCAGATACTTAAAAAGGATTGAAACTTAGTATTAAAAGGATTGAAAGTTGATATTCTTTATCATTTGTTGCAGACAGATAGGTATTGTGAATTGTATACATGTAATAGTCAAAAACAGAAATCCTCATGCAAAGCCTCAGAGGTTTATTCAATTTGGTTAAAAATGTAGAGGATGCATTCATGGTTATCCATCCCTTCCTCTGCCCCACTCCTTGTACTGTGCCGACTTCAGAAATATAGTCACAAGAAAATGAATGAGAGAATAGTTATCGTTGAGTAACAGATATGAGGATGGGATATTAGTTAAAGGAGAGGTCTTTTTAAAATCCTTTCAACAAAGTTAGAAAGAATTTTAACTTAAGAGGGAGAGACTTTATATGCAAGAGAATAGAAGTAATTGACCGCACATGATTTTTATAAACACTGCAGGAGGTTACAGGATCCCCAGCATAAAACTGACCTTAAATAAAAGGCTGTAGAGCTTCATTATTGAACAAGGACGTAGATGTATGATTCTAAGTATGGAAGTAGGAAAACGTGACATTAAAATAAAAATTTTAATTTAATAAAAATTGGGTAATAGAGTGTCAGATAAAGAATTAAAGAAAAAAAGTGCACAAAAGACATCCTCTGGAATTCTATACATTTTTGAGTGTTCAACTTGTGAATCACACATTTATGCTGCAAATACTAAATTCTGTTTTATGCATTTATCCAGCATTTGTCATGGACTAGGCATGGAGAAAATGAACTATTCCAGAATCAGATTTTACCTTTAGCATAGTATCCTACTGATAAGGTGGCACTCCCATAGCATATTTCAAATCTAAAAAGTTCCTAAGTTGTCTAAATCAAATTATATTTATAAACATTTCTTAGAGAAAAAAGAAACTAACATAAAGTGATAGAAAACTGTTTAATAAGTACTGCTTTGATATCCTGACATATGCATTCATGGAATCCTGTATTAGTCTCCCTGGATTTCAAAGAAGGTAGTTTGTTTTAGAAAATCACAATAGAATGCACAGTGCATGTCAAGATATTTGCTGCCATTGAGATTGCCTAATTATGCAACAAGAAAAAGACAGAAAAATAATTGATGCATGCAAATATTGTGTTTGTGAAGTATATTGAATATGCTATGAACTGCAAAAGAATAAATAAATCAGATTTGGAAGAAATACAACTTAGAAGCAAAGACGAAACTTCAACTCAATTACTCTGAACACATCAGGGAAATATCAGTTCATAGAAAAAGACATGGTGAGTAAAGTAGAGAGTCAGAGAAAATGAGAGAATGTGTCAGTGAGATGATAGATAAGCTATAAACCCATTACATTAGCAGAGTTCAAGCAAGAGGCCCATAAATGTATTTCTAAGTATACAAAAGTTATAAATGGTACTATCCTCATGGCCAAAACTAGTTACTCTCAGTTTTTCTACCCAAATTTCCCAGCCAGGCAATTTCTGGAGATGGAACTCAGGGTCTGCAGTCTAAAGGGACAGCAGTTTCGGTAGTCAGCTTTGCTGTTTTGAAGTCTAAATGGTAATGGGAACCTGATGTGGCAGAGGCAGAGCCTGAGTGGGATATGACCCAGCTGACCCTGTGACAGGGACTGATCAAGTCAAACTCCTCAGAAAACCAGAAAGAGTAGGTTTTCTCCTCCACGCATAAGCTGGATGACTCAGAATTTCCAGGCAATTCTGAGCTATGCCACCCACTTCATAGATTTTGGACAGCCAAACTTGAACAAAAGCAGTCACTCTTTGTATGTTTTCTCCAGACAAAGACTGTAATTTTCTCATCCCACGACCATATCTAACAGCACACGTGCACACACACACACACACAAATCCACATATCTTTTGATCTAGATGGCCAAGTTCATCTTAAGTGTTCCTCTTCTATGGTTTTTAATAAACCAAATTATTATCAAACTTCGCAAAGTTTTTTTTTTTTTTTTGTAATACTGAAAACAAAACAAATGATCTTTGCACATCAATGCTTTGGGGTATAGTGTACAGGCCCATTTTGTCCATGTCTGAACCCAGGACTTGTGAATTGTTCCATAACAATTAACTAGACAATCAGTTCTCAGGGTTATACTAACTCATTCTGACTTTTAGACATACCACTTAACAAGAATGTTATTTCTCTTCTGTAAAATATTTTTAAACCATTATTTTACAACCAGGACTTCTGAAATAAAGAGAATACATTATTCCTCAATCTAGTGTGGAGACTTAATATAAAGAAATAGAAGGCAGAATTATAATTACTTCTCTCACTATCACCAGGACATATAAAATGTCTGTTTTACTACTTAGAAATTGCATCCTGGAAAACTCAAAATAATCAAGAAACATTGGATATCAGTAATAATATACACCTAGCTGTTGTGCAGAAAATATTAACAATTTGTGCCTAAAAGTTTTTATTGAATAATGTGCAATTTGCATTCTATTATATAAAGAAAAAGATTTTCCTATTGAATTTAAACTTAATAATATATAATAAATATAAAATAGATAAGTAAATACATGTTAAATAAGTTAGTTGGTAAATATATTGGTCATAGATAAGTTGTTATTGATTGCATTTTCATTCAGAATAATTAGACTTTCTTTTAAGAGCACAGACCAGGTCACTTTATGCGCCAATGCTAGAAAACTATGGATGTACTTGAGGAAAACAACCACCTTGACAAATAACATCAGTGTAACGATAATAATAAACAAGAAATCTCTAAACACATACTTAACAAGCTACAGATGTTAGATAAGTTAAATTTTCTAAAAATATGGTATGCTATCACATATGCTAACTTTGCTTTGATGAAAAGTTGAATCTAAACAATAAAATAACATGATTTCTGAGTTCCAATTTAGAGTTAATGTTAGATGGGCAAAACAGTTCTTGATTCTAAGACAAGTATGTGTTAATATTGTTGTTAAGTGCATTTAAGTTTGTTCCTACTCATAGCAACCCTTAGTAGAGTTCCAAAGAGCAACTGGTGGTTTGAACAATCAATCTTTTTAGTTTGCAATCTAGTGTTTATCCTACAGCACAACACCAAAACTCCAAGTTACTATAGTACAAACCTAAATAAGGTTAAGTAATATTAATTTTTAGAAGCGAAGTATTCCCTATTAAGAGATTAGTCAGTGTTTTGCAATGAAAGTGCTGTTAATTTTAGATGACTCTACAACACACAGTCAAATACAATTTCTACTAAAATTAATGAATTTAAATATTATTTTACTATATTTGCATTTAAACATATTTGCATGTGTGTAAAATCTCCTAAAGTCTTTTTTTTTTACATGCATTATCATAAAGATCCTAAAACGTAGCTAGACTTCTCATACTATTGTTGTTGTTAAGTGCCTTTGAGGGTTTTGGAGGAGCCGCTGGTGAGCTTGAACTGCCAACTTTGCAGTTCAAACTGACCTTGCAGTCCAGCACATTAACCCACAGTGCAACACCAGGACTCCATTAAGGTTGTGACTACTATCATGAGTTAGCAAAAGAAGGGATTGACATTGGATCAATAATTCTTGGAATTTCAGATTGGGTGCTTTTCCAGCCACGGGATACTTTTATTTTGTAAATGAGGCATCTGGTTCCATCTAAATCTCAGTTTTCAGTTGCTAATAGTTGATGTCATCAGAGAAGTTAAGTTTATTTTAATATAAATATAAGCAATGCATTATTAAATATTATTGTC
>NW_006408600.1:8987399-8990021 GCF_000296735.1 Chrysochloris asiatica
TTTTTATTCCATCAATTCCTGGTGCCTTGTTCTTTGTCACTTCTTTCAATGCACTTTGGACTTCCTCTCTGAGTATCATTGGCTCTTGTTCATATGGTTTCTCTTGAAATGGTTGAACATTAACATGAATACCATAGGCAGTATCAAAATTATATTATTCATACTGCTTTCTAAATGAAATTTGACTCATCTCAGATTCTTTCTTAGGCATGAATTGAGGGTGGGTGAAGACTCATTTGTTCAGTAGATCTATGTTTTGTAAAGCAATTAATATAGGACTTGCACAATAAATATTAGTTTTTATGGTTTGTGGATCATGGTGGCTCTGTAGTATAAGTACTGGACTGTGAACCACAAGGTCAGTAGTTCAAGCCCATCAGCTAAACCTGGGTAGAAAGATTGAGGTTTATACTCCCGCAAAGATTTACAGCCTTGGAAAACCTATACAGGGTTGCTATGAGTCAGAGCTGACCCGAAGGCATTTAACAATAACAACATTGTTATTTGTAGGCTTTTTTTGAGTGCAGCAAGCCAAGTAAGTCTTCAGTTCAAACAGAAATTCCAGACAGCAAATAGCATGCTTGCTACTCAGCATGGCTAGGGAGAATGCTGTCAAGAGAGGAACTGCAGCTGTTTACTTCTGCAGGGAGACCAGCTCTCAGCGGGGGGTCGTGGGACACGAGAGGAGACGTGGAGTCAGCGGTGAAGAAATGAATGAATGAATGAATGCAATCGAAAGGCTTTTCAGCTTGCTGTGCTGTCCGTGCTGTCCAGCTTGTTGCTCTCTTTCTGCCTTATGCCTTCTGCTGCTGCTTTCTGTTTTCTCCTGCTCTCTCTGCTTTCTGCTGGCCCAGCTCAGCAAGTCTTTATTTTTATACTTTAAAACTACACAGTACATGAATTGACACTTTTATCTTTTCTTGAATTATTATACAGTTAGTTACAACATTCTTGCACCTGGTTATTAGACAACCTTGACAAAAATACTTCTGTGATGTTCAAACTGACCTTCATCTCCTTTCCCAGTATGTGATAAACTGTTTCTTCTTGTTTCTACTAAAAGATTATCAACTTTCTATCCTACATAATATACTATTATTTTCATAATAAAGGCATTAATTAAATCACTTGGAAGCTATGTGGCATAAAGCCCAACCTGGCTACTTGCTGCAAGAAATGTAGATTATCAAGTCAAAACTATCCTTCACTTAAGTTCATTATTGTCTGCTTGTTTACTCAGGTGCTTGTATGTAGGGCTTTGTGAATGCTAGCTAGTGACTGATTGTGGTGAGGTCTATGGGGGTAGGTCAGCTTGAATTTAATTTGTTATCTGCTTTTGTGGTCTCACAAATACAGTTACTTAAGTTTTCTATGAAAGGGAGCCATTTACACAATTCTCTTTGTATTCAATCCACCGAAGCTGAAAGCAATTGTTGATAAGCCAGTTTTTCCTCAGGTTTGTAAAATTCATAGTGAAAGGCTGTGAATATTGCCATATTACATATTTTTACAAGTAAATTCAGAGTTAACTTGAAGGGAAGATAGGGACCAGCTTTTGAGAGTCATTTGCTATGCATAATGTCTCTCCTCCCGCTATAATGTAGCCGTGCCAAGCAACAGGAGTTAAGCGCTTCCCGCAGACTTCATAATTTCTAAGTTATTATAAGTTACTGATTGTCAGCAGTAGAAAGTCAAAAGCAAGAAGAGGAGGAAATATTGACATAAGATGCTAACAACTGGCTGATCCTGCCTAGAATGACCTGCAAATTTGAAACAAAGGAAGTTTAATAATTCACACTAAATTAACAAAAATGTACCTGGAGCTTCTGGAACCAAGCAAATTTGACTAATAAAGGTAGAAATCAGTTCAGGAAATTTCACTGTTGATTGTTGCTGTTGTTTAGTGCTGTTGAGTCAATTCTGACTCACAGTGACCCTTATTGGGTTTCCAAGGAGCAGCTGGTGAGTTTGAACTGTCAAACTTGTAGTTCAAACTGACCTTGTGGTCCAGTGCTGATCCTACAGCACCACACCAAGAGTCCTCAGTACTGATAGATACAAATAAATAGCTTGAAGATACAGTTTGTTTTCCTGTTGTTTCTTTTTTTCTTTTCCAACAGTATTTCTGCAAGAAGCAGTCTACTTTGCTTTCAATCAATAAACTTCTTTTCGTTTTCTTAAGTCAGTGACTCTCCAATATGGTGACTAATGCAATCTCATCATTTCAGTATCATCTACTTCTATAATAATGCATAGCACACAACATTTAAAAAATAAATGTTTAAGATAGTCATAGAATGAAGCCCAACAGACAATCTTATGATACTATCTAGTAATTTAAAACATATAATTGAGTATTAAAGTTCTGTTGTTATAGATCCAATACCAAACACCAAGAAAGAATCCATTGGAAATAGAAAAGAAAGCATTGCCATTGTAAGTATAAAATTTAATTTGTAGAGTTTGCAAAGATTAGAAGATTATAAATATAGATAAAGCAATTAAGTTTTATTCTGATAATAGACCCCCAAAACCAAAAAACCAAATTTTTCCTAGTGACAATTGTAGGATGAAAATTTATTTGATTGCTTTGAAGCCACCAAACTCTTTCTCTGATATGTG
>NW_006408600.1:8991491-8992036 GCF_000296735.1 Chrysochloris asiatica
TTGAGCCCACAGTTTTCCCATGGCACAGAGAGAAAGAGCAACATAGGTTCAAGAGCAAATTCTTTGGCTGAAGCTTATGACTACTGCCTCTGGGTCCCAGCCTTAAAGTTAACTTGTGTAGGACCCTATCTCTGGCCTATCCAGCAAGAAAAAAGCAGGTTTGGCCTCATAGACAAACCATATGAAAAATCTGTAAAACTCCAACATAAAAGGAGGCAACTATTTTGAGAATTTTGCTGTGTACAAGCAGATACCTAACTGATCTTCAGAGACAAAACTAGACAACCTTTCTCCCATTAACTTCTCAACATCTATCTGTACACCTCTATGATGGTGACTAGAGGAGGGGCCTGAGCAAGTAGACACCCAAAAACACTGCTGGAGGCTTCTATGGTGCACACACACTGCCTGTGTGGCAAGGCAACTGGCCAGTTGGCCACAGATTTATTTTTGTTTCAAAGTGATAGTTTTTGTCTCTGCTTTTATATTGCTTCAGCTTTAGGTCCTTTTGATCACACATTTTTTTCTCCCTACATTACCCAGGA
>NW_006408600.1:8997166-8998986 GCF_000296735.1 Chrysochloris asiatica
CAACCAGAGCTCCTATTTTGGCACGTCTGTTTCAATGTTGTTGTTGTTGTTATGTGCCGTGTTTCTATAGACATGCCAAAATATTTCAATATTTTCTCCCTCCCCCACAAACATCTTAGGTCTTTTTTGAGAAAGTCAATCATAAGCAGACTCTGGGAACCTGAGTTAAATTTTTTTTCCATAGAAACAAGAAATGATGTCTACCTAATCACATGTTTTCACAGTTAGTACAATCATGGCTATTATGGAGTCATTTGGCATTTTATGATACTTGACATGACATAAATTTAGCAATTTTGTTTCCATCTAAGGAATACTAATGGACTCTATTTGCTTGCTTGCCATCTGTTCTTTTGGTTTTATTGTAGGTATGATATCCATTTGTGGTTTTATGAAGGCTCTATAAGACAAAGTTCATAATGTTCCCCAGTATAGACAACACAGTTGTCAGTCTCCCATGCTTCATTTGCATCTAAGGTTTTCAATTGAATGCTATCTCTCACTTTCTACTCTTTTTTAAATCTTTCATCTTCTTAGAGTTATTTTGCTTCAGCTTATAATCAGGCAACTTCCATCTTGCTTTAAAAACAAGACAAAAGCATGTTTTTTGTTAATAATCAAAATTTAAAGAACACTAGCTAGTATCTTTAAAAACACTTAAATTTAAACGTTTCTTATTATGTTATGAAATTGATATTGGTTTTGATAATTTGGATGAGGAATCAAAAATCAATATATATACGTATCAATTGCATGCATATCTATATGCACAAGCACATATATGATCACAATCTTTAATGATTAATTGATTAAGATAAAATTACACTAAAATGCAAAGTTAATATAAAATTAGCTAATTGAAGTATCAATCTTACAGAAAAGTTGAAAAATAAGAATGGTACAAAGAACACCCATGTAACCTTTATGCAAATGTATCTTCTGTTATTTCATATAATTTCTCTTTCTCCCTCTTACCTATTCATATGTATATCTATAAACATATATACTTATTTCTGTATGTCTGTTCATATATATTTAAATTTTTGTATCATTTGATAGTATACATGCTTCTTCAACCTTCAATATTTCAGTTAATATTTCTAAGCATACAGGTAGTTTTTTGAATTATAAATTTCAGTAAATTTCAGATCAACATAATAATTTTTATCTAATCCATCATAAGTATTCCAAATTTTTCAATTAAGCGTATTCTTAATTTTCATACTGGTTTTCCTCCTGTACAAAATCTATTTGAGAGCAAATTTCTGCTTTTTGCTATTATGTTTTCATTTCCTTTAATCTGGAATGTTTTCAAAATCTGTCTTTCATGACACTGGGATTTTTGAGGAAAAGTCTTTTTGTTTTGCTTTTTTTTAAAGATTGTTCTTCATTTTGAATTTGCCCTATGTGTCTCCTGATTATTAGACTCAAATTATACAATCCTAATTTGAAACACAAGGAGCTCTGGTAGTGTAGTGGTTACAACTTGGGTTGCTAACCTCAAGGTCAGCAGTTCGAAACTACCAGATGTTTCATGGGAGAAAGATGAGACTTCCTTTTCCTGTAAAGATTTACAGCCTCAGGAACCCTATTATGGGTTGATAATGAGTGGAACCGACTCCAAGGCACATAACCACCAATAACACCAATTTGAAGACACCTAAGTGGTCTTATTTTCTGTGCTGGGAATCAATAGTGGAGGCACAATTTATCCATATGTTCATCATTGGTGATGTCAATTTTGATCTGCTGATTAAGGATTGCCAGATTTCTTCACTTTGTGGTTGCAACCTTTTCCTTGCAACTACAGAAAGACAGAA
>NW_006408600.1:8999516-9008065 GCF_000296735.1 Chrysochloris asiatica
TCCAAGGAGATGCTGGTGGGTTTAAACTGTGGACCTTGAGGTTCAAACTGACCTTGCCGTCCAGTGCATTATCCTGCACACCACACCGGGACTCCTGTGCTTAGCCAGTGACCTAGAAGCACTGGACGGTAAGGTCAGTTTGAATCACAAGGTCAGCCATTCAAACTCACCAGTTGTGCCTCAGAAAGCCTACCCAGGGTCACTTTGAGTAGGAACTGACTCTATGGCACTTAACAACAACAACCCAGCTGCCTACCACGAAAGAAAAGCCCAGTGATCTATTTGCTTCCATAATGAATGCAGTCAAGAAACTCCTATAGAGCAGTTCCACTCTGTCACAAATGGTGAAGGCAACAAGTTCAGCTGTTGCTGTTTTTATTTTTAGTCCAAGCTAGTATTTTATTGTAAGTAAGAGCACTTTCTCTCCTAATGCAGAAGAAAAGATACAGATATGAAATGGAGAAAGGCACACACATACAAACAACAACAACAACAATAATCCTTTGGAGCTTGATTGTTATTGAAGGTATAGATGGGAACTCCTGATTATTTGTATATGCTTGCATATGTGTGCATGCCTATATATTATGTTGTTGTTCTTAAGTGCCTTGGATTTAGTTCCAATTCAGAGCTACCCCAGTACGGTTTCTAAAGAGCAGTTGTTGGGTTTGAATCTCTAACTTTTCAGTAAGCAGTTCAATGCTGATCCTAGAGAGCCACATGTATGTATATATACTTGCATGTGTAATTTTCAGCTGAAAGGCTCTAGAAGCAAAGATACCTTAGTAAATTCAGCATACCCAGTAAGCAGGCTGAAGTTTTAATTCTCTTCCCCACTAAAAATCTTTTGTTGTTGTTTCTTAGTATTTTAAGAACTAGATAATTCTTTAAAGTGTTGAAGAGCAACGATGTCAGTTTAAGGCCTAAGGTATGCCTGACCCAAGCCATGATATTTTCAATAACCTCATATGCATGCAAAAGCTGGACAGTGAATAAGGAAGATTGTAGAAGAACTGATGCTCTTGAGTTATGGTGTTGGAGAAGAATATTGACAGTACCATGGACTGACAAAAGAAACAACAGATCTGTGTTGGAAGTATAGCCAGCGTGCTCCTTGGAGGCCGGAATGGCCAAACTTTGTCTCTCGCACTGAAGACATATTGTCAGGAGGGACCAGTCACTGTAGAATGATATCATGTTTGGTAAGGTGGAGGGTCAGAGAAAAAGAGGATGACGCCCATTGAGATGGATTGGCAAAGTGGCAGCATCAATGGACTCAAGCGTGGCAACAATTGTGAGACTGGCCCAGGATTGGGCAGTGTTTAGTTCTGTTGTGCATAGGTTCACTATGAATCAGTACCAACTCAATGGCACCTAACAACAACAAATAATAATTCTAGGACTAGCGATAGAAAGGTAGAAAATAACTTGGAATATCATATTATGGGAGCGTGGTGGCTGTGTATGATAAGCGTTGTACTGCACACCACGAGGTTAGTGGTTAGAGTCAAAGATGTGCAACCTGGGGAAAAGGGTCACTATGAGCCAGAACCAACTCTTCTATCTCTTATGTGCAAATAAATGTATTTAATTTTTACTACATTTAATTGTTTTGATATTCAAAGTGATGCAGATTTGGGCAGCAATTCCCCTTTTAAGCTGGTCCCTGTCCTCATGACAGGGCATGCACTTTCTTTTTTTTAAGCACTTTGGTCTTACTTCCTGGTATAATATGATGTTGCTGCTGCTGTTAAGTGCTGTCTAGTTAAAATTCTGACTCATAGCAACGTCTTCCAAGACAGATTTGTTTCTTCTTCTGGCAGTCCATGGTACTTAGAATAGTCTTTGAATATTCTTTGTCAACACCGTAAGTCAAATGTTTCAATTCTTTTCTGGTCTTCCTTATTCATTTTCCAGTTTTCATACACATATAAGACAATTGAAAATACCAGGGATTGGACCAGGTATATGTTAGTCCTCAAAGTGACATCTTTGTTCTTTAACACTTTAAAGGACTCTTCTACAACAAATTTACTCAATGAAATACATCATTTGATTTTTGACTGCTACTTTCATGACCATTTTCTATGAATCCAAGAAAAATGACATGTTAGACAATTTCAATCTTTTTCTCCATTTGTCATAATGCTGTTTATTGGTCCAGTTGTGAAGATTTTTGTTTTCTTCACATTGAGTGTAATCCATACCGAAAGCTGTATTCTTTGATCTTCATCAGTAAGTGCTTCAAGTAATCTTTGCCTTCAACAAGCAAGATTGCATCATCTATATATCAAAGGTTGCCACTGAGTCTTCCTCCAATCTGGATGTTACATTACTTGTTCAGCGTAATATTGAATATTTATGGTGAAAGGACACACACCTTCCCTGCTTCTGAACCATGCAATATCCCCTGTTCTGTTCAAATGACTGCCTCTTGGTCAATGTACAGGTTCAATTCAGCACAATTAAGTGTTCTGGAATTCCCATTATTCTATATATTATCTATACCATCAAATGCCTTTGTATAGTCAGTAACACAAATGAACATCTTTTATATTAATATTGTTAATAAAGTGCAGTCAAGTCAGTTCCAACTAATAGCAGTCCTGTATAGAGTTTACAAAAAGCAGATAGTGGGTTTAAACTGATGACCTTGTGGCTAGCAATCCAGTGCTTGTCCTACAACACTACACCAGGAATACCAAATTTTTGTGTAATGTAGGGGTCTTTTTGAAAGCTATAAGGAGGTCCATGCAGTCGAATGACTTTGCTTACTCAATAAATAAATAAATAAAATCTTTCTAGTATTATCTGCTTTCTGTCAATATCCACCTAATGTCAGTAATAATATTCTTTGTTCCATAACCTCTTCTAAATCCAACTTGAATTTCTGACAAGCCCCTATCCTTGTATTACTGCAACTTTCTTGAATTATCTTCAGCAGAATTTTAGTTGCATGTGATATTAATGACATTGTTCAACAATTTCCACATCCTGTTTCATCACCTTTCTTTGGAAGAACACAAATATGGATTTTTCCCAATGGTAGCTATCTTCCAAATTTTTAGCACAGACTTGTGATTACTTCCCACACTACATCAGCAAATGGAGGTCCCACCATCTTTATTCCGTTCATGTCATCAAAGTCAACTTTACTTTGAGGAGGCAGCTCTACCACAGTCATATTTTGAGTGCCTTCCATCCTGAGGGACTCATCTTCTGGCACTATATCTGACAATATTCTGGTGCTCTTCATCATGTTTCAATATTCAATAGTATGGTGCTGACAGTGTTCCGCTGCTATCAATAAGGTTTTCAGTGATTAAATATTCTAAATTAGTCTATCTTTCATTATTCTTACCCTGTCTGACTTTGGAAGCTCAGCTGAAACCTGTTAACCTATTGTGACCCTGCTGGTATTTAAAATTACTGGTAGCATAACTTACAGAATTACAGAAACATACAAGCCACCACAGTAGGACAAACTGACAGAGAAGTAGTGTGTATGAAGTATGGATCTAGGAAAATTGAAAGTCATCAAAAATAAAATGAAATGCATAAAGATCAATAACCTAGACAATAGAGAGCTAAAATGGACTGGTATTGTCTATTTTGAATCAGACAATTATGTGGTTTACAATGTTGGAAACATTAAATTGATGAGGAATAGAGTCACATTCATCTTGAGAAAAAATTTCAAATTCTATCTTAAAATACAATGTTGTCTTTAATAGAATAGCATCTACGCACCTACAATGAAGACCAGTTAAAACAATTATTATTCAAATACATACATCAATCACCAAAGCCATTAAGAAGAAATTTAAGAATTCTATCAACTTCTTCAGATTTTTGTTATGGCACTGTAGGATCAGTACTAGACTGCAGACCATAAAATCAGCAGTTCAAAGCCACAAACTACTCCTCAGAAACCCTAGACTGAATCACTTTGAAACAACAGCACTTAACAAAAATAACAAAACCAACTTCTTCAGTATGAAATTGATACAACATATAATCAAGTTGCATTGATAGTTACTGCTGATTGGAATATAAAGTTAGAAACAAAGAAAGATCAGTAGTTGGAAAATATGGCTTTGGTGATAGAAATGATGCTGGAAATCATGATAGAATTTTGCAAGACCAGTCCTTCCTTCATTACAAATATTTTTTCAACAACATAAAAGCCGGCTATAAACATAGACCTCACAGATAGAATTCACAATAATGAAATTGACTACATCTGTGAGAAGATACTACGAGAAGCTCAATATCATTAACCAAAGCAAGGCCAGAAGCTAACTGCGGAGCAGACCGGACCGTCAATTGCTCCTATGAAAGATCAGCTTGAAGCTGAAGAAAATTTAAACAAGTCCATGAGAGCAAAAATACAATCTTAAGTATATCCCACCTGAATTGAAAGACTACTTCAGGAACAGATTTGACACATTAACCACAGAGGAGTGAAGACCAGAAAAGTCATGGAGTGACATCAAAGGACACAAGGCCGTCAAAGGGGCTCATTATGAAGAAGTTTTAAGAAAATTGAGAACAGCATTTGTGATAACAAGGCCAGGAATGTTTTCGTAATGAATCTTTTTCCAACATGCACCTGCTAATTCTTCAAGTGTTTCAAAGATTATTCTACATTAATTTCATTGGGAAACCTTACCCATCTACCCCACAACCCTGATATTTCTCCTTTAGACTTTCTTTCTCCCTTTTTTTTTTTCATTATTCTAAGCTCTTTTTTTTTTTTTTTTTAAGGAATACGATTTGAGTCCCTGGAGAATGCCAAAACAGTCATTGTGATGTGATGTAAATGGAAGCATTCAGAATTCTTTTCAACACTGTTTTTAAAATGTATAAACCTAGATAAGGAGCTCTGGTAGCATAGTGGTTACGAGTTAGGCTGCTAACCTCACAGTCAATAATTCAAAACTACCAGCTGTTCCAAAGGAGAAGGATGAGGCTTTCTGTTTCTATAAAGATTAACAGTCTTTAAACACTGTGCAGGATCGACTCCATGGCACATAACAACAACAACATACACCTAGATAGAGGATATATTGAGAAACAATAGCTTCATATTTTAATATTTTTGTTTAGTAAAGATTTTTGTGAATGTTTGTAGCAAAAAATTTTACTTACTCTCATAGTTTAACTTCTCAGATAATATTTCCAGCATATAGATTCAATAAGTATGGTGGAAGATACAACCCTGAAACACAACTTTCCTGATTTTAAATCTTTGTTTCACTCAAATGACTGCCTCTTAGTCTATGCAAAGGCTGGGTGAGACCACGCATAAGTGCTCGGGAATATCCATTCAGCACAACGTCATCCATAAATTTGCAAAAATAAAGTCAAAATAGAAATTATGAGAATATAACACATCTACCCTAAGTAACTCAGAAATTTGTGGAAAGAAGCCTTAAACATAATTAAATAATAATACAAATTATAAATCAAATTAGTCTTCCTCAGTTTATCACCATTTTCTCAAACTATACTCACACCATATTCCTTCTATACTTGTTACTTTATTTCTGGTCAACTGTGGAGAAATAGAGAAAAGTAATGTAAGAATACCGGCTTTCTGTGCAATCAAATTAAGTTCTGAGTTTCAAACTCACCAATTATTAGATGAGTGACTTCTCTCAGTAACTATATATACTTACTTATTTGAAAAGCTTATTTTGTGACTTTGATAACTAATTTATGTAACTGTACTTAGTATTGGACCTAGCATATTAAAAGAACTTGATGACCATTAGTTAGTATGATTGCTTTGTAAAATACAAATCTGCATACACAATTCAATCCACTTAGGGTCTTATTGCCTCATTCTAAATTGTGATGCTATAATTTTTCAATTTAACTGTACTGCAGATCTGAAATCCACTTAGTAAATTGATCTTTCTGTCACAGACCCTGAATAAATAAGTGAGGGAGTTCATTTAAAATCTATTCTATAAATAATTATAAAATAACTTTACCATTTGTATTTGCTCGAAATTATAACATTGCCCAGTTCTTAACTAGCATGTAGATTCATCATTCTTCAAAGTACATCCTAGAAATAATGAAACTTAAGAATAAAACAGTTGTAAAATCTAAAAAAGAATAGCATTTGAAATCCATAGGTGAGAGGTAGTTGGTCCATAAAAGGATGGATGACCTTTCAACAAATACTGATTTTAGTGTTTTCTTGGGGGAGTCTTAAGCAGGGAGTTATCTCATAGATTTCCACTAATGCCATGACCTATAGCTTCAGCCCATTTCTGTCAGTCATGGAGACTTCACTATCATCTTGGTGATGTGCTACACATTTTCTTATGCTAGGCAGACAGCTTGTTCACGTCTCCTGGCCTTGCCCTTGGTTTTGACATCCACAGGAGGTAGGCAGGCTGTCAATACTAACATCAGATTAGTTCAAAGACCTTCTGGCAGTTAGAATCTGGGACAACTTTGGCAGCTCCTGCAGATTTGTATTTTCCATGTGGTTATTCAGTTTGTTCCCCCCACTCTAAAATGTTAGAAGGCATCCCATGCTAGAGGGCTAATACATGTAATTAGAAAGGCGTGGTTTTTGCTATTCCCATCCCATCTGCAACAGCTTGAGTATCACTGCATTACTCATTAGGAGTCATAAGCTCTGACCTACTGGATACCCAAAAGGCTCAAAGGCTAGGGGTGGACAGCTTGGAAGGGAGCCAACATTGCTTCTGACCTTGGGTGGTCAAATCAGCCTAAACACAATTCATATTCTGCATCTTATATATTAAAAGAATATTCTAAAACATCCCATTTTTATTTGTTTACATGAGACCCATTATTTTTAGCTATTTTTATTATTTTTTACATGTTTTGAATTCAGAGAGCAGTGTAAGTGTAGTAACACAGTCTGGTAAATTAACAGTTTCTAAAAAAGATTCAAAAAGTCAAAATATATGAAAATACACATTGAAAAAATAACCTTTAATCATAATTTTCATACTAATAATAGAATACATTATTGCTTATTGGGAATAATTAAGAATGAGGAAAGTAAAAGAGACTCCAAAAATTTGAATTTGTCATACTTTTGTTTCTTTCTGATCAAGTGTTTGAATTTGGTGCCCATCCACTTGATTTTGTACTCTCTGTAACTTGGTTTTCTTAGCTAATCAGGTGGCATATTTGAAAATAGGTATAGAAAGATTATTGCCTTTACATCGCTTACTGTTGTTATCATGTGCCATCCAATCAATTCCAATTCACAGTGAACCTACAGGACAAGGTAGAATTTCACTATAGGATTTGGGAAGCTATAAATTATATGGGAGTAGATTGCCTGGTCTTTTCCACTGCAGAGTGTCTGGGAGGTTCAAATGACTACTTTTCACTCAGTAATCAAATACTAACCATTGCCCCAATTAGATTCCTTTATAACTAAAAATTCTAAGAAAATGGATCAAGTCATTCTTCACAATGTTGTTCATAAATCTGTGTAAATCAAGAAAAATATAAAATTTGAAAATGTAAGTTTTTCCCTAAAGAAAAATTTACTGAAAGAAACCTTTTTCTTTACCTCTATTAGTACCATTCTGGCATTAGCACCATTTTGGCATAAACTACTTTTATTCTATGTGGTATTTTTGTTTTATCTCCCTGTTTCATGCCTCCACCCTTGCCATTCGTTAGTCAAAGTCTTTATAGAACAAGTATTATTATTTTATAAACATGTTAGACTATGTCTGTTCCTTGCTTTGAAAGAAAAATCTCTAATGTCTTCCAATTTCAGAGTAAAAAAAGGATTTTGCTATGGCTTGCAAGGTCTTACTTTTTCAACTTATCTATCTTTTCCAATTGCAGGCACATCACAATTATCTTTATAAATTCAACTGCTACTACTCTACCTTCTTTCCACTTTGTTTATTCTGCCTGGTCATTCTTTAACACAAAATATGTTCTTGTTTCAGGAACTTTGTACTTAATGTGAACTATGCCATTTCTCAGAAAAAGATTCTTTGATTTTGTTGAAATACTTTTATAAAAATGAGACTTCTTCTGAACATTCGTCAACACTTGTTGTTGGTGTCATTCATTATGTTCTGATTCATAGTGACCATAGCACATTCGTAGCACAACAGAATGAACACTGTCTGGTATTGCACCAACCTTATAATTGTTGTTACAATTGAGCTCATTGCTGCTGCCACTATACTAATTCATCTTGTTGGGGATTTCCTCTTTTTCAATGACCTTCCACTTTACCAAGCATGATGTCCTTCTCTAGAGTCTGGTCCTTCCTGATAACATGTCAGACGTAGGAGAGATGAAGTCTTGCCATCCTGGGTTCTAACAGTCATTCAGGTTATACATCCTCCAGCACAGAGTTATTTGTGCTTCTGGTAGGCCATATATTTTCCATATTCTCCAACACCATAACTCAAATGCATCAACACTTTTATAGTCCTCCGTATTCAATGTCTAACTTTCACAAACATATGCTGCAATTGCAAATACCCTGACTTGGGTCAGGTGCTCTTTACTTCTCAAACTGA
>NW_006408600.1:9010185-9011372 GCF_000296735.1 Chrysochloris asiatica
AGAATACTGGGCCAAGCAGGCTCAGGGGATGGTGCTAGAACTCTGAACCACATTTAGAGGAATATTTAGAATATTGGAAGGCTTACAGCTAGAGGAATTTGTAGCAGGATCAGGAAATCCATTGCTTCCTAATTCTAGATGCTCAGTTATTCCCAGAGCTGCCATCTTGGGAGAGGCCAACTGGAGGAAAGATCAGATCAGCCATCAATGCCTGACAGAACCATGGAGATACAGGTGTGGACATTCATTTTTGGTATCTGTTCATTGGTCTCTCACTGTCTGCACACCTCCATTCTGGTGACTAGAGGGGATGCCTGAGCGAATGGGTACCCAACCCCCACCCCCACCCCTGGAGGGTTCTACTATGAATGCGCACAGATCTCCTCAAAATTTAAAGTGACAGTCTTCACTTAAAACCAAATGGCCACCACTTGTCTGTCAGTTTGTCTTACTGTGGTGGCTTGCGAGTTGCTATGATTCTAAAAGCTACGCCACTGGTATTTTAAATATCCAGGAGGGTCACCCAGGGTGGACAGGTTTCAGATGAGCTTCCAGACAAAGACAGACAGGATATAAGAATGATGAACTACTTCCAAATCTTTAGTCACTGAAAACCTTATGAAAAGCAGAGAAACACTGTCAGATACAGTGCCAGAAAATGAGCCCCTCAGGTTGGAAAGCACTCAAAATGTGACTGGGGAAGAGCTGCGTCCTCAAAGTAGAGTTGATATTTTACTTAATAACTTTCAAATTATTTCCTCCCACCATTAGAGATTAAAAACTCCATGAAATCAGAAATTTGCCTGTTATTGGTTTATTCATTACTCTGTTCCAGGGCTAAGAAGTGGTTAGACCCCAGGAGAGGAATGAAAGGAAATTGAAGAAAAGTTAAATGAACTAACTATACTTTCCAATTTTGATTATCTCCAGGTTTTCCTGTGATAATGCAAATCTCTAATTCATTTGGTGAATAATTGCTTTAAGGAGTCCTGCTGTGGTGTTGTGGGTTAACATGCTGGACTTCCAAGTCCGTTTAACCCACAAGGTTGGTCGTTCGATCTCACCGGTCAATCCTCAGAAACACTATATAGTGTTGCTATGTGTTGGAATTGCCTCTATGGTACTAACAACAACAAGAAAACCTGGCATATGCTCAGATCAATCTTAAAATGAAAAACCAAACTGAG
>NW_006408600.1:9012872-9020362 GCF_000296735.1 Chrysochloris asiatica
CCTTTGAAAAGAAAGATTCACTTCTTATGAAGAAGTGAAGACAGTGGTGCATTCATGGTTTGCACCTCAACCAAAAACATGTTTTAAATCAAGGACTACAAAAGCTATTGAAAAGCAAGAAAATTATGTCAAGAAAACAAGTATTTATCATTTCTAAAAGTTAATTAAAATCAATTTTACAGCCAGAGGACAGACAAGTTTTGACTCACCCTTTTGTACACACATACACGAATACATACAAAATCATTACCAGTATATGTCAGAAACTACTAACTGCTGGAGATATAGATATGAAACTACTTAGATTTTTCTAATGTTGTTGTTGTTAGGTACCATTGAGTCCATACCAACTCATAGTAAACCTATGCACAACAGAACGAAAAACTGCCTGATCCTGGGCCAACCTCACAATGTTGCCAAGCTTGAGACCATTGATGCTGCCACTTTGCCAATGCATCTCGCTGGGGCTCTTACTCTGACCCTCCACCTTACCAAGCATGATACTCCTCTCCAGTGACTGGTCCCTCCAGACAATATGTCTGAAGTGTGAGATATGAAGTCTGGCCATCCTGGCCTCCAAGGAGCACTCTGGCTGCACTTCTTCCAACACAGCTCTGTTGGTTCTTTGGGCAGTCCATGGCACTTTCATTATTCTCCTCTAACACCATAACTCAAAGGCATCAATTTTTCTATGATCTACCATATTCATTGTACAATTTTCGCATGCCAATAAGGTTATTGAAAATACCATGGCTTGGGTCAGGCGTAATTTAGTCCTCAAGCTGACATCTTTGCTCTTCAACACTTTTAAAAGGTCTTGTGCAGCAGGTTTGCCTAATGCAATACATCATTTGATTTCTCGACTGCTGCTTCCATGATTGTTGATGGTTGATTCAAGAAAAATGAAGTCTTTGACAACTTCAATCTTTTCTCCATTGATAAGAATGTTGTTTATTGGTCCAGTGGTGAGAATTTTTGTTTTCTTTAATTGAGATGCAATCCATACCAAAGGTTGTGGTCTTTGATCTTTGTCAGTATGTATTTTAAGTCTTCTTCCCTTTCAGCAAGCAAGGTTGCATCATCTGCACATTGCAGGTTCTAAGTAGGGGAGTCCTGGTGTGGCGATGTGGGCTAATGTGTCAGATGGCAAAGTCGTTTGAACTGCAAAGTCGGTGGTTCAAGCTTACCAGCTGCTTCTTGGAAAACCTATACAGGGTCGTTATGGGTCAGAATCAACTCAATGGCTCTTAACAACAACAATGTAGTAGGAGTGAAAATCAATGGCACAAAAAACTATATATTAAAATATGTTAAAGAAAGAGCCCTGGTGTGATGTTGTGGATTAATGCACCAGACTGCAAAGTTGGTTTGAACCACATGGTAGCCAGTTTAAGCTCTCCAGCAGCACCTCGGAAACCCTATGGATTACTGTGAGTCGGAACTGATTTGACGGCATTTAACAACAGCAACAACATTAAAAAAAGAAGGGATTTCAGCTAAGCTAGGAACAAAAGTCAGAAAATAATTTCCCAAGTTGATGATGCCTAACTGTTATGCTTCCAACCAGACACCAGTAGCTTTTGAATACATTCTGACTCATAACAACCCATGTATCTCAGAATAGAACTGTGCTCCATAAGGTAGTCAATGACTGATTTTACAACAGTAGATCGCCATGTGTCTGAGTTCTCTAGAGAAGCAAAAGCAGTGAAGCTTTTATATAAGCCCTGGTGTGTAGGAAAAGTACTTTATTGTTAACCACAAGGTCAACAGTTCAAACCCTAAGTCATTCTTAGAAACCCTATTCAGTGTCTCTATGTGTCAGAACCTATTCAAGGGTGTACAAAACATATATGTTGTTGTTAAGTGTCAGTCAGTTCTGAATCATAGAGCCCCTGTATAGGGTTTCCACGACAGTTCGCAGTCCAGTGCTTATCCTACAGTGCCAAAGAAATCTTGGTGTGGCACTGTAAGATAAGCACTGGACTGCTAACCACAAGGTAAGCAGTTCAAAACCACCAGCTGCTCCTTTTGTTGTTGTTAGGTGCTATCAAGTCAGTACCGACACATAGCGACCCTATGTACAGCTGAATGAAACACTGCCCAATCCTGGCCCAACCTCACTATTGTTGCCACACTTGAGTCCATCAATGCTATCACTTGGCCAATAAATCTCACTAGGGGCTCTTCCTCTCTTTCTCTGACCCTCCACATTACCAAACATGATATCTTTCTCCAGTGACTGGTCCCTCCTGACAATATGTCCGAAGTATGAGAAACAAAGTTTGGCCATCCTGGCCTCCAAGGAGCACTCTGGCTGCACTTCTTCCAACACAGATCTTTTGGTTCTTTTGGAAGCCCATGGCACTTTCAATACTCTCCTCCAACACCATAACTCAAATGCATCAATTCTTCTATGGGCTTCTTTTATTCACTGTCCAGCTTTCACATGCATGTGAAGTTATTGAAAATACCATGGCTTGGGTCAGGTGGTGCACCTTAATCCTCAAGCTGACATCTTTGCTCTTCAACACTTTAAAAAGGTCTTGTGTAGCAGATTTGCCTAATGCAATACATCATTTGATTGTTTGACTGCTGCTTGATAGTTGATCTAAGAAGAGCGAAGTCCTTGACAACTTCAATCTTTTCTCCATTGATAAGAATGTTGTTTATTGGTCCAGTGGTGAGGACTTTTGTTTTCTTTACAGTGAGATGTAATCAATATCGAAGGCTGTACTCTTTGATCTTCATCAGTAAATGCTTTATGTCTTCTTCACTTTCAGCAAGCAAGGTTGTATCATCTGCATATCGCAGGTAGTTAGTGAGTCTTCCTCCAATCCTGATGTCAAGTGTTTCTTCATATAATCCAGCTTCTTGGATTATTTGCTCAGTATACAGGTTGAATAAGTATGGTGAAAGAAGGGGTGAGGAACATCCAGCCCATGGGTCATATTTGTTGTTGTTGCTAAGTGCCATCGAGTCAATTCCAACTCATAGCGACCCTATATAAGATTTACATGGAGCAGCTGGTGGGTTTGAATTGCTGATCTTGTGGTTCAGAGTCCAGTGATGATCCTACAGTGCCACACCAGGAGTCCATATAAGGTCATATTGTTGTTGTTATGTGCCGTGGAGTTGGTTCTGACTCATAGCGACCCTGTACAGGGTTTCCAAGGTTGTAAATCTTTATGGGAGCCGAAAGCCTCATCTTTCTCACGTGAAACAGCTGGCAGTTTCGAACTGCTGATCGTGAGATTAGCAGCCCAATTCATAACCACTATGCTACCTAAGGCCTGAAAAATCATTTGGTCTAGCCCTGTCAAGACATTGGCAGTTATGACTTGAAATTCAATAAATCTAGGAACCTTTGTCATTGCAACATAAATTTATATTAAGTGAATCACAATAACTTAAATTTTGAGGGGCATGCACGAAATGTCCATTATAGAATAGGCAGGACACATACGAGTGCATGACAGGACAGACGCCTATGCGTGTTGTCAGTTTCCTGTGTCTCTTCTGCACTTGCTGAGTTGATTCAAAGGACAGTCAGTGCCAGGCAGGATGGGAGTGTAAACACTGTGAAAGTGTTAGCTCACTGTAGCGAATCACACTGGTGGTAATGAGATGAGATGCAATGAGATGAGTATGGTGATCTTGTTTATCATTGTGAAGTGCAGTGACTGAATTGAGGAAACATGCTCATGAGGTATTACAAACTGCAGACTGAAGTCAAGCAGTTCATAGAGATGAAGGGAACACCTGTCAGGGAATTCAATGATAGCAAGTGTTTGTGATCTAGTGTTCATAGTGGACATTACCAAGTACATCTCAGAGATGAATGTCAAGCTGAAGGGTCCAGACCAGCTTCTCAGCTCCTGCTTTCAAACATGAAATCATTTGAAGCTAGATTAAGGCTGTTGAAAGTGCAACTCAAAAGAAATAGCAGGGTGCATTTCCCCACCCTGGAAGGACAAAAGCCTTCTAAACACTTGAATATGCTAGTAAATGTGTGAAACTAGTTGAGGCATTTAATGAAAGATTCAAGGACATGAAAAATAAACAAATGGAATTGAACATCTTTGCTACACTGTTCCATGTGGAACCAGTTGATGTGACTGATAACCAGCAACATGAATTTATTCAGCTGCAAAGCCATGATGAGCTGAAAGCTAGGTATAATAACCTCGCACTGCTTGAATTCTATAAACATTACATCAGCGCAATGATGAATTTCCCACTTTGAGGAGACATGCATTGATATATGCATCTGTATTCTGAAAACTTACTGCTGTTAGCAGTTATTTTCATAACTTACCATCTCAAAGAATCCACTGTGTTCCAAACCTGGTAAACCTGGAAAAACCTGAAAAATTGTGTGTATTAACATCAATACCATCATATGCCTCACCAAAGAGAAGCAGTTCCAGACATCACACTAGGCCTGCGTTTACTAAATGTTTGACCAAACATAGCAGGCCAATTTTTAAATTGGCCATTTGTATGATGTTATAAATATCCAAATGTCCCTTGACAGAAAAAAGATTCCCCACCCCTGATATAAAGGGCCCCTATGAGTTGAAACTGAATTGACGGCACTTAACAATAATAACTAAAACTATATATCTGGAGACTAGTGGATTATTAGCTAGGTTGCTAACTTCAATGTCAGTAGTTTGAATCTACCTGTCACTCCATGGGAGAAAGATGAGACTTTCTGCTCCCGTAATGATTTACAGTTTTAGAAACGCTAGACAAGGACACTATTAGAATGGACTTGAAAACATTTAACAACCGACTCCACAGCACTTAACCACCACGATGCCTGGTTGCATATTTGAGCTTAAAATAAGTTCGTTGAATAAAATGACCTTTTGGAGTCTTGGTGTGGCACTGTCGGTTAATGCTCAGGACTGTAAATTTGATCCGAACTACAAGGTTGGTGGTTCAAGTTCACCAGCCACTTCTTGGAAACCCTATACAGAGTTGCTATGGGTCGGAACCTAATCGACAGCACTTAACAACAACAAATAAATTAAGAGGTATCTTAATTTGTATGATAAACACTGGATTCAGGGTCTCTGTGTCAGTCAACTTGACAGCACTTAACAACAATAAAATTGAGAGGAATAAATTTCTGTTTGTTAAAGTCACCCATTTATGATATTTCTTTACAACACTAAGTAAAAAAATATATATCTTTTTGGAAAATAAATTGGCCACAGATATATTTATGGTTTTATTTCTGATCTCTTAATTCTGTTCTTAAGTTCAATATGCTTATGTTTGCATAAATATCATGCAATTTTGAAAACTTCAGCTTTATAGTGTGTTTAAGCAGCTGTTAATTATTTTAATTGCTTAATTTGAATATTAAAAATTTGAGTGCCTGCTCTAAAATGGACACTGCCAAGAATCTGCCCAGATATCCTCAGATGTCTTCTGTTTCTTGTCATCATCTATTACGCAGATTACTCTTGAATTACTAAAGCTGCTGTGGACTTAAAGAGCAGAAATGACTAAGAATTTGTATCTCTCCACCCAGTCTCATGGTTCTTAGTCATTGACAAATCTAGATATTTTGTTTTAAAGTTCACTTTCTTTGCTTCCAATTTGGACAAATCCTGAGGTGCCTTGAAGACTAGGCTAACAATTTCCTCCAGAAGATTTAACCTGAAATTTTCCTTGATTTCTTTCCCCTCCCATCCTACGTTCACCACTTACTTACTAGTTTTCCTTACTTCCTCAATAAATCACTTTGACACAAATCCTCATCCCAACAACTGCTTTGGGGGATCCATTTCTAAGACTCTCCAACAAAGCACTGGTCACTTAGAGCCTTAGTTGCTTTCTCATTATTTTTAATCTGAATAGTGTGTTTCCAATCCTGTAAAGGAGCTTTGATAAAGTAGTGGCTACGAATTGGGCTGCGAACCTCAAGGTCAGCAGTTTGAAACTACCAGCTGTTCTGTAGGAGAAAGAGGTTTTCTGCTCCCATAAAGATTTACAGCCTTGGAAACCCTGTATAGGGTAGCTATTAGTCAGAACCAACTCCACAGCACGTAACCACCGATCAATCTTAAATAATTCCACAAGTTATATTGTTTAATGACTATTGAAGGTTCATATAAGAATATTCACCTACTAGCAACCTGAATTTTACAAGTGAAACACATTTTTATATATTTGTCATTCTTTTTGGTGAGGTTGAGTTAGAAATCAAGTCCTGGAGTTATATATACATTCGTTCACATGTTTTGTTTGTCTTTTTTGTTTATTGCAGTGTACTTTTAAGGAACAATCCTTTAATACTCAGTGGGTTTCTTATTGCTCTTCTACCAAAAAGGTTTCCTTTTGTACAGCCTACTTATTCCTGAATCTTCCACTTTCCAAGACCTAACTACAGTAGCACCCAGGCCATTCCCTACTTAGTAAACTATTCAGATTATTCAGCTGATTCAATTCACTTTTAGCACAATTTTTAAATAAAAAAATTTAAATATTTGTCAGATAATTCTACATTCTTTGTCATCTTTGTATTGGCAACTGCTGTTTGTCTTTTTTTCATTCTGTTTGCGATTTTTCTCATTAGTATGACAAGTGATTCTTGCTTGGAATCCAACATTTTCATATGCTGTTATGATACTCTAGATCTTATTTAGGTCTGTGTTTTAGTTGGACTCTTGGTGTGGCACTGTAGAATCTGCAGTGGACATCAAATCACAAGGTTGGCAGTTCAAACTCATCAACTGATTATCAGAAACTGTACAGGATCATTACAATTCAGAACCAACTCAATGTCACTTAGCAACAACAAAAGTTTTTAGCTGGCTTTTTCTAACACCATTTTAGCATGGAAGGAGAGGTACCTCATTACTGGATGGTAGGATTAAAAGTTTAGGTTGTTCACTAAGTCTAAGTTGGTGCATGGTAGGAAGGACATTTCATTACTATTGTGCATTTTTAGCTTCCTGAATGGTGATCAGTCCCTGGAGAAGGATATCATGCTTGATAAAGTGGATGGAGAGTGAAAAAGAGGGAGACCCCCAATGAGATGGATTGGCACAGTGGAACCAACAATGAGTTTAAGTGTAACAGAATGAGGATGGCACAGGACCAGACAGTGTTTCATTCTGTTGTACATGGGATCACTAAACAGTTGGAACCAACTCAACAGCACCTAATATCAGCATCAAAATGGTTGGATTACTTAATTGCTACTGGATAATGATAAAAGTTTTGAAGCCAGTCCAGTGAGGAGGACAAGAAGCACCTTGTTACTACAGAGAGAAGATAGGATCCAGACCATCTACCTGATCCCCAGAAACACTGTGAACCATCTTGGGGATCATTCTTAGAAAGTGGGGGTGAAAGTAAGACCTCTCTATTTGACCTTCTCTGACACCACTCTAAGTTGGATGTTGGGATCTTCACTACAGCCTATCAGGGAGAATACAAGGTTCCCCATTTGGTGCTTGTTGACATGGGAG
>NW_006408600.1:9020732-9022593 GCF_000296735.1 Chrysochloris asiatica
CAAGTGTGGCAGCGGTAATGAGGTTGGCCCAGGATCGGACATTGTTTCGTTCTGCTGTGCATGGGGTCGCTATGAGTCATTTCCAACTCGATGGCACCTGACAACAACAACAACAACAAAGATTTCCTTGAAGACTAGGCTAAGATGACTTGCTAGGCTATCTTTCTCTTTATTTAGCTAGTGAGAGCTAAAGGAGATTTTTAACCTTTTGCCTGCGTCTATTGCTACTTTTGATTATTAGCCTCTTCATCTCCAAGTTTCAATGAAAGCTCAGAGAACTCCCCTCTGTGTCATTTCTTGTGTCTAAAGCCCTAACCAGTTTGCCTTCTTTTTCCTAACTTTCAGAGCCTTCTCATGTTTGTTTTATATGTTGTCAAAGTTTTAAATTATTTTTAGCTGAAAACATTGAGGAACTTATATCTACTCCATCTTCCCTGAAAGATAAGATTTTGTATCACCCATTTATCCAAGAATATATCAATAATACATTCCCTGTTTGATCATTTCATTATCATGTTGCAATGACCACAAAAATAAATTAAAAACAAGAAAATTGTTCCCTATTCCATAGGTTAGATATGTGAATTAGATGATACCCATTGCTGTGGAAGCAATTCTGACTCATTGTGATCGTATAGAACAGATTATAGCTGCCCCATAGGACGTCCAAAGGAGCTCTGGTAACGTAGTGGTTACAATTCGGGCTGCGAACCGCAAGGTCAGCAGTTCAAAACTACCAGCTGTTCCGCAGGAGAAAGATGAGGCATTCTGCTCCCATAAAGATTTACAGCCTCTGAAAGTCTGTACAGGGTCACTATGAGTCAGAACTGACTCCACAGCACACAGCCAGCCAGCTGTAGGATTTCCAAGACGGTAGCTCTTTACAGAAGTTGACTGCCACATGCTTCTCCCTCTGAATGGCCAGTGAGTTTGAACTGTTGACTTTCAGTTAGCAGCAGAGTGCTTAACCATTGGTCCTCATGGCTCTTTAAATTGGTTTCTAGTTTTGATAAATCTGAGTTTAAAACAAAAATTCACACAGCCATGATATTGTAAAGCTAATTACATAGTCATGGACTTGCAACACAATACTGATAAAAAGGGTATCTCTGTGTTTTAAATAGTAGATCTAATGATTTTCAGGTCTTATGAATACTAGACTTTTCTACCCCTAAATCCACACATTCTTCCAAAACAGAATTATTCCCCTTGCCCTGAGGAAAATTTATCTAGTGACTATATTTATTAAGGTAACTATAGTCTATCCTCAGAAAAGCTATTTAAGGGCAAGAAAGAACTTCACCAAGGTGTCCAGTAAAGATTTGTTTCAGTAATTTTACATAGGACAAGCATTTGGTGCTTAGGACACATAAAGCTTTATTTTAAATGCATAGTGACTAGTGGGACATTTTGACATTTCAGCATACTGAGGTAAGAACATTTTCAGGACAAAGTTTAATAATACCGTCTATTTGTAAATGTAATATTTGGAAAAATCTTTGAAATTGTTCCACAATAAATCCTATCCTTACATTCCTATTATAAGTAAATGAGCTTATACAACTTGTTTTGTATTCCATAAAACTAGTTAATAACTTGCTTAGAATGCATGGCAGCATGTATAAGAAAGAGAAAATGGTTGAGAACTATCAAAAAGAGTTATGTCTTAATTATGTTAGAAAAGTGATATTTTGAGATTCAATCTTAAATGAAAATGGAGTTCTTTATTAAAAAACCTCACTTCCTATCACTGGTCTGTCCTTTTAAGAGGGATAAAAATGTCACCCAGCCAAAAATGGAGAGGACATGGTTTTGACTGAAGTAACACCCTTAAAACAAACACTATTAATGCGTATTATAT
>NW_006408600.1:9026419-9027435 GCF_000296735.1 Chrysochloris asiatica
TATCTCTGTGATTCTGTTAGGTATTCATGGCTGTCATGGCTGTTCTTATTCTAAATCTAGGTCAAGGTCCATTGGTTTCTAACTCAAGGTCTTGACTAGAAACAGAATACTAGAAAGAAGTCTGTTTGTGCTTTAGTGGCTAAGCAAAAGCAATCAACTGTATGAATCATAATAAACTATTAATAACATTGCAAAGACTGAGAATTCCAGAACACTTAATTGTGCCTATGATGAACTTGTACCCAGACCAAGAGGCAATCCTTAGAACAGACAAAGGAGATATTACCTGGCTGAAACTCAGAAAAGTTGTGTGCCATGGTTGTATCATTTCACCATCAATTTTCAATCTATATGCTAAGGAAATAATCTGAGAAATTGGAATATATGAAGAAGAACATGGCACCCAGATTGGCGAAAGACTCATTAACAATCTGTGATATACAGATGACACAACCTTGGTTTCTGGAAGTGAAGAGAATTTGCGATATTTACTGATAAAGCTTAAATACTGCAGCTATCAGTTTTGCACCTTAATGTAAAGAAAATGAAAATCCTCATAACTAGACCCATTAATAATATCATGAAAAAAAAGAAAAGTTTGAAGTTGTCAGAGACTTCATTTTATTTGGATTCACAGTCAATGTTCACAGAAGTTTTTGTCAAGAAATCAAATAGTATATTTCATTAGGCAAATCTGCTTCAAAAGACTTCTGTAAAGTATTCAAGATCAAAGATGTCAATTTAAGGACTAAGGTGCTTATGACCCAAGACTTGGGGTTTTCATCATGGGAACACTGAATGTTTTAAAATTGGGAAAGGTGTGCTAAGGGGTTGTGTTCTTTCACCATTCTTGTTCAATATGTATGCTGAGCAAATAATACGAGAAGCTGGGTTCTATGAAGGAAAACGTGGCGTCAGGATTGGAGGAAGACTTATTAACAACCTGAGATATGCAGATGATACAACCTTGCTTGCTGAAAGGGAAGAGGACTTAAAATATTGACTGATGAAGATCA
>NW_006408600.1:9028226-9036280 GCF_000296735.1 Chrysochloris asiatica
ACAACAACAACAACAACAACAACAACAACAAAAGTTGGGCAATGAATGAGAAAGACTATAGAAGAATTGATGCATTTAAGTTAGCATTGAACAATAAATAAAGAAGAATGGAGAAAAATCAACGCATTTAAAAATGGTGTTGGAGTAGAACATTGAAATACCATGGACTTCCCAAAGAACAAACAAATATGTCTCCGAAGAAATACAGTCAAAATGCTTCTTAGAAGACAGGAGAGCAATACAGTCTCTGGTACTTTGAACATTTTGTCCGGAGAGACCAGTTCCTGGAGAAAGACATCATGGTAAAGTGGAGGTTCAGAAAAAAAGAGGAAGACCCCCAATTAGATGGACTGACACAGTTGCAGCAAAAATGGGCTCAAAGATAATAATAAAATGAGTATGGTGCAGGACTGGGCAGGGTTTCATTCTGTTTTGCTTAGGTTTGCTATGGATCAGAATCTACTAGACTACACCTAACAACAATAATCAGCAGTGTATGAGGGTTCAAGTCTCTCCACACCCTCATCAGCATTTGTTGTTTCCTGCCTTTTTGATCTTTGATATTAACACTGGGGTGAGATATCTCACTGTTGTTTTGTATGGCAATGTGGATAAGCACTCGACTACTAACCACAAGGCTGGCAGTTCAAGCCCATCAAGTGCTTCTCAGAAATCATACACAAGGCCACTGTGAGTCAGATAAACTTGAAGCGCTTAATAATGACCACAACAATGGCTAATGATCATGAGCAGTTCTTAACATATCTGTTGGCCTCCTGAATGTCTTATTTGGTGAAATGACTGTTTATGTTCTCTATCCCTTTGTAAATTGGATTATTTGTAATTTTCTTGTTGAGATGTTCAAGTTGTCTAATGTCATTTCTAAAAAAAAAAAAAAAAATTCCCAGTCTGTAAGTTCTCTTTTAGCTCTTTAATGCATAAAAGTGTCTAAATTTTAGGAGGTCCCAGTCATTTGGTTTGTATTCTGCTATTTGAGTGCTTTCAGTTTGACAGTGTATTTATCCCACATATTAGGACTTCTAAGTTTGTTCCTATATTTTCATTGAGATCTTTTATAGTTGTGGATTTTACATTTAGGTTTTTGATCCATCTTGGGTTTGTTTTTATATATAGTGGGAAATATGGGTTCTTTTTATTCTTCTGCAAATGAATATCAAATTTTACCAGTACCAATTTAATATGCTGTTTGTCAAATATGCTCTTTGTCAAAGATCAGCTGTCTGTGAAAGGATTTACTTCTGGATTTTCGATTCTGTTTCATTGGTCTGTGTGTCTTTCATTGTACCAGCAGCAGGCTGTTTTGACTACTGTGGCAGTGTAGTAAAGTTTGAGATGGCGAAGTGAGAGGCCTCCTACTTTTCTTTGTTTCTAGTTGTTGTTGTTATGTGCCGTCGAGTCGGTTCCGACCGATAGCGATCCTATGCAGGGTTTCTGAGGCTGTAAATCTTTACCGGAGCAGAAAGCCTCATCTTTCTCTCACAGAACAGCTGATAGCTTCGAACTGCTGACCTTAAGGTTCACAGCCCGGTTCGTAACCACTAGGCTACCAGAGCTCCATTCATTTCTAGAACTGCTTTGCTTATCTGGGGTCTGTTTGTTTCCATATAAAATTAGTAATTCTTTTTCCATCTCTTTAAAGAATGATGCTGGAATCTGAATTGAGATTGCATTATTTCTATATGTTGCTTTGAGGAGTACTGACATTTTTACAATGGTAAGTCTTCCTATGCATGAGTATAGTATATATTTTTTTCATTTATGTAGGTCTCTTTGGTTTCTTGTAGCATTGTTTTATAGTTTTCTTTGTATAGGTCTTTTGTTTCTCTAGTTGAATTTATTCTTAATGATTTCATCTTTTGGGTGGCTATTGTAAATGGTATTGTTTTCTTGATTTCCTTTGCAGAGATTTCTTTGTTAATCTAAAGGAATTCAATGAACTTTGCATACTGATCTTGTACCCTGTTAATTTGGTGAGTCTTTCAATGAGTTCCAATAATTTTCTTTCAAGTCTTTAGGACTTTCTATGTATAGGATCATTTCATCTTCATACAGAGGGAATTTTACTTCTTGTTTTTCAATTTGGATGTCTTTAATTCCCATTTCTTACTTTATAGCTCTGTCTAAGACTTAAAGCAGTTGATTTTTAGAAGAAACTTCTAGCTATCTCCAAACTTAAAGAAAAGCTATAAAACAATAGATAATAGTAACTAGTATATATGTAGTCTAGAATTAGACTTTTTCTTTCCCTGTTGCCTCTTTTGTTCTGTATGTCAAAGCTTCTTACTTTTTGTTTACAAAAACAGAGCTTGTGAGTGCCTGCAAGCAATTAGTGGTGATGAGATGCATGCAGGTGTTCACACAAGTCAATGCAGTCACATAATCTGAAGAGTCAACTGTCATCCAGTTTCTGGTTCAAGCAAAGGTTTTTGCACATGAAGCTGTCTATGCCTTCACAGTCAAAAGATAACATGACATCTCAGCTTGCACATGATTTGTCTCTCTCTCATCCTCTGATGCTGGTTTACAGTACTGTCTCTGTTCCTTTTTTGGGCTGACCCCTTTAAGCACTTAGCAATCTCCAGATGCTGACCCTGTTCTCTATGCTTAGTCTCTATAGGTCAGGAACCTCTTCTCTAACTCCCACTTTCCCCTAGATTATAGAGGGAAGGGAAGTTAATCTCTTTCAGTGCTCTTTTCTATTCTAATATCATGGCTCCTCTTCGACCTGATTTTCTTGAGCATCTTATTTGATCCTTTCATCTTATTTGATCCTTCAATGCTGGTTTGACAGTGAAAAAACTGAACATAAATTCTTCCTTGCTTTCCCCAACTGCCTATTCCCTTGTAACAATACTACTTCCCTTCAAAGAATTATAGGTGGATTAAAAGAGAAACGTAGAAAAGAAATAAATGAAGATTTCTATATCAAAATGACATCTAACCATATCAGAATCTACCTAAAGAGAATGTATTCCAGGTCAGAAAGTAGAATTAGCAGACAGGTTTTCCTTTAGCCTATTGATTTGTTTTTGCTTGTTTAACAAACAATCCCCTTGCTATGATCTAGGAGTGCTGGATGAATGGTGCAAGATTTTTGTCCTTGTAGGAACTCTGGCACACAACAACAACAACAACAAGGAACTCTGGTAGCGTAGTGATTACAAATTGGACTGTGAGCTGCAAGGTCAGCAGTTTGAAACTACCAGTTGTTCCGTGGGAGAAAGATGAGGCTTTCTGCTCCGGTAAAGATTTACAGCCTCAGAAACCCTGTACAGGGTGGCTATGAGTCAGAACCGACTCCACTGCACATAACCACACCAGATAAAATAGGATACTTTACAATACCCTGTAAATGGTGTAAGCAGAGTGAAATGTTCATTTCAAAAAGCAGTATTTTAACTAAGCTTCATCAGAGGCATATTGGTGGTAAAGACATGGAAGCTGTGTTCTGAAAGATGAGAATGATTTAGCAGGATTTATAATGGGCATTTCACATTGAGGGGGTGCAAGAAAAAAAACATTTAGAAGAGAAGGTGTCTAGATGACAGATAAGACAGTAAGCCTTTTCAGATCAGCTACAACAAAGATACAGAAATCCAAATGAAAGAGATGCAGATGATAGCCCTGAAACCTTGAGCTGATTCCGATGAAGGGATAAAGAAGTGGATTGAATGTGTACTAGGAGATAAAATTGAACAGACACAGCAAAAAATGCAGACAGTTTGGCGACCTATGCTGGCTGACCAGATACATCATGGCCATTTTAAGCTTTTGTGAGCAGCTTCATAGACAAGACAACATATTGATGTTACAGAAACAAACTGGTAACTCACGGAGATAAAGGTACAATTTTTTTTTTCCTTGTTTCCCATACTACCATGGTTACCAGAGGTGTGGCTGGATCCCACTTTCATATAACCCCAGTGAATTTCTCTGTCTTCCTGTGGTTACAGCCACGTGAAGATGAGTGTCATAGTTGTGAAACCATCAAAGTGAGTGAGGAGCTATACACGCCAATCCGCACCTGTATTCAGGTGGTACCTGCTCCAAGCTTGCAAAGCCAGCCTTGGTCAGCCCTGGGAGTACCCATAACTAGGAGAAGCAGATGAACAGACATGCCCATGGGGTAAAAAAGGAGATAGATGATCTGAGCTGCTGGCCAGGCATGGTGCAGCTGTTGGGAACTTTCACAGGCCTCTTTGAAGGCAAAGCAGCAGTTGTTGGTACAGAGACATGCCGCTTATTAGTGGAGAGAAAGGTGTGAATTTTTTTCTTGTTCCCCCATATTATCCTGGTGACCAGAGTCATAGCTAGATCCCCCACCCTGTGAACATCCAGCAAAACTTCTGCTTTCCAGGCTGTCAGAAATACAAAAGTGTGTGAGGAGCTAACAGCACAAATCTGTTTCTCAGAATGAGGTTTGGCCTGCTCCAGCTCTGCAGAGCTGATTCTGTCCAGCCCTGGACTAACAGGTGCTCTCACTCTTGGCTGCCCTCTGAATCATCCTAATGACACAACTACTTTGAAGTCTGAGTGAACTACACCCAGAACAGACAACACTGAGCCCTACAAGGACTCCACCTAGGATTAGAGTGGCATTATCTCACCCCTCGCCTACCCACAATGTGAGGCTTTTGGCTGGCAGGAGACCTACAATATTCCCCTCTCTAGGTTTGACACCTACCCTGATTTATTAATTTCTTTTTCTTTTCTGGCTTATTCTTTCTTCCTCTTCTCTCTAACCGCACTTGCATTTTATCCTTCTATCTCCATTTTCATATTTGTTTGTTTGTTATCTGCTTTTCTTTCCAAAGTATTCTGCTCCTTTCTGGTTTTATTTTGGGAGGGGGGGTTGTTTTTGTTCCCTGCTTCTTTTTTTTCTTGGTTTTTCTTTACTACTCTGATTTGTTTCCTTTTTTACTCGTCTCTTTCCCTAATTACATTTATTTCCTTTCCTTTCTGTTTTTTTTTTTCCCCCATTCCTTTTTCTCTCATGGTTTCTCTTATTTTTTCAACATTTTATTGTGAATTAAGTGAGGGTTTATAGGGAAGATCATCAGTTTTACACTGAAAAATAAATAATGTACTTTGTTTCATCTCAATGATTGCAGTCCACTCCATGCATCAACTGTTATCCCACTTTCTCCCTTTGGTTCCTATTTCTGTTCCACACTCCTTCCCATATCTTCTGAAATTTGTACTGAGGTAAATGTTCCTGTTTTTATCTTGAATAATTGACCATTCAAGCATAACTTAAGAGTGCTGATGTCTATATGCCTGTATGGGTATTTATTGTTTGACTGAAAATTGGCTCACAAGTGTGAGGTCTGTTCCAGGCCTAAAGAGTGGTGGAGAACAATCGTCTAAGGTTCCTCTATTCTCCTTATTAACAGTAAGCCTAGTCTTTTAAAAATAAAAACTGGTTTCACATTTTCTCCCACTCTATCACGGATCTTTCAGAGCAGCTGATAGTGGTAATGGCAGTGGCAGCCAGGTAGCGTCTAGCTCTAGTCTCAGAGTCATGGTGACTGATGCTTACCTGCTCTATGGGTCCATTGTACTAGTTGATGACAAGCATCTCACATGTTCATCACTTTTCTTTATTCCACACATTGAGATACCAACAGTTGCACCTTAGATGGCTGATGATGAGCTTCTAAGATCTCAGTCACTACTCATCAAAGAAGGACTTTGTGATTTTGTGGATTTTGTAATGCCAGTTGCCCATGGTGCCTCCTGAGTCTATGGGCCTGAAACTACAGGCCCATTTGATAATATCAGCAAAGTGCTCCATCACCATTCATAAGTGTGCTTGTAACAAAGATAAACACCCATGTACAAATACCCTCTTAAATTCTTAAATATTTTTGAGTATCCTCCCACATTCCCTGCCATACCAGTTCAACCATCTTCCAAGGTTTTTATTTTATTTTCTTCTCTCTCTTTAGTTTCTGTATACTTTTTCTACCTATTGCCTGCTTTTCTTTTCTTTTTTTTCTTTACTACTTTTGTGTGTGTGTGTTGCTTGCTTGCTTGTTTATTTGTTTTCCTTGTCTCTTTTGTTTTCTCTTCTTGCCTCACTCAATAGTGAACAGCAACCATGACGTATAAGCCAGCCACAACTATAACCTCTAGAGTGCTACCCACTGGGTAAGAGTCAATACCAGTTGTTAAATACCTGATCAACAACAACAACCAACGTCAGCTAAACCCATTCTAAGCCATGCAGCATGATCAGGGGACAAAGAACAATGCACATGTTTCCATCCTCTAATCACATACAAGGATGCAGTTGGTAAATGTCAAAGAAAATATTAACATACACTCATCAACTTACATACAAATACAACAACATCAAATGACTCAGAAACAACAGATCATTTTTATTCAGAAGGAAAAATAAGATAGAGTGGCTCAAACAAGTGACCAAGAGACAGAACTAGAACAAGTTTTTGAGGGAAAAGGACACTAGAACTATCTCAAAATAATTTCAAAAGAATAATATTTAGGTACCTCCAAATGACTGACAGAAGGTGGAGTACAACAAGGAAGAATTCAGGAGAACGCTACAGGAACTAACAAAACAGATAAAGGAATGGAGACAACACCAAGCCTGTAAATAGAAATCCGGAAAATTAATACTAAGATTTCAGAAATGGAAAATACATTGAAATGGCAAAGGAGTAAGTTTGGATCAATGGAAATCCAGATTTCTGAGCTTGAAGACAAATCGTACAATTCTAATAAGTTGGGGCAATAATGAAAAATGAATGAGAAAGTCTGAAGAAAATCAAAGATTCAAGTGGGTCACATGAAGAGAAATAACTTAGCGGTGACCTGAATTCAAGAACAGGAAGAGACAAAGAAAATCACAGAAAAGATAGTTAAACTACTGCTGGAAGAAAACTTTCCTAACATCATAAAAGATGAGAAGATAAGCATTCAAGAACAAATTTCAAACAGGATAGTCTCCCAAGAAAGTCACCAAGACATATTTTAATCAAATTCTCCAAATTCAAAGACATTTAAAGAATCCTGAAAGCAGTTTTGAGAAAAACAAAAAGTTGCCTACAAAGGAGAAACGATAAGATTAAGCTCTGGGAAACAACAAAAACAGACAACAACCAGAGATTGACATACATCACAGCACCACCCAGAACTTAGTTGACAAATGAAAAAATGCAGAACAGAAAATAACTACAAAAATGAACTCAGAGGATCTGGGAGGTCAGAGAATGATCAAAATAATTGCAATGTGAAAGAAGGTAAAAATATAGGAATAGATAGCCTTTGTTCCATGTCCTCTTCTGAATCTAACTTGAACCTCTGGAAGTTCTCTGTCCATGTATGGTTACAGTTGTGTTTGGATTATCTTTAGTGAAACTTTACTCGTATCAATGATATTTTACAATGATTTATGAATTCTATTGGTTCATTTCTCTTTGAAATGCGTAAAAATATGGGTCTCTTTCAATCAGTTGTACAGGTACTCGTATTTCAAGTTTCTTGCTGTATCAGTCTGATGAAAAGTTTCAAGATCAAAAGGGCAACAATTACCTAGAGACAAAGTTAAGAAGGGATTGGAAAGAGGGTGGAATGTAAACAGGAGCAACAGGAGGAAGTGGGATAACTTTAGCTGCATGGAGGGACTGAAACCATGGACATGAATCAAATAGTATGATTTATTGAATGCAAAACTGATGATCTTCACTCAATTCACAACAAACATCTTTAAAATATTGAAAACATTTAGGACTGAAACAGGGTATTTTAGGTCAATAACTGAGCACTAACATTGTGTTATGTGACTATTAAATGGAAGGCAGGAATTATTGGAGTTAATTCTGAAGAGGAAACAGATTGTGTGCTAATTAGTTTTACCAAAAAGAATTTTGAGAAGATTTACAAGGTCCAATTAACTTTTTAGATAAATTTCCCTGACTGTGTAATAAATGAACTCCAGAAATAAAGTTTCTGGGGTTCATTTATTATGCAGTCAGAGAAATTTAATAAAAATAAAATCCACCATTCGT
>NW_006408600.1:9037580-9041721 GCF_000296735.1 Chrysochloris asiatica
AGAAATTTTCAAAGGTCAGCTCTGCAAGACAAAGTCAAATATTACAACAAAATGTGCAAAGATCTGGAGACAGAAATCCACAAAAGAAGATTATGCTCCGCATTTCTCAAGCTGGGGGAACTGAAGAAAAAATTGAAACTTCAACTTTTGTTACTGGAGGATTCTCTGGGCAAATTATTGAATGATGCAGAAAGTATCAAAAGAAGATGGAAGAAATACACAGAGTCTCTGTACCAAAAGGAAATTGTTGACGTTCAACTGTTTCAAGAGGTAGCATATTATCAAGAGGCAATACTACTGAAGAAAGAAGTCCAAGTGCATTGAGGAATTGGCAAAGAACAAGGCACCAGAAATTGATGGAATACAAATTAAAATATTTCAAGAAAGTGAGGTGGCACAGGAGGCACTCACTCTTTTATGCCAAGAAATTTGGAAGACAGTTATCTGGACTACTGATAGGAAGAGATCCATATTTGTACCAATTCCAAAAAGAGGTGCCCCAACAGAATGTGGAAATCATTGGACAATCTCTCTGATATCAAGTGCGAACAAAGTTTTACTAAAGGTAATACAGAAATGGTGGTAAGCATACGTGGACCGAGAACTTCTAGAAGTTCAAGCTAGATTAAGAAGAGGCCGTGGAATGAGGGATATCAATGCTGGTGTAATATGGATCTTGGCTGAAAGCAGAGAATACCAGAAAGATGTTTACATGTGCTTTATTGACTACACAAAGGCTTTCTATTGTGTAGACAACATTGAGAAGTATGAGTATTCTGGAACACTTAATTGTGCTCATGAGGAATCTGTACATGGACCAAGAGGCAGCTTTTTTTTTTAACAGAACATGGTAACACTGAATGGTTTAAAATTAAGACAAGTGTGTGACAGAGTTGTATTCTTTCACCATACTTATTCAACCTATAGTATACTGAAAGAATAATCAGAGAATCTGGATGATATGAACATTGAAGGAAGACTCATTAACAACCTGTGATATGCAGATGATACAACCTTGCTTGCTGAAAGTAAAGATGACTTAAAGTATTTATTGATCAAGATCAAAGAGCACAGCCTTCAGTATGGATTGCATATCAATGTAAAGAAAACAAATCCTTACCACTAGACCAATAAACAACATTCTTTTCAATGGAGAAAAGATTGAATTTGTCAAGGACTTCATTCTTCTTGGATCAACTATCAACACTCATGGAAGCAGCAGTCAAGAAATCTAAAGATGTATTGCATTAGGCAAATCTGTTGTGTAAGACTTTTTAAAAGTGTTGAAGAGCAAGGATGTCAGCATGAGGATAAAGGTGTTCCTGACCTAAGCTTTGGTAATTTCAATAACCTCATATGCATGAGAAAGCTGGACAGTGAATAAGGAAGACCATAGAAGAAATGATACTTTTGAGATATGGTGTTGGAGGAGAATATTGAAAGTGTCATGGGCTGCCAAAAGAACAATAGATCTGTGTTGGAAAAAGTGCAGCCAGAGTGCTCCTTGGAGGCCAGGATGGCCAGACTTCATCTCTCATACTTTGGACATATTGTCTGGAGGAATCAGTCACTGGAGAAGAATATTATGTTTGATAAGGTGGAGAGTCAGAGAAAAAGAGAAAGATGCCCTGTGAGATGGATTGGCAAAGTGGCAACATCAATAGGCAAAAGTGTGGCAACAATTGTGAGGTTGGCCCAGGACTTGGCAGTGTTTCATTCTGTTTTCCATAGGGTCTCTGTGAGTCGGTATCAACTCGATGGCACCTAACAACAACAACAAACAAGAAAAACGCATGTCCTGTCAGAAGCTCCCGTGGGCTTGATTAAAAAAATTAAAAAAATATTTATGATTCCCTTTTCTGGTCTCCACATTACTAACAGCACCAATAAATAAAAGACCTCAGATTCTTTCTTGAACCTGCTTTTAATCCTTCACTTTTCTCCCCACTCATTGCATTTTCATCTGAGTTATCAGAATCTATGTTGACATCAGCAGTAAAAAACATCATTATGCCCTTTATCCCCACTTATTTGGGAGTCAAATGTATGGCACTGTGGGTTAATGCACTGGACTGCACTGTCAGTTTGAACTGCAAAGTTGATGGTTCAAGCTCACCAGGCACGCCTCAGAAACCCTACATAGGGTCGTTATGTTTTGGAACTGATTCGATGGTATTTAGAGAAACAACAACATAATGGTCATTACAAGAAGCCCAGAGACTTCAAGGACATGTTTCATCCCTGAATTCTAACCCCCATTTAGCTCTCTGAGCAGTAAGGGTCTCGTCTTCCTTCTGGCACTCTCTGGGTCCATTCATCACTTCATTTTTCCTCAGAGCACTTATTATGTTTTGACATACCCTATAATCTTCTTGCTTATTGGATTGTTTTCCTTGCCACATAAACAGGCATCAGAATGTAATCTCCACTTTTATATCAATTTTTGTCTATTTGTCTATGTCCAATTCTTAGAATGGTAGTTGTTACAAAAAAAAAATATATATATATGCTTAGAATTAGTAAAATTAGGAAGTAATAAGAAGGATTGGCTATCAATTGCATTTGAGTGTAGAAAACAGAGAGCAGTTGAGACTGACAAATGAGAGTGAAATCCTCACAGAGATGTAAATCTAGCTATTTCTTAGTGTGGCTCAGTAGGATCAGCACTGTACTGCAAACTAAAATGTCAGCAGTTCAAACCCACCAGCTGCTCCTCAGAAACCCTTTATGAAGTCACTATGAGTCAGTACCATCTCAACAGCATTAACAACAACATAATATAGCAGACAAAAATTTTAATCACATTTATTTCTCCAAAGTATAAAAACACCAATTGTTTGTAAATATTAGATGACTTCAGGTTGTCTTAGTAACTCTAATGAAGCAGTGTTTTAAGCACTCAGCAACTTCTAAAAAGTTGGCAGTTCATACCCACCAGCTTCTCTGAGGGTGAAAGAGGAGTTAGTGTCTGTAAAGATTACAGTCTTGGAAACAACATGGGACAGTTCTGCTCTGTCCTTCATGGTCATTTAAAATCAGACTCAATGCTATGGCACTAGATTGGTGTGGGTGCAGTTCAGGCTGTCTGCAGGGCATTTAGTTATTTATTATGGCCCTTCAAGTCATAGTCTTCCATTCTGTGATATGTTGTAAATCCTAGCCTATATGCCTGTGATTATACTCCCATTGTGAAGGCAGGATTAAGGTGGGATTTAGGATTAAAGCTACCATTTGTCTGTCCATTTGATGTACTATGGTGGCTTGCATACTTCTGTATTTCTGGAAGCTTTGCCACTGGTATCTTAAATGCCACCAGGGTCACCCATACTGGGCAAGTTTCAGCAGAACTCCAGACTAAGACATACTAGGAAGGAAAGGAGAACTATTTCTAAATGGTTAGCCATTGGAAACCTTATGAATAGCAGTGAAACACTGTCATATATAATGATATTTTTGCCCATTCCAAACAGAGATGACCCAACAGAATGCAGCAGTTATCAAACAATATCATTAAAATAACATGCAAGTAAAATTTTGCTGAAGAAAATTTTTAAAAATTGTTGCAACCATATATCGACAGGAAGCTGCCAGAAATTCAAGCTAGATTCAGAAGAGTACATGGAAGGAGAACTATACCAGAAAGATGTTTAACTGTACTTCATTAACTATGCAAAGGCTTTCAATGGTGTAGGTCATAACAAAGTATGGATAATACTGAGAAGAATGTGTATTCCAGAACCTTTCATTGTACTCATGAGGAACCTGTGCCTAGACCAACAGCCAGTCTTTAAAATAGAACAAGGAGATACTGAATGGCTTTAAATCCAGAAATGTGTGCACCAGGGTTATGTCTTCTCACCATACTTATTCATTCTGTACACTGCGTGAATAATCTGAGAAGTTGAATTGTATGAAAAAACAGAAGCATCAAGATTGGATGGTGACTCATTTATGATCTGTGAAATGAAGAAGTAACCTTGTTTTCCGGAATCAAAGTGAACATAAAATACTTACTGATGAAGATAAAGGCTATTGATGAAGATCAAACACTACAGTCTTTAGTATGGATTGTACCTCAATGTAATTAAAGCAAGAATCCTCACAAATGAATCAATAAATAACATCTAGATAATGGAGAAAA
>NW_006408600.1:9042986-9043957 GCF_000296735.1 Chrysochloris asiatica
TCCCCCAATGAGATGGATTGGCCAAGTGACAGCATCAATGAACTTAAGTGTGGCAACAATAGTGAGGTTGGTCCAAGATGGGGCAGTGTTTTGTTCTGCTGTGCATAAAGTTGCTATGAGTCAGTACTGACTCAATGGCACCTAACAACAACAACAATAATTATTAGGCTACTCACACAAGTTTGATGATTCAAACACACTAGCTGCTCCTGAGAAATGCCTATTCAAGGTTGTTAAGCATTAGAATAAATTAAATGGCATTTAAAACAACAACAACAAAGATGATGCTGATTGAATAATCTGAGAAGTTGGATTATATGGGAAAAAAAAAAAAGGCAGCCTCAGGATTCGATGAAGACTCATTAACAATCTGTGATATGAAGAAGCAAATTTGTTTTCTGAAAGCAAAGAGGACATAAAATACTTACTGATGAAGATAAAGGCTACTGATGATGATCAAAGATTACAGCTTTTAGTATGGATTGTACCTCAATGTAATTAAGACAAAAATCCTCACAACTGAACCAGTAAATAACAGCTAGATTAATGGAGAAAAGATTGGTTAAATTTGTCACCTTACTAGAAAGTAAAATACCTGAAAAGACAAAGTGCAGCTCAAGAAATGTGAAAAGATATGGAGTTAGAAAACCCAAAGGAAAGAACAAGCTTAGCATTTCTCAAGATGAAACCTGAAAAAATATTTAAACTTTGACTTGCAGTATTGAAGGATTCTATGGGCAAACTATTGAATGATGTAGGAAGCATCAAAAGAAGATGGAATGCATGCAAGAAACACTGTACAAAAGAGAAATGGTCCATGTTCAACAATTTCAGCATGGGAAAAAGGATCTATTGTTACAGTTGAAATGTTTTCCTTGGAATGGTGCTACTTTCCAAAGAATTAGGAAGATGTAACATATTTATTGTTGTTGTTGTTGTTAGGTGCCATTGGGTCAGTACCGACCCATAGC
>NW_006408600.1:9059104-9060115 GCF_000296735.1 Chrysochloris asiatica
CTGCTGAAAAGTGAGTAGGTAGTAGAAGAAATTAAACATGAATTTACAAAGTTCCTAGAAACAAATAAGAATGAAAACACAACATACCAAAATCTTTGGGACATGGAGAAAAGAGTGCTGAAAAGACAATTTATTGTAATAAACACACACATTCAAAAAGAAGAAAGAACCAAAATTAACACATTAGCACAGCATCTACAACAGTTAGGAACATACCAACAAAGGGAACCTACAACCACCAAAAGAAAAGAAATAATAAAGATTAGAACATAAATAAATGCAATAGAAAACAGAAAAACTATAGAAAAATCAACAGGACAAGAAGCTGCTTCTTGGAAAGGATTAACAAAATTGAGAGACCATTGGCAAACCAACACAAGAAAAAAGGGAGAAGACACAAATAACACACATTAGGGAAAAAATGGGTGATGTCATAACGGAATCAAAGGAAATCAAAAGGATAATAAGAGAATACTATGAAGAGTTGTATGCCAAGAAATTTGAATACTTAGAAGAGATGGATAATTTTTTAGATAAACATGACCTACCTAAACATACACAGAAGAAATTGATCAGGTCATCAAAAGACTCCCAACCAAAAAAAGTTCAAGCCAAGATGGCTTCACTGGTGAGATCTACCAAACATTCTGGTAAGAGCTGTCACCAATTCTGCTCAAATTATTCCAGAAGATAGAGGAGGATGGAAAACGTCCTAATACATTTTAGGAAGCAAGCATAACCCTCATACCAAAACCAAGGAAGGACTTCACTAAGAAAGAAAATTATAGACCATTATTCCTCATGAACATAGATGCAATAATTCTCAACAAAATCCTAGCCAACATTGGGATTCATATCAGGGATGCAAGGATGGTTCAACATTTAAAAAATGATCAACATAATCCACCATATGAATAAGAAAAAGAAAAGAACCACATGATCATATTGATTGATGCAGAAAAGGCATTTGAGAAAATCCAACATCCATTCCTGATAAAAACACTCAACAAA
>NW_006408600.1:9061227-9062124 GCF_000296735.1 Chrysochloris asiatica
TACCAAACATTTTGAAAACTACACAAACAAAAGTAGACAAAATAGATGAGTGGACATACTAAAAATTAAAACGTATGTGCATCAAAAGACTTCACCAGAAGAGTAAAAAGAGAACCCACAGAATGGGAAAAAATATTTTGCAATGACACATCAGACAAGGGACTTATTTCTAAAATATATAGGGAACTGCAACACCTCTACAAGAAAAGACAAATAATCCAATTTAAAAATGGGCACAGGACATAAAGAAACACTTTACCCAGGAGGAGATCCAGGCCTCCAACAAACATATGAAGAAATGTTCACGATCAGTAGCCATTAGAGAGATGCAAATCAAAACAATGAGGTATCATCTCACACCAGCAATAATAGCAAAGATAAAAATGGTAGAGGACAGTAAATGCTGGTGGGGATGTGGAGAAACAGGGACCCTCTTGCATTGCTGGTGGGACTGCAAAATGGTCTAGCCTCTCTGGTCAGAGAACTGTATTTGTGTCCATTACAAAGAGAGGTGATACAATAGAATACAGAAATCATTGGACAATATCACTGATAGTCTATGCCAGTAAAGTTTTACTAAAGGTAATACAAAAGTAGCTGCAAACAATATGGTGCTTTTTCAGAAGGTTGGAAATAGAAATACCTCATGATCCAGCAATTCCTCTACTTGGTATTTACCCATAAGAAATATGATCCATAACACAAGTAAATATATGCACACCAATGTTCACAATGTTTCAATGGAGAAAAGTTGTCAAGGACTTCATTCTTCTTGGATCAACTATCAACACTCGCGGAAGCAGCAGTAAAGAGATCAGATGATGCATTGCATTGGGCAAATCTGCTGCACAGGAACTTTTTAAGGTATTGAAGAGCAGAGATGTCAGCTTGAGGACT
>NW_006408600.1:9063820-9065179 GCF_000296735.1 Chrysochloris asiatica
AAGAGGAAAAAAAGAGTAATCTGATACAATTTGATGAACTTGACCTACACCTATGGATGCAATAGCTCAAAAGAGGGAACAAATCATTACAGCAAGGATCATTCCCACCTCCTCCATACACAGAGTAGACAGGGATGGGCAAATTGGACATTGGCTACCCAAAGTGGGGGGAGGGGGTTGCAAAGGCAAGAAGTGATTGTCTTCCAAGCTTTCAAGTGGGTACCTAGATCCAGGGGGCATGGAGGAATGTAGAATCTCCACTGAGTAGTTTCCAATCTGTCTAGGTGGGGCTTCTAAAAGGAAATGAGGATAGGTCTCTTGTGATACAATAATGAATAATTGTTATCAGGACTGACTGTGAAGGTTGGAAATGTAAAGCTAGACATTTTGTAGCAAGGAGGTGAGGGATTAACTTTGCAGTCTAGGAGCGGAGGTCCCTGGGACCATCAAGGGAGCAGAGCAGATAGTGGGACCCTACCCAGAGAAGCAGTGAAGCCAAATATGGCAGCAGAGTTGATGATGTGGAGAGATGGAGTGGCTGGGGACTTTAGACCCAGAGAGGGAGAGGGGCTGTGTGCTGATGACCGGGGGGGCAGGCTGCAAGGTATACCGTTTGATTGGTTGATGATATATGATGGGGAGTGTAACCACGGTAATGAAACAATATATGATAGGATGAATGTAAAGCTAATGTTCTCCCATGTAAAAAAAAAAAAAAGAAGAAGATGGAAGGAATACACACAGTCACTGTACTTAAAGAAATGGTTGATGTTCAACCATTTAAATGATCAAGAGCCAATTTTACTGAAGAAAGAACTTCAAGGTGCATTGAAAGCATTGGCAAAGAACAAGGCACCAGGAATTAATGGAATGAAAATTGAAATATTTCAACTAGCTTATGTGGCACTGAAGTTGCTCACTCATCTTTGTCAAGAAATTTGGAAGACAACTACTTGGCCAACTGACTGGAAGAGAACTATATTTGTGCCCATTACAAAGAGAGATGACACAATAGAATACAGAAATCATTGGACAATATCACTGATAGTCTATGCCAGTAAAGTTTTACTAAAGGTGATACTAGAGTGGCTGCAAACATAATTGACAGGGAACTTCCAGAGGTTCAAGCCTATTTAAAAAGAGGATGTGGAATGAGGGATATCATTGCTGATGCCCAATAGATCTTGGCTGAAAGCAGAGAATACCAGAAAGTTGTTTATCTGTGCTTTATTGAATACACAAAGGCTTTTGATTGTGTAGATAATGACAAACTATGGACAAAATTTAGAAGTATGAGCATTTTGGAACAATTAATTGTGTTCATGAAGAACCTCTACATAGACCAAGAGGCAATTGTTC
>NW_006408600.1:9065627-9070140 GCF_000296735.1 Chrysochloris asiatica
AGCATTCAAGTAATTAAACTACATATTTCATTAGGCATATCTGTGACACAAGACCTTTTAAAGTGTTGAAGAGCAAAGATGTCAGTTTGAGAACTAACATATGCCTGACCCAAGCCATCCATGATATTTTCAATAATCTCATATGTATGTGGAAAATTGGTCAGAGAATAAGGCAGACCATATATATATATATATTGCTGTTGTTGTTGTTGTTGGCAGGTGCCATTGAGACAGTACCGACCCATAGCAACTTTATTCACAGCAGAAGAGACATTGCCTGATCCTGGGCCAACCTCATTACTGTTTACATGCTTGAGACCATCGATGCTGCCATTTGGCCAATCCATCTCGGTGCGGGTCTTCCTCTTATTCTCTGACCCTCCACATTATCAAACATGATATCCTTCACCAGTGACTGCTCCCTCCTGATAATATGTCCAAAGTATGAGAGATGAAGTTTGGTCATCTTGGCTTCTAAGGAGCACATAGCTCTGGGTGCACTTCTTCCAAAATGGATCTGTTGGTTCTTTTGGCAGTCCATGGCACTTTCAGTATTCTCCTCCAACACAATAAATCAAAAGCACCAATTCTTCTATGGTCTTCCTATTCACTGTCCAGCTCTCACATGCATATGAGGTTATTGAAAATACCATGGCTTGGGTCAGGATATATATATATTGCTGTTGTTAACTGCCTTTGAGTTAATTCTGAGTCATAATGACCATAAATATGGTTAGTAAGATGCTTTTGTTGTTGTTGTTGTTGTTAAGTGCCACCAAGTCGGTTCCGACCCATAGCAATCCTGTACAGGGTTTCCGAGGGTATAAATCTTTACGGGAGTAGAAAGCCTCATCTTTCTCCCGCGGAGCGGCTGGTAGTTTCGAACTGCTGACGTTAAGGTTCGCAGCCCGATTCATAACCACTACGCTACCAGAGTTCTACCTTGTGTTTCAAACCAAACTTCTGGTTGAATGCTTAAACTTCAATGCCACACATAAACCATTCAATCAAAAAAGGAAGTTAAATAAAGCAGAACTGTGGGAAATGAACTATCATTTATTTAGTGATTTTTTTCCCCACATTCTATATTTATAATCTTTAAATATTATCATTTTATAATTACTACAATCCTGTAAAATACATCTTATTTTCCCTCTTTTACAGATGAAAACAAAGACCATTAGGTGTAAGCACAAGGAATGGAAATCTAATCCATGTTGTTTGAGATTATATTGACTGATGTTTTCTCATATATTTCACACAGCATCTTAAAAAATAATTTATGTCTATGAGGTTTAAAAAGTCTAGTTGTCCAAAATGAAGAACAAGGTCATCATGTTCCAATTGCCTGCACACCCGTGCTTTGTGGGCATTTATAAAATTATGCTAAATTTGGCTTAGAAGCAACATACACTACAAGGGAGCAGTTGTCTTGTGAGTGTTTGGGGAGGGAGGAGAGAAAGCAAGAATGCATGTGGGAGTGCAGACAAAGAACAGTATTCTTAATGTGCAACAGTGACAAGGGAAGATTTCCAGCTTGAGAAAAAGAGTAGAGAAAATAAAGCAATAAACCATGTTAACTTACATTATAATAAAATGTAAAGACTAGTGGTTTACAACATATCCATCATGCTCAAATATAAGGAAAAATTCACATGAATGTGTGTATATCTTATTTGCTAATATCAACATATTTATTTTCTGTCTAAAATTTTAAAAGGGGAAAAAAAACCCCACCATTTTTCCATCTAAGAAGAGCTGATAAATTATTTAGTAAAATGTAATAATTCCATTGAGAGGTCCAGTAAGAATACTGCTAAATATTATTTTTCCCTTACATCATAACTTTAATAACTGAATGCAATGCAGCTAATTATTTATCATGGCCATTATTGCAATATTTTGCTCCATTCTGTGTTGTATTGTTAATCCTAGCCTCTATGCCTGAGATTATGGACCCATTTTGAAGTGAATTGTTAAAGGCAGAATTAAGGTGGAACTAAGGAGTTCCAGCATGAAGCTGTGGGTTAATGCACTGGACTGCAAAGTCTGTTTGAACCAAAAGGTTAGTGGTTCAAGTTCACCAATCACTTCTCAAAAGCCCTCTACAGAGTCTCTATGGGTTAGAACTGACTCAACGGCACTAAGGCACTTACCAACAACAACAACACAAGAAAGAGCAAGTGGTCCTGTTGTGGTGCCCTTGGATAAGCACTCCATCTCAAGGTCAGTTTGAACTACAAGATCACTGGTTCAAACTGACCAGCTGCTTCTCAGAAACCCTCTACAGGGTCAGAACTGACTTGATAGCACTTAACAACAAAAAATAGGGAGCAAGGTGGGGACAATGAGTAAGGATTGTTGGAACTAAGTGTTAAGGATGCCCCTACTTTACTTGAGGGTATGACTCAAGCCACAACCCTTAGTTTACCTTGGAGGCATGGTCTGAGTCCAATTTACTGGACTGCTTTGTCAAAGCTTGCCCTATTTCCCTGGATCTTGCATTTGGTTCACTATGTCTGACCTCCAGTTCCTGGGACTTTCAACCCATCACTTGATCTGATTCCCCACCTCCCTCTGACTGATATCAACAGCCTGTCATCTGACTTGCCTGGCTGGGTTCTTCAGCTTCTGAGACTACATGGGGGAGTAGATTCCTCCAGACTGATCTCTGAACTATGGATTTCAGACTTGCCACAGGCTTCCACAATTGTGTGAGCCATTTCCTTTGACAGTTGTGCATTTTGTGAGGCATTGTAGCTGGTTGAACCCTGAGACATAAGGTAACGAAGGAGTAGTGATTGATATAAATTATTATGGAGTAGAATAACATGTTGGAAAAGTCAGCCAGTTTGGACTTTTCCTCCTACTCACAGAGACCAGACTCCTGCTGATCTTTTAAAATAAATCATTCACGGACTAACCTACATGGTATTTATTTTTGGCAATGGGTGCACAGACTTATTTTATTTTCTAAGTCATAAACTAATGACTTCACAAATTAAGTTCAGGGTACATAAGAATTCCTAAAAGTGAGTTTTCCTATATTTTATTTTTTTGTGTGTTTTCGTATTATTTTTGTGAAAACATAGTAATTGTTAAGTTTCTGTGTCAACTCCACTAGGCCAGGATTTCCAGATATTTAGCAATAGTTGTTTTTGTGAAATGCTCTTGAGTTGGTTCCAACCCATAGCAACCTTAAATAGGGTTTCTGAAGTGTGACTGCTGAGCTTGCACCACCAACCTTAAGGTTCAAAGCAAGTTTGCCATCTAGCACACTCACCCACAGTGTCATAGTAGGTTAGGATTTCTAGAGGTTTAGTAGTTGGGATGTGTTTATTCTCATGGTGATGAAACCTAATACAGGCATAGTTAACTCTATGATGAGCAGCTATGAGCAGCCAATTTGTTAAAGGGATGCTTCTTTGTGGGTGTGACCTACTCCCAATACAATGGACATGATAGAGGGAGTCTCTCTCTTCCACTGAGGACCTTGGACTCTACAATTGTATGTTAGAAAGTTTTTTCTTTATATACATATATACCAGCATTTCTGGTAGAGTACAAGTCAGACTGCTAACCTCAAGGTCAGCAGTTCAAAACTACTAGCCTTCCTGTGGGAGAAATATGAGGCTTTCTGCTCTCATAAAGATTTACATCCTGGGAAACCCTATAGAGCATCACTATGAGTGGAACCTACTCCACAACACATCACTACCACCACCATATATTTCGCTGTTTTTGCGTCTTTAGAAAATCCGACCTAAAATGTGGTACCGAGAGAGTGGGGTTCTACAGAAACAAAATCAAAAGGATAAGTTTTCTAAACTGGTTCTCAAGTTTAATTAATGTTAAAAGTATTGATGCAGGGTGAAGGCATGTCTCACCTCCACTTCATAGGAATCAACCTTGGGCTGAATTTGAGTTTGGTCCTCTTTTGGAGACAGAGGAAGTCGGATATGCTTCCCACATGATCTAAGTAGTTCTCACCGTGAGAAGAATTCATTACAATCACTCCAGACCTATGAAATGATGAGATTTGGTAAGAGAAAAAATGAAGGGGCATAGGATAAAATATTTCAGCAGAGGGGACAGAGACAGCTTCTGGAGTTGCCTAGAGCCAATGACATGCCAGAGGCCCCAAATCCTATGCACATGAATGAAATTACTCCAAGGGAGAAGAAAAGAATGAATTTGAGTGTTTTAAAAAGTTTATGTGTTTGACTGCCTTATGGATATTGGTTTCTCCTGCTGATTATTGTAAAATAGACATAAATGTGCAATTGGAATATTGGGAATTAGGGTTACAGAGAATTTGTAAGCCCTTCTTCAGTCTACACTTAATATGATTTGTTAAAAAGAAATTAAAATCTGCCTTTCTTGTTGTTAGGTGAAATTGAGTCAGCACCGCCTCATAGCGACCTTATGCACAGCAGAATGAAACAATGTCCCATCCTGGGCCAATCACACTTGAGTCCATTGATGTTGCCACCTGGCCAATCCATCTCATTGG
>NW_006408600.1:9070935-9072306 GCF_000296735.1 Chrysochloris asiatica
ACCATTCAGTGTTCCCATGTTCTGTTCAAACAACTGGCTCTTGGTCCGTGTACAGAATCCTCATGAGCACAATTAAGTGTTCTGTAACACGCATATTTGCAATGTTGTCCATAGCTTGTCATGATCCACACTATCAAAAGTCTTTGCATAGTCAATAAAGCACAGATAAACATCTTTCTGGAATTCTCTGCTTTCAGCCAAGATCCATCTGGCATCAGCAATGATATTCCTCATTCCACGGTCTCTTCTGAATCTGGCTTGAACCTCTGGAAGTTCTCTGTCAATGTATGCTTGCAGTCGTTTCTGTATTACCTTTAGTGAAACTTTACTCACATGGGATATCAAAGAGATTGTCCAATGATTTCAATTTTTATTCCATCAGTTCCTGGTGCCTTGTTCTTTGCCAACTCCTTCAATGCACCTTGGACTTCCTCCTTCAGTATCATTGGCTCTTGATCATATGCTACCTATTGAAATGGTTGAACATTAACCACTTCCTTTTAGTACAGTGACTATGTGTATTCCTTCAATCTTCTTTTGATTCTTTCTGCATCATTCAATAGTTTGCCCAGAGAATCTTTCAATAATGAAAGTTGAGTTTTTAATTTTTTCTTCAGTTCCCCCAGCTTGAGAAATGCTGAACCTGTTCTTTCTTTTTGGTTTTCTGATTCCAAATCTTTGCACATTTTATTATAATATTTTTATTTAGGGTGGGAAAGGCCATTTGCTGTAAGCCTTTGTAGGGTTTAAGACTTTCAGTGGAATCCTGAGCCCCACCCAGAATCTTCAAAGTTGGTTTATTTGCATTAGAAAAGATATGCATACCAAACCAGAACTGCTGAGATGACAGAAGTTTCAAACACAGAAAAAAAGCTGACAATTTGACCTTTTAAGTTTTGGAAGCATCAAGGCAAGCAAATTCCTTTCCTTAGTGAAACCCCATTCTAGGAGTCCTTGTGTGGCTCTGGGGGTTAATACACCAGACTGCAAAGCCATTTGAACTGCAGGGTTGGTGGTTCAAGCTCACCAGCTGCTCCTTGGAAACCCTTTACAGGGTCGCTATGGGTTGGGATCAACTTGAAGGCACTTAACAACAAGGACTGACCACCGGGATCTACTTGTGCGTAGAATTGGGGGAAATGCAGCAATGAAAACAGGCTGTGTTTGGACATTTTCTATTGGCACCCACTGATCTTGAGATAAGAGGAGCTTTGTTCATTTGTTGCTGTTAGATGTCATCAAGTCAGTACCAACTCATAGTGACTTTATGCATAGCAGAATGTAACACTGCCCAATCCTGGGCCAATCTCACTATAGTTGCCATGATTGAACCCATTGATGGTGCCACTTTGCCAATCTATCTCACTGGGG
>NW_006408600.1:9074446-9075882 GCF_000296735.1 Chrysochloris asiatica
GCTTCTCTAGAAATTACAGTCTAAGATTAATATATATAACACAATGTTTGTTAATTCAACATTTTTCAATTCAGTAATACTACATAAATCATGTTGTGTTATCATCATCAATATTATGATTAATTTTATTGGCATAAATAAATATCTATATACAGCAAAGGACACAGGGATCATATAGTTTCAAGTCAAATTCGTTACTGGACCAGTAATTGTTGTTGTTTTATAGTGCCATCAAGTCAATTACAACTTAGTAGGATTTCTAAGGAGGGGCTGGTGGATATGAACCAACAAAATTGTGGTTAGCAGTCCAGTGCTGACCCTATAGTGCTACACCAGGACTCCATCAATATGTATTTTAATTTGTCTCTGCTACTTTGGATTCCACCAATCACTCATCTGTCAGGTTGTTGTACTGTGGTGACTTGTGAGTTGCTGTGATTCTGGAAACTATACCACCAGTATTTTAAATTTCATCCGGGTCACTCATGGTGGGCAGGTATAAGTAGAGCCAAGACAGACTAGGAAAAAAGAGAGGCAGACTACTTTTGAATAGTTAGCAACTGAAAACCTTATGAAGAGCATCAGAGCATTGTTAGATAAAGTGCCAGAAATGAGCTCCTCAGGTTAGCAGGCACACAAAATATTACTAGGAAAGAGCTGCCTCCTCAAAGTAGAGTTGACTATAATTAAATGAATGGAGCAAACCTTTAAGGACCTTTATTTGGTCACTGGGCAAAAATTTAAAATAAAGAGAAACAGCTGTAACATCCATTAATAAGTAGAACATGGTAAGAAGTATAAATCTAGGAATATTGAAAGTTGTAAAAAATGAAGTGGAATGCATAAAGATCGCCATATTATATCACCTCACACAACCATGAATAGTAACGTTTGAAAAAACATATAACAAATGGTGGCAAGAGTGTGGGGAGAATGAGACCCTCCTACATTGTTGGTAGAACTGTAAAATGGTTCACTCATGCTGGAAAACAGTACGGCACTTTGTCAGAAAGATGGATATTCTATTATGTAGCAAATCCTCTGCTGTTGTTGTTGTGCAGTGACATCAAGTTGGTTCTGACTCATAGTTGCTGGGTTTGAACCACAAACCTTGTAGTTCTAAGTCCAGTGCTTATCTTACAGTGCCACACAAGCAATCTCTCTACTTGGTATTTATCATCAAGAAATAAGAGCCAAGATGCAAGTGGGTATAGGTATACTGAAGATCATTTCAGCATTATTGACAATAGCAAAAACATTTATTCAGTCTTCCCATCAATGGAAGACTGAATAAATAAACTTTTGTACATACACAATAGGATATTATGTAACATTGAAGAATAACAATGAATCTGCAAAACACCTTATAGCATATATGAACCTGAAGGACATGCTGAAAAAAAGTAGTCAAACACAAAAAGACAAATATTGAAAGA
>NW_006408600.1:9076987-9078710 GCF_000296735.1 Chrysochloris asiatica
TATTAATACCACAAAAATATTGTCAAATATAGTGCTGGAAGATGAGTCTTTCTGGCTGGAAGGCAGTTAAAATATGACTGGGGAACAGCTGACTCCTCAAAGTAGGTAGATCGTGAAGACGATAATTGAGTAAACTTTTCAAAAACTTCATTTGTTGATAGGGCACAACTCAAAAGGAGAAGAGGCAGCTCATTAGTAAATGAAACATGGATCATAATGCAGTATGAATCTAAGAAAATTGGAAGTTGTCAAAAATGAAATGAAACACATAAAGATCAATGTCCTAAGCATTAGTGAGCTGAAATGGGTTGGCATTGGCAACTTTGAATCACTGACAATCATATATATTTACTATGCCAGAAATGACAAATTGAAGAGGAATGAAGTCCCATTAATCATATAAAAAAACATTTCAAGATCTACCTTGAAGTTTAATGCTATCCCTGATAGTATAATATCTATGCCTACAAGGAGTCCTGGTGTGGCACTATAGGGTAAGCACTGAAACTCAAAGTTGGTTTGAACTACAAGATCAATAGTTCAAGCCTACTAGTTAATCGTCAGAAATCCAAAACAGTGTTATTATGAGTCAGAAGCAATTTGATGGCACTTAACAACAGCAACAACAGCTGCAGCACAAGAAAGACCAGTTAATACCACTATTATTCAAATTTACACACTAATCATTAAAGTTAGGAAAACAATAAATAAAACATTTCTCAAGCTGAAAGAACTAGGAAAAGAAGTCCAAGCCTGAAACTGCAATATTGAAGGATTCTATGGACAGATACTGAATGATGAAGAAAGCATCAAAAGGAAGGTAGGAGAACAAACAAGATGGCGGATCAGGTGGACGAGATGTAAGAGCTCTGCCAACAACAACACAGAATACCCGACCAATCAGCCTCAGGGGATGGTCCCAGAACTCTGAACCACATATAAAGGAATACTTAGAAGGTTGGAAGGCTCACAGCTGGGGGAATTTGTGGCAGAAGCAAGAAATCTATTGCTTTCTAGTCTGGGACGCTCATCTGCTCCAGGAGCTGCCATCTTGGGTGAGACCAAGCGGGGGAAGGATCAGAGTGGCCACAGACCCCTGGTAGAATGACTGAGATAAAGGTGTGGACATTCTTTTCTTTTGTTATCTGTTCATTGGTCCCTTGCTATCTACACACTTCCATTCGAGTGACTATAGGGGTGCCTGAGCTAGTGGGCACCCCAGCCCCACCCTCGGATGGTTCTACTACGCATGCACACAGATCTCCTTGAAATTTAAAGAGACAGTTTCCAATTAAAACCAAACAGCCACAACTGACCCTGAACTGTTTCCAACTAGAAAAAAGGCCTGAACAGGGATTGTGGAGCGGGCCAAGCAGCCAAAAGAGGAAATAGGCTGAAAATTAAATCTTAAGTTATGTCAAAACGACCCAGTGGTGTCTTGAAACTTCCCAGGAAGAAGAGTGAAAAGGGAAGCCCATTTCCTGATCACATCTACCTGGAGGCATTCAGAAAGCATAAAAAAATACCAAAATACCTACAGTAAGTCCACAGATAACCCCTGAAGATGCCTAAAAAACAGAAGCAGATGACCATATCTGCACATGTCCAGAAACGAGATAAAGTGACTGAGGCAAATAAGCTGGAAGTAGACCTACACTCCATACTGGAAGATGGGCAGGCTTTGGAAATGCCTGAGAAGGAATTCAGAAAAATGATTATAAAA